>NC_141689.1:900003646-900386146 GCF_964263255.1 Lissotriton vulgaris | reverse complement strand
ACCGAAAGTTTAGGCCATTTTTTATTTGTCTGTGATGCTTATTCGTTACCAAGGAGGGTATGGCTAACCCCAGTTTGCAAAAATCTTGGGACACGACGCAGTGTAGTGGCTATGAGAATTCTATGCACATCCACTGACGAGCCGATTGTTCTTGGAGTGGCCAAATATTTGGGCGGGCTTGGTCAATCAGGCGGAGGTTGATAGTTAGGGTTTTTTAATGTAATCTGGTTTTATATTTGTGTGTAATTCTTATTACTTAGTATTGTATGAGCTTGCACAACTGCTTTTAGAATATGTATATGTATATGATGAATGAATTAACTGCTTTTATCTGTCTTGTACTTGACTATATGTTGTGCTTTTATGAGAAGTTATCTCGAATAAAGCTTATACTACTACTACTACTACTACTACTACTACTACTACTACTACACTCAACAGGCTGTATATTGAAAGCCATTCTGAAAGATAAGATGAGCAATTAATAGCTGCCATATATTCATAGTGAGTAATAATTAGTTGTAAAAATTAATATCCAACATGAAATAGAATTGGGTCCAATAACCAGAAAGGCCAGCGCTGAGGGCCTTTATATAGTAGGAGCTGCCACACTGGCTGCAGCAAGATCAATAGTCCCCAGATTCAAGCAGACATCATATTCGGACCCACGAGCCTTCTCTTACATTAGTTCACGTCATGTCTTTAAACTATAGGCGGTATAACTTGTAACAGATCTGCAAGCCCCAATGTCACTGCGGGAGCCCTCTCCATAGCAAGAAACCAAATAAGCTGGAACTGTGAGGAAGAATTTGTGTCTGGTGCAGACATGGCATGGCATATCACAAATTCCACAGCACTTATTACCAGAGATGCCTTTTCCGATCGGGTGGTTTTAAAGACTCGCTAGAACATTTACTTAAAGAATACAACAGATGGGACCTGCACTACTGCGAGAGAGCAAGCATGTATATAGAGCACTTGCAATTAGGCATCCCTAAATATGGCAGATACGGCCAGTAAATAAATGACAACAGACTTTCTGTCTTCCTTATAGAGGCTCGCCATGACCCATTAGGTCAAGTGATGGAGATACCTTGGGAAGTTTTGAAAAATATTCAGACACAACAACATTGATGGGCTGTCTGCAAAAAATAAACTCATTTGTAATGGGTATCCCTTCTGAGCACAGATTTCTAGGACATCAATACTTTGGTATTCCAGCCTACAAACACCAGCATCAGCCTAGCTCTAGTCAAGGCCTGACAACTTTGTGGCACCATACCACCGCAAAACCGTGATAAAAGGCAAAGCCAACCCCAGTAGGATTGGTACTTCTATGCTGTAACTGCCCCTTAGTTCTTCCATAACCATGTGATTCCTGATGGGGGTATACAGAGGTAATTCCTTCAATGGTGGCGGGGCATAGACTCTAACTGGTGGGTGGGGTAGGCCGTTTGATGCTTCTACTGCATAGAATTCCTGAATAGTCCAGACCTACACACCTGGAACTAAAGCTTTAACTGTACGAATGAACGTGGAAGTGATATTGATGCACATGGTATTCACCAGTTAGCCATTATATTGAAACCAATAAATATGATTTGAGGAAAGAAACCGGCACAATGGCTCAAACAACTATGTCCCATCACACAAAAAGAGTTCACAGAGTGTACTCTTTTCTGCTTTCTCAATCTCAGTAGTGACTGATTGATATTGGCTCTTGGGCCATTAAATCATTGCACACTGAAACAGAAATCAAGAATATAATGTTTGTTTTTTGCTAGTTATCAGTTCAGTTCAAAAGCTTTATTCGGTTTGCATGACACAACCATATAAGCTAAACAGTTATATCAACATTATTAAAATTCAAAATTTAAAATATCTGTACTCCTCTTCCTGTGTAATTGTTATAAACACAAATATATCAGTACTCCTCTTCTTGTACGATTGTTATAAACACATTTTCGTGGATCAAACTCATATAAACCTGTAACTAAACTATAAATCATACTGTTATAAGTTCAAGGTAATTAATACTTCCAAAATATGCAGTTTGTACAATTTACGATAATAACCTACACAGACAATATGTAAATGCTTTGGTAATACTTAATAAAAATGTTTTTCCCACCATGGACTATGCTAATTTTTATTTCAAAGTGCATTGTGCTATAAAGTGTCATATGCCAGGATCCAGATGTGCAAAATCGCTATTTCTCACTCACTGCTACAATACATGAAACTGTGCAAATTTGCTATAAAGTGACGTATGCCTAAGTGCAAATTTGCAATTTAATGCAAGATTTCAAAATAGTATAGATTTTCTAGCAGCTCTACATTTCATTATAAAATTTGCTACATAAAAACAAATGTCTGGACTTTCAAGTGAACATAATAATTTCATAGCATTTACATTTGATCGAATATTATATTTTAAAAGGATAGGCTTTAGATAAAATTTCCTAAGAGATACATAACATTTACAGAATAATAAAAAATGGCAGCAACTCTGTTTAGAAATATTATCGCATGGGCACATCTCTTTAGTACTTTTTTCATAACAGGGAGTGCTACGAGATAGTGGACAATTCCCAGCCTAAGGCGTGTTAATACAAATCGATGCGAGGGTCTTGGCACATCTACCAAATAAGCCTGAAGCCCACTTTTGAATTCAAGTTGCCTGTAGAACACAAATGTCTTTTGGGTCCCAATTAATTTAAATCGTTCCCCCCACTTATAGGTCATAAAATAATCTTTTATCTCTTTTTTAGATAGTTGTAGTAGGTATTCAGACTCCTCAAGAATATTAAAATCAAATAGAAGGTTGAACCAGTGGTTAATATACCTTGACCACAGTATGCGGGAGCAATGATCCAGCCTTAAACAGTCCTTAATTATAGACTGTGTGAACTCAGTTTCGCTCTTGGACCAGATGGAGCGCCATAAAAGTAGGGGGCGTAGAGCAGCCAAATTAGATATATAATTAAGACCAGTTTCCAAATGAATTAACTCAGTAGAAGCTGAGGCAGGTGCACTCAGCAACCGTTTGAAGAAACTATTTTCGTCTGGCTGGAGTTGGTCAACAGGACAATGGCCCCATATTCCAGCCCCATACAGGGCTGAGGAAACACATCTTGCATTGTATATGGTCACCATGTCCTTTACCCTACGGTCCCCTAATTTAGCAGCAAACCTAAATATACCATTAGTATTCCTAACCATCTTATATCTGATATTTTCATGTTCGCTGGTCCATTTAACTCTTCCCGCAAAAGTGATACCTAAATAACAGAAGGATTTAACTGCTTGAATTTTAAAACCATCTAAGAAGAAGGACTTTGATGAGTTGGTTTTCTTGCCACATGTTATGGTAAATGTTTTTGATTTATTAATTAAAAGTTTCCTGCCTTTGATGAAATCTGTAAAATTGTTGATAAGCCGTTGAAGCCCTATCGGGGTACGGGAAATTAAAACAGCATCATCGGCATATAATAACACTGGTACAACCTTATTATCTATCGTTGGTGCATCTGCTGGAATCTGACTTAAAACCGTGGCTATTTGATTAATAAATAATGAAAATAAAAGGGGGGCCAAAACACCCTTGCCTGATACCTCTTCTCACAACAAAAAAGGGGGTTCGTTCACCAGTTGGCCCATATCGGACACTGCAGGATAGTCTCTTGTATACTTGTGCCAAAAAGAATACTATCTCTTTCGGAGCCCCAGATTCAAGCAGTACGGTCCACAAAAGAGAGTGGTCCACTAAATCAAAAGCGCTGCTCAAATCTGCAAAGCATAAAAACAAATTGCTCCCCTTCACTGATGTATATTTATTAATTAACAGGTCAAGATTCGCCCATTGTTCTAGGGTGCCTAGGCCCTTCCTGAATCCATATTGGACAGGAGATAAAATCTTATAATCCGAGGCCCAGGTTTCCAATCTTTTTAAAAGACCCCTGCTCATAACCTTTATTGATGAGTCCAACAAGGATATTGGACGGAAATTACAGGCTTCAGAATGGGAACCCTTTTTATGAAGTGGGACAATTAATGATTGACCCCAGGATATTGGGAAATTCCCCAAAGCTGCAGTGTTAAAAATCCTTGTAAGGATCGGGGCCCATAAATCCATTTCATTCTTACATAAATCGATCGGGACCCCGTCCGGGCCCGGTGCTTTTCCCCCCTTACTATTAACTAGCCCCTTATGTACTTCTTCCACATCAATTAACAGGGGCAATGTAGGCCCCATAAAATTATCATTTAAAAATAAAGTAAAAAGCACCCTATCCGGATTAAAAATATTAGAAAAAATGTTCGATCCATGCTGTACAGTTAACATAAGACGTCAATTCAGGAGTACAATTATCTTTTAGAAAAGGGCTATTTACAGTTTCCCAAAAAAGTTTGCTGTTCTTGGTATTAGCTGCCATACTTAATTTATCCCATGCATCTACTCAAAGCTCTTTTTTGTGGGCTAGTGTAACTTGCTTATATTCGAATCGTAAATCATGCATATGCGATTTGTTACAAGGTTTGGGCCTCAAGGCCAGTTTCAACTTATGCAGTGCCTGGGTACATTTTGTATCAAACCACCCCGAGCCAACCTTTTTCGAGCCTTTAGTGCTTCTAGTTAATAAACTCTTAATTAATCTATTTATTTCAGAGAAATCCGGGAGGATCTCTTCACTAAGGCAATAGTCAATTTCTTTTCTACAATTGGTGACCACTTCCTTTTGAACTTTGGGTGGGTCTACTCCATCCCACTTAATTCTCATGCCATTGGGCCTAACAGTGATAATGTCAGATATACATTCTTCAGTATTAGTTAATTTAATACGCCAGTCTAGAAGTACTATAGAAATACTATTGTGGTCACTGACCACCTGTTCAGATATCCATAGATCAGTATAGAAGCTATTTTTTGAAATTAAAATATGATCTATGTTACTATAAGCTTTCCGCCCAGTAAAGGTTGGGCATTTAATATGGCCCTTTCTCATAGAACAATCAAGTAAATCAAGGTCAAATTTAGCCATTATCGTATTTAAAATCATACCATATCCACAATGGGGAAAATGTAACGAATCTTAATTGTTCCCGTTAATATTATTGTGGGCCTTCATAAACCCACATGAATTAGTTTGTATTAAAGGGACAGACTCGTATATTAAAGTCGCCAGCCCATAGAATGATGACAAGTTTACCTGAAAGTGCCAGTACCCTATCTATCTCCTTTTCCAATGCATCTAACGGTGCTCCCCTATCGTTAGTAAAGGTATTATTGTAATGGTTAATTAAAACCAAGTCCTTGCCCTTTAAAAACTCAAGTCTCAGCACTTGTTTATGGTTATCAATAGATGAATAACTTGTGATTTTACACCCAAGAAATTTATTGGATATGAGCAGCAATAATCCTACTTTAGCTATTCCCGCGGGGGAAGGTATCGCACTCAAACAGTGTGATGTATATCCTTCAACTACGAGAGAAAGACGTTCCCTTGAGATAAATACAAGAAAAGCTAAAACATAGCCTCAGAGTTCACACTATAGTCAAAACTAATGCAATCACAAAAGTATAAGATACAACATATTTATTATGCAATTGAAAATTAAAAACAAATCATTACATACCTATATATATCATGGTTACCTAATCAAATAATTAAAAAGAACATACAAGTAATAACACAATCTATTGTGGCCTGCACAATTAAAAAGACAGACAAAAGTTGTAAAACACAAAACTTGTAAAATACAGTTGGTACATTTAAAGCTGCCAGATATTAACACCTATGTTTTACCACTATTAATTTTGAATATAAACATAGGTGATGGAGACTTAAATTGTACAATAGTAAAAAGCGTCGACGCGTTTCGGTACAAATGGAGTCCACCTTTATCAAGACATTTCTTTGTTGTCTGTCGTAATGAAGGGTCTGTACAATTTCCCTATGGAGTTATGTCCTGGAAGTCTAGGGTTCTCTGCTGTACGTATACTAGCGCCCTTATTGTTGAGGTGTCAATATTTCACGAATTCTCGGAAAAGATCCTGTATTAGATCTGCACCTTCTAGGGCAACAGGGAACGGGTTTCTGGAATTTACGCTCTCTATTGGTATATCTTGTGGATTTATGTCTCAGCGTTGGTAAAGAATACTCCTGCTCTTGCAGGGGCCTGCCGGACGTCTCGCAAGTTTTGTTTGAGAGGAAGCTGGGAAACTGCCCTTTTTATTTATAGATAATAGTCCTGGCAGAGTCTGCTGTTGCAGGCGCTCGCCATAAGTTTCACAGAGTGTAGATGAAAAAGAACTGGAAAGCTGCCCTTCTTTTTGTAGATAGTGGGCCTGAATTTGAAAAGGTTTCACATAGACCTCTCTTAAAGCGCTATGGCTGGGAGAACTTAGGCCGTCAATACAATCGGGACGAAATAGCCTCCGAGGGAAAACCGCTCCCCCTGTTCATGGGGGTTCCGTATCGAGCACCGTATCCTTCAACTACAACCGGGACTGTACTCCATGTTTCCTGTAGGAAAATAAAATCATTGCAGAAGGAGATAAAGTCCTGCCAGAAAGCGGTATCTAGTTTTTTACCAAGGTCTGCAATATTCCATGTTGTCGGTGTATAACCCTCCTGTGTTAAGGTTTGTATTCCTTGGCTAGTGGTAGGATTTGTAGACGCAACTACGTTCGCCGGGATCTCAACATGCTGTTGCCCAGTTGTAGAGTCTTTGACATGATTTATGACATTATGGTCCGTGCTCCCAGTGCTGTCAGAACCTGTATCCACCTGCCTAAGATCTGTGAGTGGGAGTTGTTCTTCACTTATTTCGTTACCCCTTTCAGTTGTTCTGGGAGCTACCCTCCAGCCTAGTTTGTCCTTTAGGGATGCACCCTCATAGCTCTCACGTCAATCATTATCCTCCATAGGACTCAAGGGCTGGAATCTATTATACAACGGGATAGAAAAACATGTGGGTCTGGCTATTGATAAAGGCATTAAATTAATATTAGAATGGTATGCCTTTTGATTGACAGCAGGATCACTTGCCAACAAATGTCTATAAAAATGGCCTAATGGCAGTAGTGTTGTGTTAAAATCCCAACATGAGGGAGGAGGTGCATTTAGTAGGGTTTTGTACGCCCAACCTGGTGACCTAAAATTGATTATTACACAGTCCCCATCAAATTTTTTAGCTAGTGGGCCTATCCACCCCACTCTTTGTGTAAGTATTATCTGGTCAGCCCCCTTTGTTGGAAAGCCACAATTTTTTGATAACCAATAAAGCGTTTTATTTTTAAGGGTAAGTTAATAACTGCTGGTATGTCAGTAACTTTAGGATTATCTATGTTACGTGACCCTCTTGCCTGCTCCAGGGACTCTTCCCTTGATTTTTTAGGGCTCGGCTATAACGCGCTGAAAGCGCGTTCTCGCCAGAGAACTATTGTCGGCGTCTCAGACGCCGAAGGGAGACAAGACCTGGCCGCGCGCAGCGTTCTTCCATAGGATAACGTTGTGCGCGCGGCCAGGTCCTGTCTCCACTGCATGCATGGCAGGCCGGATCGCGTCGCGCGCCTCTGTGGAATGCAGGGGGAGTCTGCAGAGAGGCACGCGGCGCTGATAATCAGCCATGCTTTTTTCCCCGTGACTTTTACAGGTTGGACCGGGGCCAACACTCAGGACCGATCTCAGCAGTCTGTACGTGTTCAACGCGTGGCTAACCGCCCCTCCATAACACTGCGAAATATTCGGTCCACTATCATATTAAATCGGATAACAGCATTTCTGTGTACATGTTTAGTTAAGCAACATATACTACGGTTTGCCATAATTGTGCCTTTAGCAGTAGGTAGTTTCGCTTTCGGTGAGAAGTTTCCCGACTTAAGCTGCAGCGCGCACTGACTGTTGGGTTCACACAGCTGTATATTGATTGACATACCAATCGTTTCTTGGTGTGCGATAGCCATATTAGGTTGGTGATATAAGCATCCCCTTCAAATGTTTCTATCAAAGAATCATGTCTCCGAGGTGGCTAGCGAGTACTTGTGTAGAACGTGCTGCGTTGTTATGGTGGTCACTGAACATTTTGAGTAATTTCGAAAATGTCGGTTAGTGTTTATTTGTTTTCCGTTAAAGAGACCGGCAGTTTAACTATTGGAAGTACTCCAGGGACATTCCTGGATAGCATCACCAGTCTAAGACTGTTGAGATGGTCGGTCTTTTTACTCTTACCGACCTTGGGTTGATTCCGAAATTTCTTTCCTTCGGTGCGCAGATATGTGATGTGATGGAGCTTTCAATATATATTTTTTCTGTTTTGTTATAAGTGTCATTGAAGCTCATGACATTTAGATCAAATATCGGGTGTTGGGTATACCGTGTCTTTCATTTATCTCTTGGTTCCAAATGGTTCATGCCTTACTGGAGAAATGATGTAAGGGCGATGACGCCTGGGTGTTCTGATTTACCAATCCTAACATGCCACGTACCTAGTTGTATGATTTTTCACACCTCTGTTTTTTTTTTCCGTGCCGTCTAAAGTAAGTGCTTCCTCGAGAAATAATCTTAGGAGATGCAACGACTTCCTTCACGTCTTCTGGTTTGATCAATTATTCTGGAAGCAGGCAATCCCAGAGTTCATAACATCCGACCCAATAAAAGGAAGGTATATAACGGTGCAGTCCAGCAGCTTAAAAGCACGTTTTTGAGTGCGTGTAACTCTTTTGCAGCTCCTCGGCAGTCAGCACAGATGATCGAGGAGCATGTAACATACTCAAGAAAGTGATAACTGGAGGTGAACATGTACACTAATGCTTCAGCGTAAGCACCACTCCCATGCACACACGGACACCACCACTGCCATGCACACACGGACACCACCACTCCCATGCACACACGGACACCACCACTCCCATGCACACACGGACACCACCACTGCCATGCACACACAGACACCACCACTGCCATGCACACACGGACACCACCACTGCCGTGCACACACGGACACCACCACTGCCGTGCACACACGGACACCACCGCTAGCATACACACAAGGATACCACCACTGCCATGCACACACGGACACCACCACTGCCATGCACACACGGACACCACCACTGCCATGCACACACGGACACCACCACTGCCATGCACACACGGACACCACCACTGCCGTGCACACACGGACACCACCACTGCCGTGCACACACGGACACCACCACTGCCGTGCACACACGGACACCACCACTGCCGTGCACACACGGACACCACCACTGCCGTGCACACACGGACACCACCACTGCCGTGCACACACGGACACCACCACTGCCATACGCACACGGATACCACCACTGGCATACACACACAGACACCACCACTGCCGTACACACACGGACACCCTTACTATCATACACACACGGATACCACCACTGCCATACACACATGGATACCACCACTGCCGTACACACACAGACACCACCACTACTGTACACACACGGACACCACCACTGCCGTACACACACGGACACCACCACTGCCGTGCACACACGGACACCACCACTGCCGTGCACACACGGACACCACCACTGCCGTGCACACACGGACACCACCACTGCCGTGCACACACGGACACCACCACTGCCGTGCACACACGGACACCACCACTGCCGTGCACACACGGACCCCACCACTGCCGTGCACACACGGACCCCACCACTGCCGTGCACACACGGACCCCACCACTGCCGTGCACACACGGACCCCACCACTGCCGTGCACACACGGACCCCACCACTGCCGTGCACACACGGACCCCACCACTGCCGTGCACACACGGACCCCACCACTGCCGTGCACACACGGACCCCACCACTGCCGTGCACACACGGACCCCACCACTGCCGTGCACACACGGACCCCACCACTGCCGTGCACACACGGACACCACCACTGCCGTGCACACACGGACACCACCACTGCCATGCACACACGGACACCATCACTCCCATGCACAGACACGGACACCACCTGTGCTTAATTTGTAAAAATAAAAAGTGCCAGGGCTTTCATTTGTAAAAAATTAAGTGAAAGGGCACTCGTCAGGAGGCTACTGTAGTTAGCCATACACATTACGCGACTTTGAGCTATTGGCATTGTAAATGACAATGACTTTTATTTATGTTTTGGTTTTTAGGTTTAAAGCATTTTTATTAAGACAAAGGAACACGGGGGGAGGGAGTAGGAGGGTAGGGTTACATACAGTACAATAAAAGAAAAAAAGGCGCAACGTCAGGAGCGTTGTCGAGGAACAGTTCGTTGGTCCAAAGGAGAAGCATTGATAAATGAAAAAATAAAATGCAACCTGTGTCTCCCCTGTGCGCATATCCAACACCCCAAGTCTAAGCAGAGAAAGCAAATAGCAACCCAACAAAGCACAACCCGACCCCTCCCAGAACCCCCCCCCAAAGAAGAAAGAAACCGCTCCCCAACTCCCCCGCCCAATGGCCCATTAGTAGTACTACCCGCCCCAAAACAGCACCCCCCCCCCCCAGAAACCCGCCCCCCCACTCATCCTATTCCGCCGGGGTCACCGGTGGCGTCAGCCTCAGAAGTCTGAGGTACCTCGGGCAGGTGAACTCCCTGAATTCGGTGGTTAGCAGCGCAAGGAAGGGTTGCCACAGCTCCTCAAATTGGTCTATCTCCCCCGCCACCGTGAGCGACAGCTTCTCCATTCCCAACACATGCCAGAGTCTATGCAACCAACCCGTAATGGAGGGGACAGTGGGGTGCGCCAGTGGATAAGGATATTCTGGACCGCAGACCCCAGCGCAATTGCGATCTGCCTACCCCTGCGGGACTTCAGTGGGTACATTAGGTCATTAGGGAGGCCCAGCAAGACATACGCCGGAAAGCGCGGGAGCTCGATTTCAAAGTGCTTATCCACCTCATCCAAAACCTCCTTCCAATAGGCGGTCAGCACGGGGCAATCCCAAAGAATGTGTGAGAGGGTACCCACCTGCCCGCAACCTCGCCAGCACCCCCTGTCAGTGTGCCTATGCATCTCATACAGTCTCTCCGGGGTGTAGTACCAGTACGTGGACACCTTAGTGAAGGTCTCCGTAAGGCCAGTATGATACGCAGAGTGTCGTGCCCGGTATGCAATCTTGTCCCATTCCTTGTGGCTGAGTGTCCTACCTAGTTCCCTGTGCCATCGCTCCCTCCCCGGGTTATAATAGTGGAACGGCGGGGGTTGTAGATGCTTGTAAAGATCAGTAATCAATTTGGCATCGGAGGTTCGGGTCACCAGCCACCGCTCATACGGTGTAATTTGATGAGCAGCGGTGTCTCGCACCTGGGGTTGGAGGGCCCAATGCCGAACCTGCATGTAGCGTAATCTATCCAGCTCCGTCAGGCCGAATTCCTGCCGAAGCTGCTGAAAGGAAACCACGCCTTCTGGCCCGTAGACCTGGAAGAGCGCCCTGCAGCCCGCGGTCGTCCAATGGGAAAAAGCGCCCGTCTCCATCCCCGGGGAGAAGTCCGGATTACCCACTATGGGTGTGAACGGTGAAGGGAAGGTGGTAAGGCCCCAAACCTCGCAGACTGCACCCCACACCCTCAAGGGGACCCGGTTAACGAAAGAAGCGTAAAGGTTAGGGGGGCGATGAGCGCGGCGTAAAAATGGAACCTCCTGTAAGGTGCGGCCCGCCACCGCCTGGTCTTGAAAAAGCCAATGTTTATCGGACTCCCACCTGCTCCACTCTACAAGGTATCGTAGCTGCGCCGCCTGAAAGTACTTACGGAGGTCCGGGACACCAAGGCCTCCTGCTTCCGGGGCAAGCGTGGAGAGGACCCTCTTCATCCGCGGCTTGCGGCCTTGCCAGACAAAGCGGGAGATGTCGGCCTGCGTTTGTCGAATCCAGCCCACTGGAGGCTGGAGAGGCAGGGCACGAAAAAGATATAATATCTGAGGCAACACCGTCATCTTAACCGCCGCGATTCGTCCCAGCCAGGACAGCAGGCCCTTACTCCAGCGGCCAAGCTCCTCCCTGATCTTCTTACTGAGGGAAGTGTAATTGTCCGCCACCATCTCCGGCAATGTGGGCGCCAGTAGAATCCCTAGGTATGGCACAAGGGACGAAGACCACTGCATGGGGAAGAGTCGCTGGAGGTCCCTCCTAGTGTCCGCAGCCAAAGACACATCTAAAGCCACCGACTTGCTCATATTCATTTTGAAGCCGGCCACACGTGCAAAGGCATCCAACTCTTGGATGCAAGCGTGTAAGGACCTCCTAGGGTCGTCCAGGGTCAGCAGGACATCGTCCGCATAGAGGCTAACCGTGTGGACATACTGGCCCATCTTGACCCCAATAGCATCCGGATTGTGGCGGATCCTTTGGGCAAACGGCTCCATGTAGAGAGCAAACAGAAGCGGAGAGAGGGGGCAGCCCTGCCTCGTGCCGCGTTCAATGGCGAAGCCACGGGAGCTACACCCGTTGACTCGCACCGACGCTGAAGGATGTTTATAGCAGTTGAATACCATAGCGCGGAATTTATCACCAATTCCCAGTTTCCTGAGAACCAGCTCGAGATACGGCCAATGAACCCTATCAAAGGCCTTCTCCGCATCAACTGACAGCAGCATCCGCTCCCCCGGGATCCGCGAGGCCTTCTCCAGAACATGCACCACCCGCTTGGTATTGTCAACCGTCTGCCTGCCGGGTACAAAGCCAGCCTGGTCCGCCTCCACCAGACCGGGGAGGTGCAGGGCCAGCCTCGACGCCAGAATCCCCGTATACAGCTTGAGGTCGACATTTAGGAGCGAAATGGGTCTATACGAGCCGCATAAGGCCCGGTCCTTCCCGGGTTTCGGGATCACCGAGACCGTCGCACTCAGGAGATCCGGTGGGATGGCTCCCGGGTCGGAGAAGAAATTAAATAGCCGAGTTAAGACAGGGGCCACAACCGGGCAAAAAGTCTTATAAAACAGGGACGTGTATCCGTCCGGGCCCGGGGCCTTCCCATGCTTCAACCGAGCTATAGCGGAAATCACCTCCTCAACATGAATGTCCCGCTCCAGATATTCCGCCTGAGCGGGATCCAGCGCCGGAAGGGCCACCGACTCCAAATAGTCTTCGGCGTCTCGCGGCGAGGAGGGCTCCTCAGTGTACAACGCCTCATAGAACCTGCGGAAAGTTTCCGCCACCTCTGCGTCCCCGGAAACGACCACCCCGTCCGTACCCACAAGTCCCTTCACTACGCTACGCTGTTGCGCGACCCGGAGCCGATGTGCCAGGAGCTTGCCGCATCTGTCCCCCCCAGTGTAGTAGGCATGTTTCAAGCGCAAGGCGGCGTATTCCGCTCTATCCAGATCCAGCGCCGACAGGAGCTTCCTTGCAGCCTTCAGCTGCCTCCACACCCTCGGAGCCCCCGTACGGCGGTGGACCTGCTCAAGCTCCCGAACCTGAACAGTCAGTTCATCCCTCTTCCGCTGCCGCTCCTTATTTTCGACCGAGGAGATGGAGATAAACTCCCCCCGGAGAACCACCTTCAATGCTGCCCACTGTGTCGCTAGGGAAGTGTCGGTGTTACTGTTGTGTGTCTGATAATCCTGTATGACCTCCTCAATACGTTTCACTACTGTCTTTTTGTGTAAAAGAGTGTCCCTAAGGCGCCACATCCCCCGAGAGGGGGAGGCCGCCGGCCACGCAAACGCGCCAGTGACCGGCGCATGGTCAGACAGGGTCAGGACCCCAATTTCTGCCGCCGTGGCGGCAGCGCGCATCGGCCCACTAACCAGGAGATAGTCCAACCGAGCGTAGGTTCGGTGCGCGTGCGAAAAGTAGGAGTAGTCCCTATCTGTGGGGTGCATGGAGCGCCAAAGATCGTGTAAGTCCATGTCCGCAATCCGGGCCTTCACAGCCTGGGAAAGTTCTCCCGTCTGCGGAGACCGCTGCACCGATCTATCCAATACGGAATCAAAGACAATATTATGGTCCCCCCCCTAAGATGACATGTCGGTCGGGAGAGGCAGTGACTTCCACCAGCACCGAGTCCAAGAAGCGTTCCTGGTGGTCATTCGGGCTATAGACGGAGCCAACTGTGAACGCTATGCCCCCCTGGCGTAGGCGATATGCAAGAAACCTCCCCTTCTGCTCAGCATACTTATACAGTACCTCCCCCCTAAAGGAGCTCGCTATGAGAATGGCCACCCCCGCGGTCTTGGTCGCTGCAGAGGAGAAAAACTGGGTGGGGAACTTAGCAGAGCGCAATCTATGGCAGTCTCGGGACAACAAGTGGGTCTCCTGCAAAAGGCAAATGTCAGCCTGCGTCCCCTCAAGCAGAGACAAAATCGCCCTGCGCTTAACAGGATTATTCAGTCCCTTAACGTTAAGGGTCACCACTTTCAGGGATGACATGCCTCCCAGGGATCAGGAACGCTATGTTGCGGGCAAGGAATCAGCTGGTGGGGCGCGCGTAGCGGCAGCGCGGGACAGGCCAGAGTAGGCCAAGCGTGGACACGGACAACATCGGACGGGACATCCCCAACTCTAGAACAACACCCAAACCCACCCAAAACACACCCACGGCAACTAGCCAAATGCCAACTCAAACCCCCCATTGTTTCAGTCAAGCCCCAAAACGGGCAAGTCCGTAGAAAATAGAAAAGTGGACGTCCAGCCACTCACCTCCACCCGCTCCCCCCCAATCCCCCCCAGCCCCAAACCTGGCATCGAAGAAGCTATGTGCATCTCCCCCCGGAGTGAGTCTAGGCCGTCAAGGCCACGCCGTTGGAGTCGGCCAAGTCCCTGGCTGCCGCCCTCAAAGCGCCGGCCATGTCCGCCCTGATAGTAGGGGAATCAGGTCGCCCAGCGCTCGCCGTCGATTGTCTCCTCGCCGACCTTCGCCGGCCCCTTCTCTCTGATCACCTTCATGATGGTGTGGCTCCTTCCTCCTCCGTAGCTGTGAGCCCCAGAACTCCGCAAATGTCTTGCAAGGAGCGTAGTTGATGCAGCACTCGGTTCCATCGAAAGATCAGGCGGAAGGGATGCCCCCAGGAGTACGGCGTCTCATGTTCGCGCAAGAAGTCGGTGGCAATCCTGAAGGACCTGCGCTTCTGCAGCGTGATGGCGGACAGGTCCTGATTGAGCGCAACAGGCCGCCCCCGGAAAGTCAAGGGCTTTTTCCTACGGGCCTCAGACATGATGCGCTCCTTCTACGGGAAGTCGGGCAGGAAAGCTAAGATGTCCGGTGGGGGCGCCGATGACTGGCGCTGTCGACCAACTCTGTGTGCTCTATCAATGCGGATAGGGAAGTCTGCGGCTTCCCCCAGGATCTCCCGGAACAGGTCCTGCAGATAGCCCACTAAGTCAGCCCCTTCGTCCGCAGACGGCACACCACGCACTCGGATGTTATTCCTCCGTGACCTGTTCTCAAGGTCCTCGGAGTGGGCCTGGAGCTCAACACACTGCTCCCGGAGACGGAGAACGTCTTGTTGTAAGTGGACAATCTCATCGTCCCGGCGCTGGGTCGCCGTCTCCACCGTCTCAACCCGCTCACCGAGGCCCTCCACCTCTCTGCGGACCTCACGTACCTCGCTGGCCACTTCCCGCTTCAGTGTCTGGAAGTCCTCTTTGAGGGAGTTGAACAGCTCTTCCATGAAGGATCTCGTGACCGGGGGTTCTCCCCCCAGACGCGTCTGCCGAGGCCCGGGAGGACCCCGGCGACAGCTGTGCTCTGTCCCGTAGTTGCTGGGCCCTGCCAAGCATATCCGGCAGGGTGCGATCCCCCTTCCTCGAACCACCTCTTCCAGTCATCGCAGGCGCTTAGTTGATAAATGGGCACAGGCCCAACCGCCCCGGGGAATGTCCAACCACCAGCAAGCACTCGATGTGGGGAGCTCCCAGCAGAACCGGGGTGCTGCGTCAGACGACAAAATGGCGGGTCAGTCCGGGCACTGCCAGCCGCGGGCGCCCAGTCGAGACGACAGCTGAAAACTACATTGGGGGGGCCCCGGTCAGTACGCTCCACAGGGAGTTAGCCTTGCAAAGGCGGAGGGCGCAGAAACCCGCCAGCAAAGGACTCCGGAGGAGGCCAACGACACCGACCCCTCGGGGACAAAATGGCGGCTGGGTGGGGCCAAGCAGAGCGTCCGAGCCCGGCGACACCACCGGGGCACCCCAGAAACCAGGCAATCTGAAAAGTTCCACAGCCGATACCACACTGATACGTAGAAGAGTCGACTGATCTGTCCCCGGCTTCAAGCCAAGCGCCCTCCGATCACGGGACCGGGGCTCTCGCCATGCAGGGTGGCACCGTCTCAAGTCTGGGCGCTAAAGCACATGCCCAAAGTCCTCCGCGTAGCCGGCCCTCAGCCCGTAGCTCTCCTTCGACCTCCGTCGAGTGCCGGGGCGGTCTCCACCCGGATCGCCAACTTTCAGCACCAGGCCCAGCCGAGGTGCCTGGACAGCACTCCGATTCGCTCCGCTTCCCGGGCGCTCTGTCGCTCCTCGATCTTCAATCGGTCTTTTGAGGTGCTTCCACCGGAGCGATTACGGTCTAAGCGACATCAACGTGTGCACCAGGTACTCCGCCACACTCCTCACACACGCTGAGCATCAGCGGGGGGAGAAAAGCTGAAGAAAAGGGCTCGAGCCTAGTCGGGCTGGAGGAGCTGCGGGAGGAAGCGTCCGCTCACCCCGCCATCTTGGCCACGCCCCCATGTTTTGGTTTTTAAAACATAAATAAAAGACCTTGTCTTTGCCAGTCGGTAGCATTACTCTCTTCTCATATGGTGGTTTATATTTAGTGCCTCTCCATCATCTAAGATTCCAGCTGTAATCCTGCCTATACTAGGTCCAGCCATCGTTAAGGTTGACGAGTTAATCGTTACCAGATTGGTGGGGACTTTATTTGTAGTCACATTAGCATGGTCCCGTGGGTTGGCTATTTGATCTCTCAGTCTAAGTTTATCCATGTGCCCACTAAGTTTATGTACCTCTCTTGCTAAATTATCAATTTTTTCATGTAATGGCCGAATTAACTGTTATTTTCTCTGTAAAAACATCCATACTAAATATGCACTTGGATTGCTAATTACCCAGAACGACTCGCCGATTCGCCGAAATCCCTCTTTTGATGATTTGGTTATCTTTGGCTGTCCTTCTATTTCCCTGACCTGTATTTTTCTTTTTGCCCCTTAGGTTAAATTTATAGACTGGGCGAGGGGGATGAATTAGATAAATTCGGTGTAACTGAGATCCGTGAGAATTCTCTGTATTAACTACAGCTGTATCTGGTGTCACATCTATTGTATCAGAGACCCAATTTGTAATGGTCAATCCTTCCTCCCTAGTTGTATGGATATTTGCAATCAAACTATCTTGCTCCCCACCCCTTGTACCAGTTCCCATTGATATACGTCTTTCTGTGCTGTCTATTTCTTCCGCCAGGGCACTAACCGCTTTAGTCAAGTAGGTATTTATAGAATTATGTGTTTTATCCATTAGTGGTTTTACTAGACGTTTAGTCATAATTGGATAATGTCAAATTATATACTAGATATCAAAAAGGACAACCAACAACAACTAGCATGGGAGATCGTGAGTCACACGTATTACTATCCTAACAAGCTTGATTGCAACGTACTGGTGTAATATATATGTAATAATGCTAACAATGACCTCCTGCTACATCTTACAACTCATGAAATAAATAAATTTAAAAAACTACAATCGTACTCAAATTTGCAAATGTAAATAAGGTAGCCCAGCCCGGGCTCAAACGGCCGCAGTCGGCCCCGCCCTTGTCCCGGGCGCCGTCCGCGCAGGTCCCGCGTTGCGTGGGGGTGGAGCGCTTTTGTTGCTGCAGGGCGTCGCTGGTATGGTGACAATGTCCTGCGCCGAGCAGGGGGTTCTGGGGACAGTAGTTCTCAAAAAGCCGTTCCCCTCACGGTGTTGGAATGCCTCGCTCTCCGGTCCGCTGCCTCCGCTTCAATGCGTATAGGGAAAGCCGTTCCCCTCACGGCCGGCGAAGCAACAAGCAACAAACACCCCAGGTGAGCGTGTTGCGGTGGGCGGCAGCGCTTTTGTTGCTGCAGGGCGTCGCTGGTATGGTGTCAATGTCCTGCGCCGAGCAGGGGGTTCTGGGGACAGTAGTTCTCAAAAAGCCGTTCCCCTCACTACGTCGGAATGCTTCGCTCACCGGTCCGCTGCCTCCGCTTCAATGCGCGTTGGGAAAGCTGTTCCCCTCACGGCTGGCGAAGCAACGAGCAACAAACACCCCAGGTGAGCGCGTCCCACGGGGCGGTAGCACTTTTGTTGCTGCAGGGCGTCGCTGGTATGGTGTCAATGTCCTGCGCCGAGCAGGGGTTCTGGGGACAGTAGTTCTCAAAAAGCTGTTCCCCTCACGGCGTCGGAATGCCTCACTCTCCAGTCCGCTGCCTCCGCTTCAATGTGCATAGGAAAAGCCGTTCCCCTCACGGCTGGCGAAGAAACGAGCAACAAACACCCCAGGTGAGCGCTTCCCAACGTATCAAATATTGAAGCTTCTTTTTTTGCCTTTTGGTATTACTTCAACACTATAAATAGTCACCAATGGGCACATGCATCATTGTAGGTAATTGCTATTCCATAATTGCGATTATTAAGGAATTGCAATTATGGAATCGCAATTGCCTATGCATGTAGGTTTCACTAAAATATTAGCAATTCCTACATATTCCTGAATTGCGATTTGCGCGGAGGTCTTTGGGCGCACTTTTGTACGTGAGGAAAGGACAATCCCTGTCAGACACTTCTTTCGCTACACGGACTTTGCCGGAGTAAAGAGGGGAAAATACACCGCGATCCTGGGCTTGTAGAAGTCTGGCAGGAACACCAAGGTGGACTCCAAGTCCCAGGAACCTTTGCCTGACACCACCTGGGCCGGGAGCAAGCCGCGCCTACATGACTCCGCCTATATAACTCTTCCATCTTCCATCTTCCCGAGACAAGGGCGGGACCGTTTTTGGCCGTTAGTGGCCGGAAGAAGCCGGGCCAGGCCACCCCTCTTGGGTTTTGTGGCAGGGGGTTAAGGCGCCCTCCAACCACCGTGAGCCACATTACTACCTATTACTCCAGACTGGTTATTTCTCTATGCGCTGTATTGTACCTTAATTACCAGTACTACTGTGTTAAATATAGAACTTGTGTCAGTGGCAACCTTTTTTTATCCCCGCATTAAAGAGCCCAATTTCAGGTAAAACCAGTTTTTGCGATGCCTGCTCCAGAATCAAAGCAAAAGTTGGGTCCAAAACCTCAGTTACCCAGCTTGACGGCAATCGACCGTATTCTCCAGAAAACCATCGGGGTGGTGGCCAATGCCATTGAACATACAGAATGCCATCTCTCACTACCTGCTGGGTCCCTTCCACCCTTACCATCTTCCAACATATTCACGACTATTATCAATTCTCAGGACTCACTTTTGGCTCCATCATTTGTCTCCCTCCCAGGTCTTCATCACGCTCCAAACATCAAAATCAGTCCCCCCAACCAGAGGCAATCTATCACCAGAGTTTTTGCCCCCGCCATCTAGGCTATCTCTGACCCCTACAATCTTTTTGAACAAGCCCACAACCGATCCCCTTCCTAAAGTCGAGGATCTCAAAGTTAGCGGGCTCTGTGATTCATCCATTAGTCTCATTTCGATCCCTGCCTCTCCCCAAAGCATTAACAATGATAGCCCGAGGGTTAAAACTAGAGGACAAAAAGCCAGGCTCAAGATAAATCACAATAACTCTGAACGTCCACCCATAGGGAATGCTAAGAGGAACGCGGGGGGGCCAGAAACAGAAAAAGGCTACTGTTACATTAAGTACAACAAGAGAAAAAAGCACTAATAAGAGTGCCTGTAGCAGCACCAGTTTCATCCAGTGACAGTGGTACTCAGGATCGAACTAACGATACTCTAGTCACCCCTATTACTTCCCCTTCACGAAATGAGGGTCTAGTAAGTAAAATTGAGCATCTTATGAAATCCCTAATGGCACCCCTCTTGGAAAGGGTAAAGCGTATAGGAGAAAAAATAGACAATTTGGAGAGATTAGTGACAAGCGGCCCGACCACTTTAGGGCTACCAACTAGCGCACCAAACACTAAGCCTATCGCCCAGCAACATCGCCCTACTGTACACTCGCACCAATAACACAATCCATCTCTTACCTGTCCACAGATCCTTAACTAAACAACCAACGACTACTGCGGACTCCACGGGCAGATCCCCACAGAATATCCTGAAGACATCAGAAACCAAGGAGCAGAAAATAGCAGAGGCATCCTCAGGTCAGGGCATGAACCACGAGGGACAGACAAAAGTTAACCCTAGCGTAGGTAAGGACCTTTCCCTGTCATCAAAACCAAGGAGATCATTTACACACATCGACCTACCCCCGCAATCCCTGCCATACACAGTAGTGTTAGTCGGTGTCCCTGAATTGCCCGAAGAAAGAGTAGAGCACTTTCCTGACTTAAGAAATAAAGCGTCCCACTGGCTTAATAAGAACAGGCCCCTGCCCCCTGACATATCCGGGCAAATTCTATTCAAAAGGAGAATAAGCTGGTTGGGACGCACAAGAAAGGATCTTCCCGGGGATTGTGTTATTAATTTCAGAAATAGGCGGGTGGTAGAACACATTTGCAACTGGCCTCCTCAGTTTAGTGAGAGTAACATCTTTGCCAGGGACTTGAGTTTCTTTTACCCCCAACTTCCCCCAGTTCAAACCATTAACCACTGCAGGGGTTTTCCTAATCGAGATGTGGCAGAGGGCGGGGGCTTGAGATATAACATCCCTACCTTTAATTACTTCGATTCGCTTTCCGATTTGGAACAGGTGGACTGACTTCCTCCGAGGGTCTCGACCAAACCTAAACGAGTCAACACATACGTTTGTTCCTCTTCTTTAGATAACTCGGACCGCAGAGGTCTAATAAATAAGGAAATCCCTTCAAACTGCATACAGCTTAGTCATTCTGAGGGAAATGTGGAAGTAGACCCTAAGCCCGCAACAAGTAAGGCTGACTCCACCCTGAACATTTTGTTCTGGAACGTCGCGGGCCTACATCCAAGGTCGTAAATGACATCTGGTTAGATTTCATCCACAACTACAGTATCATAAGTTTGCAGGAAACATGGGTAACGTCAGAATTACATATAGAGGGTTATAGAACTTTTTTTTCCCCAGCGTTACCTTCTCCCTCTGGTAGAGCAAAGGGTGGTTTGGTTATTTAAGTATCCAACACTTTTCAACTCACAAGTATAGTCCCGGTCAAAATGGAACCAAATTTCCAAATAGTCGCTCTTCATCAAAGTAATACCAACACCCTGGTAATAGTAAATTGTTTACAACAACCTACTCGCTGAGGTTTTGATAAAAACAATAAAGGAAATAGGCCTTTGTCTCCATGAACTATCTATCAGGGCTAGCAAGGAGTTGACCATAATCTGGGGCGGGGACTTAAATCAAACGCTTTGCAAACACAGCGCTAACTCATTCTGTGCTATAGTAGATTAAAATAGTGATCCGAAAACCCATTTCCCTCACACTGCAGTCGAACATATCCTGAACGATACCCTGTGTGGCCTAGACCTTGTCCTTGCCAATGACCTGGTTAATCCTCCTGTACCTGTAACACCTACCTATAATGGCAGAGGAAGACATAGCATAATTGATTTTATATTTATATCAGTGACAGCGGGAGAGGCTCTCTTAAAATGCAAAACCCACGATATCGCCGTCAGCGACCACTTCCCGAATAGCCTCACCTTAAAACTTCCTAATAGCCACGTGAGAGGGCTAATATCGAAACTAAGCCAAAATAACATCCTAATGGACAGATTAAATGGCTATTCACTAAGGTGGGAAAAAGTGGACCCGCTTGCCATCACAACAAGTCTGGTCACAAACCTTAGGCAAGCGTTTGCAAATTGCCTCGATCCAGCAAGTACTAGCGAGGGAATAATGGCTAATTTTTCAAAAATGATAGTATTAATTAGGGAAACACTTTTTGTAAGCATGAAACCAGGTAAATCCAGAATCAAGGGATGGTTCGACAGTTCCTGTACAAAATCCCATCAGAACCTAAAAACAGCCTTAAACAAAAAAGATAGAAACCCAAAAGTTATCGCAGCCCTTAGAAAGACCTATAATCAGGCCCTAAAATCCAGGAAGAATACTCTCAAGCAAGATTTCTGGACACAACTCCACAGATCATGCACCCTGAGGGATAGCGCCGCTTTCTGGAAGGTTGTGAAGTCCCCTTTCTTATTAGATGCAACGGCTAACCCTAGTATCGATGTTGCTATCGACGAACATCTGTGGGATGAGTATTTTGAGCGGATATTTAGCCTTCCCCCAACCACAACTCGATTATCTCCAGAGGGGTTAGATAAAACAAACTTCCCACTGCCTATTTATATTACAAATGAGAAGGTGGAACTCGCCCTAAAGGCCAGTAAAAACTGCAAGGCGCCAGGCCCCGACGGGGTTCCAATTGACCTTTTTAAGTTCAACACGGATCTATGGTTGGCAATTTTAACCAGGGTTCTTCAAGCTTCATGTGACTTGGGACTCATCGAATCATGGTCCTAGTCAATCCTCGTTCCTATTTTTAAAAAAGGGGATCGTCAATCGCCATCTTGTTATCTGCCTATTTCCCTTTTGGATTCGCTGGGGAAAGTGGCCGGTCGTGTCATCCTAGAGCGTCTCCAACACTGGGCTTCTGATACCAAAGCTCTTTCTGAACTACAATTTGGGTTCCGTGAGGGACTGGGAACCACAGAGCAAGCCCTTAATCTATCCTTACTGATAGGGAAATATGTAAATGCTAAGGGGGGGCCCTTTATATGGCATACGTCGACCTCTCCGCTGCATTTGATTGCGTCAAACACAACAAGCTGTTGTCTATTCTGGCAGATATGGGAATAGAGTCTTCCCTCATAATGTTTCTCTGCGAATTCTATTCAGATGCCACAGCCGGAGTCCGATACGGCACGGTGGACGAGCTAACAAAGTTGTTCAGATTGAACCGAGGGGTAAGACAGGGTTGTGTCCTGGCCCAGTTTCTATTTAATTTATATACCAATGGCTTGGAAAAAGCCATGCTGACGGGTTGCCAGGACCTCCCCTCAATAAACACGCGCCCAATCCCGGTCCTACTCTATGCAGACGACTCTGTGATCCTAGCCCGCACCCATATGGAATTACAGCGTGCTCTCGAGAAATACCACACTTTTATGGCCAACCTCGACCTTAAGGTCAACATTAAGAAAACGTTTGTAATGTCCGCAGGGTCGAGGATTAAGAACATCAAACCCATATTTATTGACGCACAAAAATCGAGAGCACAAGTACGTATCCTTACCTGGGAATTACATTTGACCACAAATGCTCTTGGAAGTATGCCATAGAATCCAGGAAACTCACCTTTATGAGAACAACTGCTGCCTTAGTTAAATTTGCGAATAAATTAGGCAGACTGCCCCCGGTTGAACTTTTAGCAATTTACAGGGCTAAATGTGCATCGAGCGCACTTTATGGGGCGGGAATTTGGGGTTATGCTAACGTCGAGGAGGTGCAAAAGGTGGAAAACACTTTCCTGCGATTCCTTTTGGCAGTGCCCCAGGGCACATCTACCTATGCTTGTCACTTGGAAGTGGGTCTGTCCTACCTAACAGACCTGATCAGGATTCAACCCCTTCATTTGTGGCATCGCATTTGGTCGTGTAGTGAAACCACTCTGCGGGGGATCATAGAGGACTGTGTTTTCCTAGATATGGCCCTAAAGATCGGTTGGCTTGCTTACATCAGAAAATCCTTTAGCGACCTCGGCATGATACAGTATTATCACTCCCCCACCTCAATAGCTGTAATCCCGAAAAAAAAGTTTAAAAAGATTTGTCTGGCCCACTTAGAATCTCTTCGGCTTGCTAGTGAGGCTCCAAAAGTTACAGTCCAGCACTCACTACTAATTCAAACATCACCCATGAATCAGCCCTTTTTAACCTACAACTTTACGGGCTACAAAAGATTCTTGTTAACCAGATTTAGACTGAATATTTTTCACCATCTGGTCACTTTCCCGAATACCAACACCTGGACAAAACCCCTTCAGGCTTGCCCTTGTGATGACAGCTCCCCGCAATCGACGATCCACATAATACTGTTCTGCAAATTCTATCAGGAGCCGAGGTATCTTTGGCTTTTGCCAAACCTTAAAGTAATGGGTTTACGTAGGTGCCGCCCAACATTTCTTGCTCTTCCATTCCTTGATGCTGAACCCTTTGCTAGACAAGTAGTAACATTTTTGAAATTAGTCATCAAGCACAGGCAAAACCTGGGTTGAACCGGGGCTGCATTCCCCCAAATTACTGCCCTCTTGTGATCTATACCTCATCATGCCGCATTGCGCGTCAGTTCTAGCACCTAAAATTTTTCCCAGCCCTTGTTTTTATCCTGCCAGTTTTCAGGGCTGTTATCACTTTTTTAGTATGTTTTTAGTATTTTTATACATTCCTATTATATTTCTCCCGACAGCTGTTGGATGGATTGCTCCAACTCTGACTGCTCTTTTATGGGTAAAATGGAATATAGCGCGAACTTATGGTGTAAATATGAACTCGTCATTTCTTTTAAACAAATTTCTATTGTGATTTTTTTATACAAAATGTATTGTGCTTTTATGGCTGTTTTGTTTACAACCAAATAAAGCTTGATTTGATTTGAGACCTTCACACATTTTTCTTTATTTGGGATTCAAACTCCGTGTGCAAAAGTCATGTCTGAGCACTCACTTAATGAAAACTCTGTGGGGCTGGCATAAACTCATGGAGTACGGTGGGAACTCTACAATAGAACATAGTGTTTCTTTCAATGCATGGTTACTCTATCAAGCATTGTGATCTCTAAAGTAAAGAGCAGTGATGAAGCTGGGAATTACGTAATTCGTTTGTTACCACATGTGAGGATACATTAGAGTTCAGTGCAATAGTAAATTGACAGGTAATCATTTGTTGACACTGATTTGACCCTTCGCACAAAGCCCTCCGTTTTCTTACCGCATTTTAGGGCTTTTTACCACTACCATGGGAGTAGAACAATGACTTGGGGGTTGTAGAGCCTTTCAGTCAGGTTTTAATGAAGATTGATGCCTTTGACGTCTAGTTTTATTTAACTTGATCACTGCCCATTATGAAAGTTTTAGTGTAAAATTGTAGTTCTTTTGTTGCCCTCGTTGATTATTTCCTGTCAGCGACACATGCCTTCGTATTAGAAATTAGTGTTTAAAAAAAAATCTTACCTGCCTCTAATATTATGATTTGTGGCTCATATGCAAACACAGTGAACTACTTTGATGTGTGTATGTTGTGCTCCTTATGTGATTAGTAAGTGATTTTAATGTATTGTACAAAGACGATGCGTTTTGTCCCGCTGCAGTTTTGCAATAGGGGCATTAATAAAACGGAGTATCTCTCATATTCGAGTCATCCTATTTTTGTTTGGGAAGAGAGATATATATATCTTTGGATCACCAAATGCTTTTTTACAAAGTTCTCCCTTATTAATGTTTATCCTTTCACCTATTAGTATTTAACTTCTCAATCGTTGCTATCCTGCCCCTGTTTTTTTTTTATTTAGTTGTTTTTCACTGCATAATTGCTTTGCCAAGTGTTTTTTTCCAGACCAACTCCCTCTTATTGATCAACCTAATTTCTTCCTCCCAGTCACTGTTTCTTTCTAAACAGTCTGTCCACTTCCTCAGGTTAAACATCCATTTACAACCATGCAAGAAGGATCTGCATAAAAATAGGATGTCTTGTTTATGATGCAGACAATTTGTAACCAAAAGTGGGGCAGAAGCTTCTTAGTGCCAGTAGCTAAAATAGGTGTCCCTTCGTCAAAATCAGCCAATGTCGTTTGCCAGCAACCTTTTCACTTTGGTCTCAAATCCTTTTGGAAACATTTTAATTCTGAAGTTGTCTCTCTATATTGGGACATATAGAGTTACTGGTAAACTCTCCTGTAGTATTTGAGGTGGGAGATACCCTTTAAGCTGGAGGGACCATTAGCAGTATCTTTTAGAATCCTTCTGCAAAAGGGAATAAAAACGGTTGCAGCGCAAGCCCATATCTTATAGAAGTTGGAGTAAAATCTTCTCCAAAGATATGGAACGAACACTTAGTGTAGCATTGGTGAAGAATAACAGTTCACAGGAATTTATGGCGGATGATTTTAATATATGGCTGACTGCCACTATTGAACAAGTTGTTTCTATTAAAAACAAGACTGGTACTAGAACTAAAGCTTCCGCACCCTGGTACTCAGATGAACTAAAAGACATCAGGCAGACGGATATTAGCACCTGGATGAAGGCAAAATGTCTGAAGTTAAATGCTGAAAAGGCTTAGTTCTTGGTCTTTGGGGCACACCATTTCATGTGGTTAGAATTATGGTGCACAGAGATGGGCGGTCCATCGCCTACTCCTGTTTCTGCAAAAAAACCTCGGTGCCATTTTTTATAATACCCTTACTTTTTACTCTTAGGTCAATAGGACTGTGAGTTCATGTTTTTTTATAATTCAAATTTTGAATAGGTTATTCTCTTAGTTAAAAAGCTGAACTCGGAATAGCAGCAGTTATTGCATTAGTCACTAAACGTTTAGACTATTGTAATGCACTATACCTAAATATCAATAACCTACCTTCAACAAAATACAGGTTATTCAAAATTCGGCAGCCCGCTTGGATTTGGATGTACCTAAACAACTTTGTCAGGGAAGGGTTGCGCTCCATACACTGGCTGCCAGTTAGGAAATGGTTGACGGTTTGCTTTTAAAGCTCTCTGTATGGTCCATTTGGCCCTTCACCTTTAGGGTTCAGTATTTCTGAGGACAGCATTCCACTTTTACACCCCTAAGAGACAGCTCAGATCCTCCAATTCGAGGAAGGTGAACATTTTGAGATTTCGGAAAGCCTGATGGAGTGGTTGTTCCTTTTCTGTAGCAGCGGCTAAATTGTGGAACACGTTGCCCCTCCATATTGCAAGTTTAATCTCCTATATGAATGAATGAATTGAAACAATACATTCATTCATCTCCTATATGACCTACCGCAAGCAATTGAAAGCTTGGCTTATCTCCCATTCTTGATCACAGTGGTATGTTTTCTGGTGGCAGCTCTTTGATGCCCATGGGCATAGTGCACTTTACAAACCTAAAAATACAAATTTATTGTTCCAGTTGCAAAGTACTACCACGTTTCGCCACTCACTCCCAATTACTCATTTCCCCCTGTCTTTCCTCTGCCTTTCCTCATTGCATCGTCGTTGAGGATTAACAAAACTTTCCCTTGCATGCTCCCACTCTATTCTTGAAAATTTGCTATCCTCATCTCTGTAGTTCCTTATAAAAATTGGCAATTTATAGTTTGAACCTAAGGCCTAATATAAGATTGGAACCATTAGCATATGTTTTGAGCTTAAAGCCAGAATTTCCTCATTTGACTAATAAATCTTAAAGCACTTTTAAAATGCGTATCGAAATGCTGATGGTGGAGGTCTGAGCACCTAATGGTAACCTCTGGTTGATCATTTTTTTGTTCACCAAGCTAGAAAATTGTGTAGTTTTATCATTATAAAATGGGATGGCTCTCTGACATTGCTGTCAGAAGCAAGGACTCAGCCTTTTAACAATTACTGATTCACATCAAAGTATTCCATTGCATTTTCTCGTGATTTGAATGTCGAATTATTTCAGTTTTAAAAAGATTGTTTATTATTCAAATTGTATTTGGCCTAGACTCTCTGTTTTAGTTCTGCTGCAGTGATATTGTTTTACTTTGCTGGACTGTCTTCTGCTTAAACGGTTCAGCATAGTGTAAACTAGTGTTTGTTTAGTCGCTTTTCACTGGGCTGAGATTCTTTTTCATTTAATGAATTCACCAGGAGTAATATGCTTGATCCAGCCTTGTGAGGAGTGAGGCTCTTGATGGCGGACTGTAGGTTACCTAGTGACTCCTTGTTCATGGGACAATACATTGATACTCTTGAGCTTTCATTAATCAAATCAGTGCTCTTTGGCAGTTGTCATTTTGGTTTTATTCAAGTGAACCAATTGGGTGAATCAACCTGATGATCATTTATAAAAGTAAAACCAAGAACTAGAGAAGTGGTATCAGGGCAATCCGCTATGTCTAGGGTTACCAGTCTACTAAAAATGGAATTCATGGAGAATTCATTATATTAGTTCCTTGTAACTATTGTTACTTTTGTGAGATTGCTGTGCATCTTCCAGGGAGCTGTTGGTAATAAGACTTTGCATGACTTGTTTGGAGGAGTAAAGTGATTTGAAATCACAATGAAACTGGATTTAAAGGCTTTTGAAGGCAGGTTCTGCTTTTTCTTGGGAGCATCCGGTCAGAGACGATGATACCTCCTTTGTTGCACTTGAGTTAAATTCCTCAGTATCCTGGTGGTTTACAAGTGTTGTTGCATTGAAGAGTCTTCTAGTTCGAAAGAAGGCTTTGCAGGCCCCAACCTGTTCTTCTTTCCCGTCCCACCCCATCAGTCTCTGCCCTCTCCACCCACCCCATCACTCACCATGCACAAGGCAGGATCCTGTTTTTCCCAGTGAATATTTGCAGAGCAATTAGACACATGTTCGATTATGGCTTTGCAGGCACCAACCTGTGCGTCTTTTCCATCCCACCCACCACACTCAACCCATCTCATGTGCAAGTCGGAATCCTGGTTTTCCCAGTGTATATTTGCAGAGCTGTTCAACACGTGCTCATTAACGTTGGCATTGGTGCTAGGCAGAGCTGCGTTTGCATTTTCGAGCATAGGATTTTGATGGAGTCGAGTTTTGACTATGCTGTCACAAAAGACAAGTACAAAATACATTGCATATGAATTTGAACTGTCTGAGGACATGGAAGTCCAACGTGTTCACTGTTATGGGGAGTGGGATCTCCTTGGAATATGAGATGGATTCCTTCTAGCTCAAGGCAAGTTGAAGAGCTTGTTTTGTGTTGTAGCGTATAACGGAGCGGTGGCAAATGTGAGTCTCTTACTGGATAAAGCGTAATGGTTCAAGAACGAATCTACCCGTGGACACTAACCATACTCCTGCTGGTCATCTCTCCAATCAAGGTGACACATTCATATCACCAGAAAGAACACATATCTGGGGGCTTATCCTTGATGGCGCCGGTCTGTTTCCTTTGAATTCCTTCCCTGCTCTGCTATTATGTTGGAGGATGATGGAGTTCACAGAAAGAACCTCGCAGAAGTTTTCTTCTACTGGTTCTGTACATGCAACTCAAAGGGCTTTCCCAGTCGGGCTCACAATCGTTCAGAATGCCTCAACTAAGGAGCTAGTGTTCTGAAGCACCACTAAGATATTTTTGGCAATATGCAAAAACACAATTCATCCAAATAGTAACACTAGTTGGGAACAAAGAAGAGCGCAAAAGTCTTGCACTCATCCGCTCATGACCCTCTGAGTACTGGTATGACACCATTGGTGGTAGATTTTTTCTATGCAGGTCGCAAAGGCTAGGAACCTGTTTTCTTATGAAATCTGGGCAATTCGTTCTTCACTTTTGTTCAGACAACAGCTGAAATGGTAATTATTTGAGGTATGATTCAGCTCCATTCAGTACCTAGAGGCCTGCTTGGTAGAGTGTGCTACAAAAATGCATGTACTAAAATTATGAAATTGTCGCACTAAATGAATATTATTATAACATACTTCATCAGTTGATTAATAAAATAATAATTCGTTCTATACTGCTAACCTAAAAGATACCATATCAGCAATACTTAAGCTCTTTATTTATAAGCAATTTTTTCTGGAGAGACAGAAAATAGCAAGCCATGTTTTTCTTTTCATTAAACAGAGCAACTTCCCTTGCGAGTGCTAACGTAGACAGTCACTGCAGACCAGCAGTGTAAGTGTGTGCTTGTTTGTGCGTACCTTTGTGCATGTGATATTCATGCAACTTCATCTTTGTGAGCCGGGCATGACTGCAATGTTTAGATCCTGTTCTCCCTGTGTTTACCAGCCCTTAAGGGTTAAATGCATTCATTTTGACATGTTTACTTTTGTGGTAAACGAGATGGGAAGGTTTCAAAACCTCACATTTAAATGTTGAATAATTTGGTATAATAAGTTGGTTAATTTGTTGGGTATTTTAAAGCTAGCGCTCAGAAATACAGAATTAATAATCTCTCTGAGGGTTCTGACCATAGCTCGCCCTTGAATTCTTTGACTGTGATCTTGCAGGATTTGGTTATAATTTCATTGAGACCGTGGTCAAAGGGCTGTATTGCCGAAAAGGGCAGGTAGCCAAGGCACCTGACTTAGCGGACCCTGGGAACGGACTTTGGTTGGAAACTGGAAATTCTGTGAAGCTGACGAAAAACCGTGAAAGTATCGCCATGCAGCCAAAGGGACCGAGATTAGTCGCTTGCCATATATTGAGATGTGGATTGATGGATAAGTATCCAGCTCTGTAATAACGAGAACTGTGTTCCAAATCTTGCTTTCCTGTTACATTGAATTGGGTAATCCTAAACGCATCCTTTTATCTTTCCAAGTTCTCTTAACTACAAAATTAAGAATCTCATCAAAGAATCTAAATTCCATTATTGACGACTATGTGCAAAATGTAACATTTAGCAAATCTAATAAGGGATACTTGCTGATCCTAAGAATATTGCTCACATTCTCTTTATGGTATTTCCGGTTGAAATGACCTACCTGTTAGTAGCATAGCAATTTTCTACATGTATAGTAAGTTCGTTTATTTACTTGTTCAACTCCTTTCTGTGCAACGTTTCCTATTTTAGGAGGATTTCATTTAGTTAAAAATAAAATGTATACGTCTGTTATCCTTTCAGTGTAGACTTTTCGAGTTCGCTGTACTGTTTTTTTAACTAAACAAGTCCGCAAAAAGATTTTGTTAATTTAATTCAAAGAATAGATTTTCCAAGTTTTTTGTGGCCTTCCAAAGATTTGCTTCAAATCCTTATCTTGTGCTAACATTATATGACGTCCAGCAAACTTGGCTGTTTGCCAAATTTATTTCACCTCTGGCTCGTTCCTGTGTAGTTTGTGCTGCCAAGAATTTGGAGTAGAGACTGTTGTGCTTTCAGCCGATCTAGACTGAGCTGTTTGCATGGTCAGGGTCCGGGTATAATGGACATCAAAAGAAATGTTTGCAAAGATATTTTAAATTGCAATCAGTTAATCTATAATCGGCTGTTTATCCTTTAATGAAAGTCACCAGTAGATCTCAAAATAATGATTCGACACAGCAAAATGGGTGCAAGGTCATTGCTTGGATAGTTTTTTTTTTACAAGTCAACAGGCTGACCCAAATCTTCCACCAGCATTTAGTTTTCTAATCTGAAAAGATAAAAGCTCACAGATTGTTTTGTTGCTAGGACAAGGGGTAAAGTTAGCCCTATCCATGTAGTCGAGTTCACCACACACAGGTATGCACACTTTAGCAGACCGGTGTTAGTCATTTATGGGAATTAGGCACCAACACCTAAACATGAATGTCATTTGGAGAGAATAGCATCTTTATAGGGTGATCAGTCACCTACTATTTCTGTTAATATGTGATATAGCGGCAGTGATATTACTTTTCAGTATATTCTCCAAGTGCTGCAGGTTGAAGGTCAACTGCAGAGATTGGTGTGCAACCTACAATCCATAGGTTTGACTCCGGATAGGGCAGACTCAGCCTGTGGGTCCCATGTGTTAGCGCAGATTTAATTCCCCGCAGCCAGGTTCATATCCTGCAGTAATGGACACCTTTATTAAGTCTGATGTAAAGGGGTCCCTGGATGGTTAAATCTCGGGTCACTACTCCAAGACTCCCTTTAAACTATCACTTCTTACTTGAGATTCAGTGATAAAGCAGTTCCCTGTTTATGTATGACCAGCTAACTTCTCTATCCCCTCCTTGTCTGTCTTAAACGAGTTTGGTGGAACTGTCTTTTTCACAAGGAAGAAAGGCAGTACTGCCAAGCACACAGGTAAAACCTCTGAGATCCAGTTATTTCCAGAATTAGTTGCAATATGAATCCCTTTAGGGTACACAACGTAAAAATGTTCAACAATACAGAAAATGAGAATTGATTTAAAGTTTGTCAGGCAGCTTGCTGTCTGTTGTGGTGGAAGGGCATCACCTCTTGCATTTAACGTGTTGAATTGTGGGATTTGCAGTCCAACCTCTGTAGTTTGTCCCTCTCATTCCTTGGTGACAAATCTGTTTTCCCTCAAAATTTCTCCTTTGTTCTGTGCTAAGACCTGTGTGTTAAAACAATGCACCCTCAGCCACCATTTTGTGTTCACAAGCCAGTGAGGCCAGCCCCCCTGCCTCCCCGCAGCAACAGGGATATTCTACATCAGAGGGTGCTTCTGTGAGCTTTTTAAACTGCATTTACTGGGGCCTGTGTACTTCTTTTTTTGGCCAGCAGGGGGAGTAAAGTTTTATTCAAACAGTATTGTTAGCTTTTGAGTTAGTGAAGCCTTTACCTGCAGAAGTACAAAGTGTGGATTGAGCCTGTCTGTCTCCTAGGAGATTCTGAACAGGAGAAGCAGCTTCCAACTCCCTGGCCAGCAAACCTTGTCTGAGGTCGCTGGGACCTTATATGGTCTGCTAGTGGTTGGTACATGTCTACACTGATTGGTGGTTGTATCTGGTGTTTCTATTGGGTTAGGGTTAATGTCCTTATTGGTTGGGTATTTGAGGGTTCTGATTGGTTTCTGGGTCTGTGATTCAATCATTGTAGGGTTGGGACTAGGGCTAGGGTTAGGATTTCTATTGGGAGTAGGGACTAGAGCTTCCTATGTTATTGGTTGTTGGGAGTAGGGTGGGACTAGGGCTAGGGTTAGACCTTTAATTTGAAGTAGCTATTTGGGGCTTCTGGTGTGATTGGTTGTTGGACTAGTTGTGGGACTAAGAGTAGGGTTAGGCTTTCTATTGGAAGTAGGGACTAGGGCTACCTGTACCATTGGCTGCTTGGACTTGGGTTGGGACTACTGGTAGGGCTATGGCCTTTATTAGACGTAGAATCAGGGTTTTTGAACTGATTGGGTGCTTGGACTAGGGCTAAGATTGGCAGCAAGGTCCTGGTCTCCTATTGGTTTTAGATTTTACGGCTAGTGTTGTGATTGAATAGTGTTAGGGATAGGGTTCCCATTGGCTGAAGGGGTCACCTGATTACTAGGGCTATAAAAAAGGCCAGGCTTAGGGCGTCTCAGCCCGGGCGTCAAGGCTAAGGGTGGAGAGGACAAAGGTAGTTGCCTGTGTAAGACTGGTCGGGACTAGGACCAGAAATGCTGCCCTTTTTCTCATTTAGCAATTCCCAAAACTCCTTTTTACTCATCCAAAAGCCTCCTCCTATTGCTAAGACCTGAAAATGTTTTTTAAAAAAATCACTTTTATGCCCCCACTATCCTTTTCAATCGAATTAACAGACTACCATCTTCACTTCTCAAATTCCATATTAAACTATACTAATATACTACCCAAATAACTGAATAACATATCCACTACTCAAATAACTTTTTTGTTTTTGTTTTACTATACTAATTTTCAACAGTAACCCTGTATGGGTTCCGGAGTGGTGTGCTACTGGCCAGAAAAGCGATTCAACACCAATTAGGGGTAACAAGTGCTATATGAATGCAAATCTTTCTTCCCCTTTTATCCCTCCGCTATCCTTCTCACTCCAAGTAACTGACTAATAGCCACCACTGAAATTACTGCATATTTCACCATATTAATTCACCACTAATACTTTGTAGGCTTCCTGAATAGCGTGCGTCAACAAGCGCTATATAAATACAAACCTTTGTCCTCCTTTATCCGTCTGCTATCATTCCAAATCCAAATAACTGACTAACCTATCCACCACTTAAAATGTACTTGCATGTTTCACTTTACTAATTCAACACTAATCCTCTATGGGTCCCGGGGTAGCGTGCTACTCGCCGAAAAAGCGCTTTGATGCCTCGTCGGGGGTAGTAAGCGCTATATAAATGCAATTACAATACAATTACAATACAATATTTAGAGAACTCAACTGGTCCTACAGGAATCTCTAAGCCTTCAGAGGAGCTACTGCCATGGCGGTTCCTCTTGAAGGCACAAAGTTTGTTGCTGCTCAGTAAACATTTTTTGTTTTTCAAATACAAACTCCAAGCAGGAGTCACCCTGAAAGTCTGCTGTTTGGGACAACCAGGTTTTCCCTGGCGGTCTTGTACAGGAAAGGAAATTACACCCGCACTATAAATAGGGTGGACACTTACACAGTGGACTCCAACCCTATTGATGTAGGGTTTCTGCTGGCACAGCCAGCGGGGGGCACCACTGGGCGAAAGATTATGGTTTTGCCTGTTTCTGAATGGACTGTTTGCCAGATTGGCTGAAGGGGTATTCTGCAACGCTTGTAGCAGAATATCGTGTTTGCAAACTGCAAGATAGGCCATTGTGTGCACTCTAATAAAGTCTCACAGTTGTGTTAGAAAACCTAAATTTAATTTCAGAAATGTACATTTTCTCTTTACAGGTTAAAAACAGGCCCACATAATAAAATAAAAGGTATATGTAATATATTATACAGTATATTATATGCTTTTATGAGTGGTCTGTTTGGAAGAGTCGAAGTACAACCCCTTCATATTTAAATTAACAACAATTTGTCAAACCTTTTAGAAAAAAAACCCACTTAAAACCTGACCTTCTCCATTATGCATCCTCCAGTATCATGACATCACAGTAGCTGTAATTTAAACCACTCTTTCAAAGAGACACTCGTGGAATCTCTAAAACGTTACTTACCTTGCTTTTAAGTTAAATTGTTATTTCATAAATACCTTCCATTATACACATCTAGTGAGAGTAAGTATTCAGAAAGTGTATGGCCTATATACATTTCCCTACTAGACTTGTTTCCCTGTTGAGCTTAAAAACTTATCTAGTACCTGCCACATTGCACACTATGCGGCTAGATGAATGTCTAGGAGCGTAACACATTAGGTTTATGTTGATATACAAGAAAGACTAGCTTCTCCGCAGGAGCTTGGACTTGTTTTGTGTTGCTATTTTTTTTAATTGTCTAGTACCACTGTTTAGAATTGTAAAGTAGTCCTGGCAATTGTTAAAATGCAAAATCCAGATGTTGCCTAAATAACTTTATATTTGCATTCATCCCAATGGATTTGATTGTCAAACAGTATAACCACAGTGGCTCAGTCCCTGTCACAGGTTACCAGTGTTAGAAGGGACAATGGATTAACAAGAAAAAGGACTATCATCGAAAACTTTCTTTCCTCTTACACCCAGCTTGCAGCTTCATTGTACCACTGTGTGGACATTGTTTCACATCAAAACATTAATGGTTGCCAACTGGCCACATTTGTCTAATTTTTAGGCTGTCTTTGGTCTCTTTTAACTCCTTCGACGCTCATGACGAGCTCAGCTCGTCTTGATGTAAACCTCCATACACTCATGACGAGCTGAGCTCGTTATGAACAATGGGAAAACCAAAAGCTCAGCACAGGAGGAAAATAACACTAGCATCGATGGTGTTAAAAAAAAATCGAATAGGTCTCTAGTTCTGCAAGTCCAAGCGTGCACTGTTTTTTTTTTTTAATTTAAATTTTTGGAAACCTTTATTGTGCATCAAGAAAAGAACAAATACGGGCCCACAACCAACAGGCCGGCCACGGATACGTTTGAAGCACCAAAGCATGCAATACGGCGACACAGTAACACCTTGTTACGATAAGCAAGCATTTGAAAGTTACACTGTAGGTCATCGTGATACCGTGTCCCAGGAGTAGTGAAGGTTTGTTTTATATTTTTTGCAGCTATTAAGTTCGACATTCGTGATTTTAGCATAAACAAAGAAACGAAGAAAGCGGAGTCCGTGCAGGCGTGACGTGACAATAGCGACAATATTACCATGCAATCAATCTACCCAAAAGTCAAATCCCCCCAGGCGGCATAGCGGCTCGGAGTTTGTACAACAGGGTTATCGTATCTAGCGTCATAGACAGTGTCCACCGCCACCCACCCATCAGCTATCCCAAACACGGACCCAAGATAGAATTAAAGAAAAAGAAACAAAGACAAAGAAAAAAAACAAGGCACCATAGAAACTGAAACCAGGAAACTAAAATCCCATCCCCCAACCCCCCACCCTACACGCATGCAGAGGCTACGGCCTACCCCCCCCCCCCCCAGCAGTGTGTCTGTCGCCCAATAAACCCGCATATAGAGCAAGAAAGAAAGAAGAGAAAAGAAGGAATAATTATAATATCTGAAATATAGAGAGTAAGAAAAGAGTATTCTAATCTATAACTCCCATCTATAACTCCCATAAAAGAGGAAAAGTGGGGAGGAGCCCAACGAATATCAGGTCTCCCGGACTCCCCAGCCATAAAACACCTCCTACCCCATATACAATAACAAAATTAGATAGCATACAGTACGGAGTAAAATAGGGAGAGACATCACATATCATAACAGCACGCATTGAAGAAGTGTCCCATCCCGAATCACCACCCGCCAATCAAACCCAATTCGTCACTCCCCCTCATGTGTGTCAGCAGAAACATTGAGCTGCGAGCATCATATAAAGTGGGGAGAGTCACTACATTCCGCACCAGTACACTTTAAAGAAGCGCTTCAATCCGAGACCTCACCGGCCAGGAATGTACAATCCACCAAGGGAAATCCTCTAACCCTGGCCAGTCCGCACACGTCCCCCCGACCAGAACTCTCGTAGGGCAACCCCCACTAGCAGAACAAAGGAACAGGATGGCCGCTCTCGGCAGGGAGACGTTGTCCCGAGACAAAATGGACGGGTCCATTCTCGACCAGTTCCATGAACCCAACGGAGTGGTGTTAACAGGTGCTCCCAATGTTGCAAAATAACATGAGACAGAAGCAGGGTCAGCTGAGCGTGGGCAATCAAGCAACCTAGATGCTGCGCCTGTGGCGCCATTCTCGAAGGCAGCAAAACCACGGCAGAGATCATGAGCTCCAACAGGGGTGGAAACAGTGTAGCGCTAGTGGAGAAAGCAGGCAGCAAACCGCGTCCGCCAACACTGCCGGAGAGCTGAAGTATAGAGCACTCGTGTGGCAACAATGTAGCACGGTCAAGAGTCAGGATAGGCAAAGCGTTACGGTGAGAAAAGCAAGCCGGCGATGTACAATCCACCCTGGGCGCGACAGCCTCAAGTCTCTCGCACAGCGACATAAAGCCTTCACGCATTTCTGCCCGCAAGTCGGCAAGTGCAGCGAGGACCGAGCCATAAGTTGGAACAGCCGGGGATTCCATCTCCTCCACAATCACAGGCGCGGCTCCCAGGTCAGTACAGTGCCCAGAGCCCCACAATGCAGTCCAGTGCTGATCCGAGGCATCGTTAGTAATCACCGCAGCCGGTCCTGCCATCTTTGCAGCACCGCCGGGGGAATCACAGGGGCGCGTGGGCATAAACAGCACAAGACGACAGGGACTCAGGCTGCTGTCCCAGTCCAGACCTGTAAGCAGTGGGCGATCCTTAAGAAAAGTCTCACGCCGATCAAGACGGAGCGGGAGCAGGCTTGTTGGGGAGCTACGGTAGTCAGATGCCCGCCATCATGGGGGAGGCGCAGCGCACCTCACCTGTAGGTCCTGTTAACAGCGGCATCTGTGAGAACTCCCAGTCGGCAGGCACGCAGATTACAAGTTAAGGGCTGGCGCGGACCTTAACAGATAGTAGCGCAGGTCAGGACGCCAAGACCGCCCCGCATCAGTCACCCCTCGTAGCTCCAGCAGCCGCCATCTATGCATCCCAGCCTGGGTCCCAGTCACGGGGGTAGAAATGGTCGCCGCAGACAATTCAATAATATCTCGGGATCGCAGGCAGGGACACCGGGGGAACACCAGCCAATGCAGCGCACTTTCGCCGTCCTCCCGCTATCGCGCCTTGGCAGGATAAAGATCAGGATATCGTTGCGGGGAACAAAGGCTCGAGGAGCCGAGAGACTACACGTCCGTTCCCATCGCCATCTTGGCTCCTCCCCCCAAGCGTGCACTGTTGTTGGACAAAGCAGAACTGAGGATGAGATGCTGCACGTGAATATTAAAAGAAAGATGTGCAGTTGTGTTGCTTATTTGATCACCTTCTTATTTCATTTGTTGAGTTCAACATTTTATAATGTTATTTATGAGCCCCAACATCTTAGGTTTTTTCAGAATTGCAATTGTTTCGTTCAGTTCTTATGCCTAATCTAGGATAAAAGACTAGAGCTGAATGATAGTGCCGCTCCTAACTTGCTTTCTCTGTGATCTCCTGGTGACCGGCTACACCCACGATATTGTGGAAATCAAATTTTACATGTTTACTTTTCATTTTATTTAATGCAATCCTATGTAGATTAATGCAGCGTAAATAACAAAGAGCTCGTGGAGCCTGAACATGTTCTTTCTACCTGAAATAATAGAGGGCACGATCACATTTTCTCAGATGATTGCCCAAATAGTTATTGATGTAGGAGCTGTTCTTTCATGGCTTGCCAGTATTCTTAGTTCTTAAACCCAAGAATTCATCCAACAGGTGTTAGTGTCTTGGCAGTGACTGCAACTTAACAATGCATGGTTCCCAGATGCTCATTTACAGTTTTTTAGGTCTCTCCTGGCGAAAGCAGCGCATGCGCTGCCCTCACCATGGAGAGCACCTTTTGGAATTGATTCTGCGAGGGGTCACATGCGTGCGTCTGCAATGGACAAAGATGGCTGCTCTCGCCAATTGTCCTTTGCAAACAGCATGCGCGTGTCCGTGGGACTGTGGACAGTCCCTCGCCATTTTGTTGCCATAGCGACGAAAATGCTGCTTCGTGTGTGCTTTTGCTGTCAGTTCCCCCGGGGCACAAGCAGGCATCCACTTCTGTCTTTTTGCTGCGATCAGCTTACCTGACAGGAGTGGATGCATGCTTGTGCCCTGGGGGAACTGCAGGTCAACTCATCAGCACTGTGGCAGATGGCTTTCCTCGAGGTATCGACCGGCTGCCGGGGGTGAAACTATTTCTGAGCAGCATCGGTTCCACTGTAGATGTCGGCCTTCAGCCAGTAGCTCAAGGAAACCTGCGGTGGGCCAAAGTGAGCAGCCTCCTGGCAGACTGCAGTGTACAGCCTCTGGCTGGCCGCAGTGAGCAGCCTTAGGCCAGCAGACCGCCAGTGAACAGCCCCAGGCGGCTGCAGTGAGCAGCGACATTTCCAGCAGTAGCCCGCCATCCCGGAACAGTGACTCCACTACGCTTGTGCGCTCACCTCATTTTAGCTGACTCCCTGTCCCACGAATCGTCAGACTTCATTTACAACAGGGATATATTTTGGCGTCCCTGAGTTTTTTCATTTTTGTAGTATTGAAAGAATGGGGCGAAGAGAACAGTTTGTGGAAGCTGAAGTGCTAGGTATCGACCTAATTCAACATTAAGCTTAATTTGTAAACAAAAAGTAAGTTGAACCATAACTCTGACTCAACTCACACCCCAACCTAGCACTTTTTCGGTACACAAAAAAAGATGTCAGAATAAGTCTCAAAAACCCAGATGACGTCATTAGTGGAAGCCACATTCTAGGGCACCTATCACTGGTGATTTCTAGTGACGCAGCCGCGGGCAGATTGATTTGTGTTTCTGTTCACTTGGTGACAGTAAGGTCGCCCTGAGCCCTAGCGCAGTACCCCGAACATCAGAATTACTATCGCAAACACTGCTTCTACCCCAGTGCTTACCCTAACAGTACCCCCACATCTAACCATGGGGATACACCTAACCTCCCTTTCCTAAGTAAATCTGTCCATGGATCAGGCGTCCGAAGAAATCCGGCGTGCAGAGGACTGAATCCCAAAGCACTCCCGTTCAGCTGCAGCCCTCTGCCCAGTGGGACTCATTCAAATGACAAACATTGTGTACCACGCCGTGTACTCTGCAACACACCTGTGCACAGATGCACGTGTCAATGACAGGCCCCTGTGAACATACATTGACCGAAGCGGTTATTAGTAATGAATTAACACAACAATTATTAGAGTACGGTGCAAACATGTATCTGTTGCCTCACACAATGGACCTTTGTGTCTGTGTTTTTACATTTACATGTGAAGCATGGCCCTGCCCATGTCCGACTGTGGAACCAAAGCAAGTGGGGCAGACCAGCTCACACCACCCAGCTCGCTTCACCTGCATGCACTATATCTCTTTCAGTGCATCCATTCTCTCTCTCCTCCCTCTCTAGGCTCCTTGTCTCCCATTCCTCTGACTTCCTGTTTCCCTCCCTTATTTAGGCCCTGTGCGCCTGCTGCACTGTATCTGAGACCTGGGTACTGAGGACCGAAACAGAGGTGCCAGCTGCATTCCAGACTTTCTACACCGACCTCTGGCTCCAGCTCCCCGGGCAAATGGCTGGTGGCATGAAAGGCCAGCCTACCCAGCACCGCCTGGTCCATCTGAACTTCACGGTGAAATAACGGTGGCTTGGGAACACCTCCCCCTTTACACAGTGCCTCTCAGTAAGGAAGTTTTATCCGTATTGCCGATCCTTTAATCGCTCTTAAACAAATACAATTACATGATTGTTGCATTCGCTACGGAGCAACGTAAATTCTGGAATATTTGATGATAAATAAGTATCATATAAATAACCAAGTCTGTCTGCACCATAGCACTGGGAAGGAGAGAGGGCTGAAGTGGATTTCCTAAGGAAGCCGGCCGTTCCCACAAGGGAACGTGATGTGACTGCCAGGTCACAGAGTAAAAAGCATTTGCAATGCATTAGGTCTCGCATTTACGTGATTTTGAGCTATTGACCTTGCAAATTACAATGCCTTTTATTTTTGTTTTTGTTGTTAAAACATAAATACATGGCATTGTCATTTACAATGTCAAAAGCTCAAACTCGCGTAAATGGGAGACCTGTTGCATTGCAAATACTTGTTCCATTAGCTACAGCAGCACTTATGAAACAGTGAATTACTGTGTACATGCCCACCAACAGTATTCTTGCACGTTTCGTGGATGCCTGTGTGTCATCATCAGTTTTGGTCGTCATTTCCTAATGTCTCACATGCCCAGCATTACTCATTGTCTCTGCCATTAGAAAACGCTTTAGAAGTATACAAGATGCAAGTAAAATACTTTTGTTTTCTTAATTGTTTGTATAGTTATATCTGCAGACATCTTTTTCAAGTTTGCGTTAATATTGAGACAGTTTGACGTTTTAATTTTCAACGTTTTTATCCTCTTTTGTTTTCCTTCAATTAAGGGTCCAGACTTATTTCACCAGGGGCCATATTTCCATTATCTGTCTTTGTGGCTCAGAATGGTAAATCAGCGTAGGAAACAGTCTTCTTACAAGTATTGTATTACGATTGGATTTATATAGCTCTTACTACAACTGCTGAGTCATTGAAGTGCTTGATTGATTGTTGTTTACTGGGATAAGTCTTGTGCTGTCTAGAAACTCATTCCATGCATTTGCTCCAGTTTGTTTTTAGTAGGTTAGATTAGTAGGAGTTGGGTGTGATCATTAGCGGGATCTACGCGAGTTCTTGCACATTGTTTGTGGGATAAATTAATATGTAATCACAAAGGAGCTCAGAGGGAAAAGACGGGAACCTACGGGATAGCCCTCCACTCAATAAGATTCAATAACAAAAGATCCCTGTACCCTGGATTTTAGTTAGCAACAGTCTAGTCGACATGAGAACCAAAACTGTTGGACCATTGCTTTGATTCCAACAACACCTCCTCTCAATTTATGGTTAGGTGTACGTTCTCTAATGTCATACTATCCATACCAAACCACTGTAACTGTAAGTAAGAGGCTCCGGGTAGGATTCAACTCGACACATCCATTGATGTCTGTCCCACTCCATCCATCCACACTCAAATCATAGAAGGATGAAAAAATGTGTGGCAGAGAGGAAGGCACCTCACGGGCGAACAACCCTTGGGGATCTTGGCAGATATTACCAATACTCAGCCCCCTTTCTCATCATCGGTTGCCATTCCTTTTCCAAGAAAAGAACAGTTTCAAAGCAAAAATTGTGCAAACAGAAAAGGTGCTAAACAGGAAGCTCAGGGAAAAAGCTACCTGATGTGACAAAGAGAAGTGAACATATTTAGGGCCCCCTGCTCAGAACAACTTTTAATTTATTACCAATTTTCATCTAATTTAAACTGTTGCGAAGTCAAAAATAGTGAACTATAGATTACATTTTCAACAAGCATTGGCATAGCCAATAGGTCTCGCCTTTGGGACCTTATAAGTATTTAATTATGCAGCACAAGATCCTTGGTGCAACATCAACTGTTGCAGGCCTAAACACTTATAATGTCCCAAAGGCGAGACCTATTGGCTATGCCAATGCTTGTTCTTTCAAGGACCCGTCCTAACCTCCACCCTCAGTGTGGCTCCTCCCTGAATTTAACCTACTTCAAGTTGCATGCCTTTCTCCCTTAATTTACACCAGTTTAGAATACATTCTAGAGAGAATCAGTGGCGTAAAAGGAATTCTACTACAGTGCCTCCTTGAAATTCCTTCTTTGGGAGTTCTCTGTTCTCCAGTATTGGGGTGTCTTTCATAGATTCACATGCTTGAATATTCCCTGTCATCGGAGTGGGAGTCCCACAGTACATAAAATAGTAGTAAAAAAAATCACATATATAAATAAATATGTCATAGTAATAATAATAACAATAATAATAAAATAGAATTTAACAATAATAATAGAATGCTTGAAAGTACCATAGAACATTATTAACACATAAGGAAGCATTGAGGGAGAATCACTTTACTGGCGTTATGAAAGTCCAAATTCCAGCCAATCAGGCTGCTGCACCCTCTAGAACCTTCTCCTCAGAAGCTCAGGCCCTCAGATTTTCTACCGCACGTCATGTGAAGGGAGTCTCCCTGAGCTCTGCTCAGTTTTTCTTCAAAATTTCTACAATCTGCAAGTATTTTTATTTTTCTTCAAAGAAGTCTTTATTTTCAACTCTGTTTCGCCTGTCGAAAGCTTTGCCCTTTTTCTAAGGACCCTCTCTTTATAGTCCTGTCTTTTTTCTGAACTTCAGGTGAGGAGTCATAGGTTCTGTGGACCTTTAAGAGCGGAGAGGCCCGTCTCCTTCTGTGGCTACAGGAGTTGTAGACTTTCTGTCACCCCTGTCTCTGACATGGTGAGTGTTTCTTCTGGCATGCTAAGTCCTCTCTAAGCGTGTGTGTGGAACTGGGATTCCTTCTTCTTGGCCTCCAAGGATGAAGTAGGATCCTCCGGATATTGTTCCCCCGCGGAGTCTGCTGGCCTCCACGCCTACGGGACCTGGTCTCTGCTGTTTTCAGACTCTTACTGCCACCTTTACACTTAGAAAGGTGCCAGTCCGTCGGCCCGTCAACGATGAAAAACTCCGTCGTCGTCACTTTGTCGTCGTCACTTCGTCGACTACGACGTTAAGTGTGTCGACGAGTCTAAAGGCCATTTTCTACTTCTAAGTTTCCGTCGTCGACGGCCTCGTCGGTGACGATGGCTCCGTCGACGACAGTGAGGACCGTGCCCTCTCGTCTACGGTAGGCTCGTCGTCTACGGTAGGCTCGTCGTCTACGGTAGGCTCGTCGTCTACGGTAGGCTCGTCGTCTACGGTAGGCTCGTCGTCTACGGTAGGCTCGTCGTCTACGGTAGGCTCGTCGTCTACGGTAGGCTCGTCGTCGATGGTAGGCTCGTCGTCGACGGTGGCTTCATCCTGGACGGTGGCTCCATCGACGACAGTGAAATATGCCTCGTCGACAATAAGGCTAGTCGACGGTTGGCCCGTTGACGGTGGCCTCGTCGGTGACGGTGGCTTCATCGATGACAGTGAAATCAGCCTTGTGGACGATAAGGCTCGTGGACGGTTGACCCGTCCACGGTTGTCCTCGTTGACGGTTGGTCCATTGGAGACAGTCAGCTTAGTCGACAGTGGGATCGTCGGCGGTAGCTCGTCGACGGTAAACTTCGTCGACGGTGCACTTTGTCAATCATTGGCTTCGTCCACGATTGGCTTCGTTGACGACAGAGCTGCGTCGATGGTGGGCTCGTCGACTGTGGCCTCGTCGACGGTCAGCTCCGTAGACATTACAATTCAGCAATCACTTCATCAACTTTGTCCAACAATGGACTTTGTCGACGACAGAAAGCTTTGTCGACGTTTGGCTTGTCGAGGGTTGGCGTTGTCGTCAGTTAGCTGGGTTGACTCAGATGGCCTCGTTTACGGTTGGCCTCATCGACGGTTGACCCAGTCAACGGTTAGATTCGTCGACGGTTAACCTAGTTGCCAGTTGGCCATATGCACGGTGCTTTTGTAGACTATTTATTAGCCATACACTGCTTTTCCGCTACATCAATGTGATGGAGTGATGGCTCCTTACTCAACGCCATAATTTCTTGGACCGGCCAAAAACTTTGCCAGACTCTCAGCCTCTGGTTCCTTAAGACCAGATTCATGTTTTTCTGACGACAAGGCTTCCATGTCCAGTTCCATAGTGAAATTATACCCTCTCTTACACCTGAATCACCATTACATTACCCTCCGGTGGGTAGTGGAGGATCAAACCTCCTCATGGAGAGAACGGCGGCTCGCTTTCATCTTCCCCTCGTCACGAGGAAAGAAGCAGACAGTTTTTCTCTTTGATTTTACAATTAACTACGGACACAAGTTCGTTCAGATCCTCTGATACCTTTTATTTGACAGGAAGTCTTTGGCTCTTCCTGAGCCCAAGATCTGTGCTGGCGGTTTCACGTCTCGAACACAATATTTAAAACGCCAGACAATTCACCTGCTTGTCTTGTCTCTCACCTACTACCTGACAATGGCTGCAACCACAGTTTCAGCAGGCAACTCTTTAGCCATTTTGGGCAGGTACCGCTGCCTGGGGTAGTCTGGCATGTTGACGCAGGTAGCCCATATTCCCGAATTCTCCTCGGCTGACGCTTCAAGGATCCTGCGGAAGAATGGGAGGAGTGCATCAGAAACAATAAACCGTGCAGTGCATATTGCGTCTCCAAGTTTTTAGACAGCTCGCAGCAGCGGCAGTATTGCATGGACAAAGTTGGCAGAACGCTCTGGTTTTTCGCCCAGAGGTTCAGACTAAAATAATGGACGTACCTTTTATGGGTAATTCCTCTTTGGCCAACATGTTGACAGACACTGCAGACACTACCCCCGCGCCTTCGGTCCTCTCCAGTACAGAAAGCAGCCCTTTCGTGGTGCCCAAGGTTGCAGCTCCACATCCTCTTTTCCAAGGAGCTCCACCCAGTATCACTCCTGCATTCAGAACCAACTGCATTGTTCGGCTCCAACTCGTATACAGGAGGTAATTCTTCCAGGAAACAACGACTTGCCTAAGAACCCACCCTTAATCCATCCCAAAAAGGCTAACTGTGGAATTTCTCTCTCTGTTTTATTCCATTTGGGCAACGATGCCATTTGTCTGTTGGGGGTTCTAATAGTTGTGTCGAAAGGGCACGTTCTAGAATTTGGCAAATTCCCTCCTGCTACACCTTCAAAGGGGGACCTCTACCTCCTCATTTACGCGAGTCGTTTGCACAAGTGTCTATATTGTTACACACAGGGAACGTCGGAGTGGTTCCGAATCTCCAAAACAGAGTTAGGGTTTACTCTCAGTTCCTCATCGACAAGCAAGTCAGGAAGGAGGCGCCTGATTTTTTATCTTTGCGCAAACTTTTCAAATGTTGTACCTCCAGAAGGTCCTGAAGTACTACTGCCAGAACGACTTTATAATTACACTCGTCTTCCAGGATGTCTATTTTCATGTGCCAATCCTTCCACAGCACAGGAAGTGGCTACACTTTACAATCCGTACAAACCTTTTCAATTCAAGGTCCTACCTTTGGACTTCGGTCCGCTCCACGTGTCTTTACGTGGATTCTACAAAGAGATGCCAGTACTGCACTTTAGTTCAATATTTTCAAATAATTGAGTAACAATCCTCAATTCGGAAAGACCAATCTTTTAGTCTAGTTTCTTATGAATACTTCTTTTTATTTTGGATTTTATTTTTTATGTATTTTCTATTTTTGTTGTTGGACGTTATTAACAAAAATTATTTCACAAAAGGAGAGACTTGAAAGGTATATACAAAAAACATCCAATATATACAAAAACCATCAAAAATGTCACAACTCAAATATAATGTATATCATTTTGCAAAATATTTGGTGAACACATTAAACATTCAATAAATAACACTGAGTGCACTTAGAGACATAGACATACAAGACTGGACGAATTGACAACAGTGACAAAGATAAACTGTTCTAAAGCGAGTGTAAGCGCCCTGTATTTGATAAAGTTTTTTGAAAACAGGTGCGGATACTAGTGCTTAATACAAGACTTATTGGTGAATATTTTCATACAATAGACCATCCAATAATTCAATTTTTGGTTATAATCATAAGAAGATTGGTCTATTAAGAGAACGGAGGTCAAGAGAACAGGGGTCGACGCGTTTCGAATCCCTTATATAGCAGGGATTCTCATCAGGACCGTGTAGGCTCAATCTACAAAATAAATAAAAAACATTCTGTCAGTCATACTAACAACTCTCAACTTCAAACAGTCACACACACTCTCAGATCATACCTGCATTTATGATTCAGTGGTCGGTCTCCCAAAGGATGGACTACTCATGTAGCTGTAATGTAAGAATTCAATGAGCATAATTAGTGCTGGTTTGCCAGAAAAGCGGATAAAAATGATGACATTCATCAGTCTGGGTACTTACATTGATAGGCAATGTGACCGCGTGGTCAGTTTTTTTGTTGTCAGTTTCTTCGAACGGTTCTGTAATAAAGAGGAAAGATGTCCAATTTACTTTAGCACTTCTGTACTCTGTATTTTAATGGCACGCATATGCTCTTGTTTGGATAACGGGCTCCGTAAGAGCGGGCTCTAGGGTGCACGGATACACTCAAGCTCTTTAGTTTGGCTGCGCGTATCGAGCGTGGTTTCCAGGTGGAGGGTGCGGGGGATGAGTGAAATGATTTGGCGTTCGGTGGCACCTCAATAGCTAAATCATATATATTTGTATGTTGGTCCTCGATCCCTGTTTGTTTGCGTTTTAAGAAAAAGTCGGTGGAAAAAATCTTACCGGTATTAGTTCTTCAGGTCTCTTCCATACGCGTCCAAATCCATTGCTGAGGCGCGTTTGTGATTGTCCCGGTTGACCCGGTTGTAGAAATGGTTGAATCCCGCTGCCTAGGCTTCTGGGAATTGTAGTTTTTTCCGTTTGTGAAACGTATTGTACTGATTGCAGTATTGTGTGAGGTTATGGGAAGTGTAGTTTGGTCCGTTTGTGGGGCTCATTGTGCCGGTTCCGTAGGCCAGTTGGATTTTTAGTCATTAATGTGTGTTGATTTAGTGCGTTGGAATCCCGTGTAAGTACATTATAGAACAAATGTATGGAGATTGAAGTGAAAGTGTCATTGATATCCAAAGGGTCCACGAATTCTTAACACAGTTGATGTTAAATGGGGGAGAAACCACGACTCTGTTCATAGGTTATAAAGTTCAGACATTTCGTTCAAGCCCCGAGTGGCTGAGTTGAATTTCAGGATCAGCATTGCTTCTCGTTGCTTCAGTTTGGCCTCTAAATCTCCACCCCTCTGGTCATGCTCTAGCTTCGAAATGACAGTCCATCTGAAGTCGAGGTCTCCATGTGACTCGTCAATCCAGTGTTGCACGAGAGGTGCTGTGGTGATTTTTTTCTTTATTCTCGATTTATGTTGAGAAATTCTCTGTCTGATTTCCTGATTTGTTTTTCCTATGTACAATTTGGCGCATGGACATAGGATGGCGTAAATCAAATTTTTTGATTTGCAATTTGTAAAGGTGTTATGTTTCCATGAGATTCCTTCATGTTGGAATACATTCCCTTCAATTGTGGAGTTACAGCACAGGCATGTTCCACACTTCTTATGTCCTGTAACTGGGGGTAAATTGACAAACTCACGTATTGTAGGGGCCTTCTTGACAGGGACGGCTGCCCTGATGATTTGGTTCGCAATGCTCTTATCCTTTTTAAAGGCAAAGAGTGGTTTGGCATTCAACTGTATATCAACACCCTAGAGCCCGCTCTTACGGAGCCCGTTATCCAAACAAGAGCATATGCGTGCCATTAAAATACAGAGTACAGAAGTGCTAAAGTAAATTGGACATCTTTCCTCTTTATTACAGAACCGTTCGAAGAAACTGACACAACAAAAAAACTGACCACGCGGTCACATTGCCTATCAATGTAAGTACCCAGACTGATGAAGGTCATCATTTTTATCCGCTTTTCTGGCAAACCAGCACTAATTATGCTCATTGAATTCTTAACATTATAGCTACATGAGTAGTCCATCCTTTGGGAGACCGACCACTGAATCATAAATGCAGGTATGATCTGAGAGTGTGTGTGACTGTTTGAAGTTGAGAGTTGTTAGTATGACTGACAGAATGTTTTTTATTTATTTTGTAGATTGAGCCTACACGGTCCTGATGAGAATCCCTGCTATATAAGGGATTCGAAACGCGTCGACCCCTGTTCTCTTGACCTCCGTTCTCTTAATAGACCAATCTTCTTATGATTATAACCAAAAATTGAATTATTGGATGGTCTATTGTATGAAAATATTCACCAATAAGTCTTGTATTAAGCACTAGTATCCGCACCTGTTTTCAAAAAACTTTATCAAATACAGGGCGCTTACACTCGCTTTAGAACAGTTTATCTTTGTCACTGTGTCGTCAATTCGTCCAGTCTTGTATGTCTATGTCTCTAAGTGCACTCAGTGTTGTTTATTGAATGTTTAATGTGTTCACCAAATATTTTGCAAAATGATATACATTATATTTGAGTTGTGACATTTTTGATGGTTTTTGTATATATTGGATGTTTTTTGTATATACCTTTCAAGTCTCTCCTTTTGTGAAATAATTTTTGTTAATAAAGTCCAACAACAAAAATAGAAAATACATAAAAAATAAAATCCAAAATAAAAAGAAGTATTCATAAGAAACTAGACTAAAAGATTGGTCTTTCCGAATTGAGGATTGTTACTCAATTATTTGAAAATATTGAACTAAAGTGCAGTACTGGCATCTCTTTGTTGATTCTCTTATTGGCGCAGCCTTACTGCGTTTGAGCCAGAACCCCCATTGTTGCCGCTTTACGTGGATTTTGGCACCAGTGGCAGCCTGTCTACGTCTGCAAGGCATACAAATGTATCATTACTTAGACGACTGTATCATAAGGGCTCGCTCTTATCAACAGGCAGTCCAGCACACCCAGACTTGTCAGTCACGGTTTCAAAACCTAATTTTCAGAAAATCATGACAAGTCCCAACTAGTCCTAGCTCCAATATGAACCTTTCTCGGAGCATCAATCAATACAAGCCTAGCAAAGGTGTTTGTCTCACACATACGACAGGCCTACATCTCCCACATAGTGGTTCTTCTACATACAATAAAGGTCCGTTTCAGTAGATCTTCAAAGTCATTCCTGGCCACGGCCTCCACCTGCATCCAGTTGGTTCCCAACTGCAGATTACACATGAGAAAATGCTAGAGGAGCTAGCCAAGCAGTGGCGACGGCTATCTGGCTCATTCAACGGCATCTAATTTTACTTTCGAATGAGGGCACTTCTGGGCTGGTTGGCCCACACTCCCAGTGTTGCAGCAGGCCGCTTCCTCCTCGGACGCCCCACCGCTCACCCTTACCAACGATGCGTCTCCGGAAGGTTAGGGGGCGCACCTTCAGGGTTTTTTCCATCAAAGGCCGAAGGATGCCTTTCCAACGCATGTCGCACACTAACCGCTTGGAGCGGTTATCCAGTTTCCTGCCTCTGAAAGCCTTCAGCTTCCTAGTGCAAAAGGAATCAGTGTTAGTGTATAGTGATAGTATTGTCTGTTAACGCTATCTCAACAAGCAAGGAGGTACGTGATCACTGTCACCCAAACAAGCACAACACATTTGCGAATAGGCCATTCACCATCGGATTGATATTTCTGCAATAAATGTTCCAAGGGTCTCGAACGTCATGATGGACTCCCTCAACGGATCCGCCTAGGACAACCATGGGTGAGATCTCCACCGATGGAGCCTGGACCACATCTTATGCCTGGGGGGACAACCAGCCCTGGATTTGTTTGCAACGCCTCTCAACCGCAAATGCCTATACTATGCAATCTGCCTTCCCCACAAAATATTGTGTGGAACTGCATTCGATGAACTCGTCAACAGTATTTGCATTTGCTTTTCCGCCGATTCTGTTTGTGTCTTGTCTCCAGCGGAAAATGAGGTTCTAACCATGTCACATCCCACTCTTTGTGCTCAAACGGCCTCGCCGACCGTGGTGCATGGGTCTCCTCCTACTACCTTGCTGCGAACCTATCACGCTTCGCCAGCGCCTCAACGTCTTATTAGCCCAGCTTCTCTAAGCTTCTTTTGAACCAATCCATTTTCGGATTCAACATTTCTAACAGGGAAAGTTTCCCTCCTACTCGCTCTCACGTCTTCTCGACGTGTGAGCCCTATTCAAACTTTTACCATCAAATATATTTAACTTCAACTTCCAAGTGACTCTGGTGCTGCGCACCAATCCATTATTTATACCACAGGTTCTATCTGACTTTCACCTTTATGAACCAGTCATTCTATGAAACTTTCTTTCCAAACACTCAGTCTTCAGCTGAGCGCACTCTACATTCTTTAGATTTCGAACGATATATTAAATTCTACATACAACGGGCAGCTGCCTTCGCAAGCTAGACCACCTTTCTTGTGTATGCGTTTAGTGTATCCAGTGACCAAACAAACCATTGCCCCATGGTTTGACATCCGCTATCTCTTTTTGTTATACAAAGATGGGCAAGCCCTTAACTACTACGGTGAGGGCCCACTCGACAAGGGCAGTTTTCATACTCCACTGCCCTATTTGCTTGAGTGCCTCTCCATCAGATCTGCTGCGTGGCAACGTGGTCCAGCAGACCTATGTTTCACAAGGCACTACTGACTGGAGGTAATTGACAGCGTAGTCACTGCTGTGGGTCAAGCAGTGCTTCTGAATTTTTTTGAAGTAAGGTGAGCCTCTGTTGCTTCCCTCCTCCTGCCATAAAAGGTTTTTGCATTTTTGCATCAGTGTACCGTTAATAGTGTTTGTTTAAATATGCGATATGTTCATGCATTACGGTTGTAACCTTTTATGGATATATTGGCTATTGCTTGCTATTCTATTCAAGCATGTGAATCTGAAAGACACCTCAATACTGGAGAAGAACAAAAGTTACTTACCTGTAAACTGTGGTTCTCCAGTATTGGTGTCTTTCATAGATTCACATGCGACCCACCCTTCCTCCCCTCAGAGGCTCTCTTCTCCTCATCCACTCTTTTGTCACTCTTGTGCTAACGAAAATCTGAGGGCCTGAGCTTCTGAGGAGAAGTTTCTAGAGGGTGCGACAGCCTTATTGCCTGGAATTTGGACTATCATAACGACATGGGTATGCAAGTAAAGTGATTCTCCCTCAATGCTTCCTTGTGTTAGTAATGTTCTATGGTACTTTCAAGCATTCTATTATTACTGTTAAATTCTATTTATTATTATTATTATTATTATTATTACTATGACATATATTTTTTATATATGTGATTTTTTTTTGTTATACGTCTTGGACGTCTTGGCGGGCTATGGAGCAAACCAATATCTTGGATTCAAAAACAGTGTGACGAAGCTCTTGCCAGTATCCTCCTAGCCACTTTGGAAGGCGGGGCCGCTGCAATTGCGTCTCTGGCTAACGCCAATTGAGTGAAATCAAATTTCTTCACAGAAAGAAGAGCAGCAGCCACCCGGGGAGATCCTTTGGAAGCAACTTTATTCATATTTTGATGGCGAATGCATTTCGGCAATTTGTGCCTTCGTCAGCGCCCAAGATGTGTTGCACTGGCTCCAAATTTCGCTGAATGTTCAAGTCAGCCACCCCCTCATGATGAAGCGAGCGGCCACTCCCCCTGATAGCATTTCACGCACCTGTTGCACTTCCTTGCATGCCACAGAACTGCAACACCCAGAATGCAGTTCGGGATTCCAGGTAGGTAACGTAGTAAAGTCTCAACACAATGGTTTGGGGCGTCAGTATGACTGGCGAAAACAGGAAACTTTGGACACCAATACTGGAGAACCACAGTTTACAGGTAAGTAACTATTGTCCTGTGTGTGTGTGTGTGTGTGTGTTTGTGTGTGTATGTATGTGTATGTGTATATGTGATATATATATCATGACGCGTTTCGAGTTCACCTCTTTTTCGAAGGGATTGCAGCCAAGGAGCGCTTAATTGGACCACACCTTCTTTATAAGCTCTATCGCACACCAGTCATTGGACAGCTCTAAATGAGTTCTGTGCGTTGCTTGTTGGGAGATGCAGACCCAGTGTTTCCTCAATGGAAGCGTTCCAAATTAAAAAGCACCTGGCAGTCACGACTGTTCTAATCCATTTCTTGTGCCCCACATACAGTGCCCCGTGGATCACGAGCTCCGTGGCCTCCTTGATTTCACGGGGCTCTGTATGTGGGGTACAAACACTGGGATTGCATCTCCCAACAAGCAACGCACAGAACTCATTTAGAGCTGTCCAATGACTGGTGTGCGATAGCGCTTATAAAGAAGGTGTGGTCCAATTAAGCGCTCCTTGGCTGCAATCCCTTCGAAAAAGGTGTGAACTCGAAACGCGTCAGGGCTGTGGTCAGATGCCTTGATTCACTGACAGAAAGGACTGTTTTACCGAAAATAAAAGCTTCTGGGAAAGCTTTCTTGTGCTCGAGTGTGACTCATTCCTAGGACCACCCCCACCGAGCATGATATCTATATCTATATATATATCTATATATATATATCTATATATCTATATATATCTATATATATATATATATATATCTATATCTATATATATATATATATATATATATATATATATATATATATATATATATATATATATATATATATATATATATATATATATATATAATCGTCTTTGCAAGAAAGTCTCACCTACCCAGTGAGATCCGATCCTCTATCGCCCCCGAGGCACCCACACCGCCTCTGTGACCTCCTAACTACAATGAACATCCTCTGCAGATCATACATTCCTTAACCTGAAATGTGGCACGTCAGTCTGCAGTACTTGTTCCACGTCCTCAGTGCGCGCCCCTCGGGCCTTGTTTTGTTTTTCTCGTTTCATAAGCACGTGATTCATGGAAACAACCATCGTGGAGAATAAAATCTAGTCCTGTACAAAGGCCTCTGCCTCCTCCCTCCCATGTGGAAATAAACTTGTGTGAATGGCATTAACAAAGTAGTCAGCAGTGCTTCGTGACGCGCGTAGTAATTTAAAACCCCGTGCAAGTCCTTGTTTATATGTTCATCAGACTTGATAGTTTCTGCAGACAGAACTGAAGAATGTTCAACTTTATCCGAACTAAAGCCAGTAGTTATGAGTAAGAAGGCGCGCGCCCGGCTTTTCCCGACTGTCAGGCATCCTGACTCTGCGAAACATCTCTTCTTCACGAAGGAGATATGAAGAAAGTCAGATTTATCCAAGGCCTCGAGTCCAAACTATTGTGCGCTGCAAAGAAATTAGTACCAAAGTAAGGCAACCCCTTCCCCCAATATCAAAGATGCAAATGGAACAGGTAAGAATCTGTTCTTTATCTCCTGGTTCCTGTTTAGTACACCTCAAAAACACCACGCAGGGTGCTGACTACAATTTCAGTCCGACTCTGCAGAAAGTGTGGATTACTGAAGACGCTCTCGGGGAAGAGAAGCCCTACTCATCTGCATGAATATTACTTTTGCAGTTATATAGCGCCGCATACTCCTGGCGAGGCGCCTAGTTGGTAAACTTGAAGTATTTTTTGTAAGCATAACCAGCCGCTTACTTATACAGACATTGGCCATTTGTATGTTTAACGCATGTGCGTTTATCTCTAGGTGCATTGATTGGGAGGCACCCACTTCTGCGTTCTCCATCATAATTTCCTTCGTTATTCTAATAGCGTTGAGACACGTAGTGCCATGAAATGTGCAGTTAACAGACTGTACCATATCAATCAGATGAGTCGATAGGCGTTCGTAAATGCAATAACCTGCATGCCAATCCCAGACTCCTTGTAGCACGTGGACCAGCGTACAGCTGTTCCCACGTCCAGTAAACGCTGTCTATGAATATGTATCTATTTTGACCCGTACCTCGTTGCTGCCACGCATCTGTGTTCCCGGAAGTCCTGTTGGTTATTCTGAATGCGTGCCCTGTTAGAGGCTGTTTTAGGCTCGCGTGCTCTGAATGCGCGGACTTCCTTCAGATGCCGACCCTCCTGCGCCACGGAGTAATGGTAAACAGATGCGCACGTGGGAGTCCGCTTCTGAAAAGAGGAGGCTCGAGATCTTTAATATTGCCTTTCCACTCCCAAACACACTGGAATTTTTGGTGGGATGTTTTCAGCACCATTTATGGCTTCTTGTTATTAAACTTGCGATACAACTCGACCTTTACTGGTTTAATTTACTTTTGTTGGCTGTCAGGATGAACAGGAAAATCTGTTCCCGGGTGGTGGTTGTTCTCCTTGTATTGCAGAGTGTGGTGCTCAGTATTCGGTTGCCAGCTTTACCAGTGAGTTGTTTTACATCCAGCTCCTGATCCCAGGTTAGAATTGCAAGGTGCCTGTGCCAGGTTTTGTTCACACGTTCTATGCAACGCTAAATGGTACCTGCATAACATTTTGTGACCTTATAGAGCTCAATTAGCCAATAGCATAAAGCCTCCCAATGCTTAGTAGTACCAGGCTATTTTTTAGACTGAAATCTATTGAAGTATGTTTTTGGCGTCGAATTTAAACCTATTGGCAGGCCATTTGGAAAAATGCACATTGGTATACAGGTTTATGTTTATATACCGAATTGTGACTTATTTTGAGTGAGACCGTGAAAGAGCTGTTCTTTTTTACGTTTGGTAGAGAAAACGTAACCCATCATTTCAGCGTATTGCGTACTGCCACTCTAGCACCATTTAGCTATGCCGCAGAATTTCCCAGACCGGATCTGATCCACCTCAGTGTGTGCATTAACTTCCAGCCACAAAGCATCAAGCACTACTTAGGGTTTTAGGCTCATCAACAGGCAATAATTACTAATTTGGGTTAATTGCATGTTGCATTAACGTTGTCGATATTTGGAAATTTGACATTATGAAAGTTAAATGAATGTCCCACCTGGTGTGTTTGCTCTGCAGGGTATGACGGCGTTAATTCCATGAGCGTAAGAAGCAAAAAGGAAACAATTACATTTCAGAAATCTTGTTGCGCATTCATGCTGTTTCAGTGATTCGATGTGGCCTTGTTGTCGGTCTCTCTGACATAAATAACAAACTAATCAGATATGTGTTGTGCAGTCAAGCAAAACAATCCGCTTGCGTTATGAACTCATACATGTGTGGCCAGTGATGAATGCACTGGACTGTTACAGGTGCATCTGTTTGAAACTCATTGGCCATGTCCTCTATGGAGTGACCATATATTGCACTGTATTGTTGGGTGCTGGTTTGGGCAAGCTGCTGCATCACTGCTTACGTTTGTATTTTGGCAGTGCAGTTGTCAAACTGTTGCTTACAATGTGCATAGTAGGGCTGTGGGTTGACCTCTTTATACATTGACTTTTTTATCAATATCTTACAGCTATTGGCTTGGAACTTTTTCAGTCAAGTCTTTGCTGAGCCGCAGAGTGGTGGGACGTAAACGTTGGGCATGACTTTTATATAGCAAGCAACAGAAACAAGTCTAATGGACAAACCTGGGGTCCAGAAAAAAAGATTGGCAAATGGTGCATTTTAGGGCAAATGAAGGTAGTGATAAAGCAAGGCTTATAAAGCAGTGGGAACATACAGTCTTGTAATGTTAAAAACTGCCCCTTATCTTACTGTGTTAATATGATTAACAGTTAATTTAATGTGTGAATTCTACAGCATGACAACTTTAGCCCTTTAAAATGTATGGTTTCCCAGTGTCTTGCACTGTATGCAGCATTAACTTTTGAAAACAAAATGCTCTAATCGGGCTTCGGGAAGCACCAACAGCTGCTGGCTGCAAGTAGTTATATAGAAATATGGACAGATTGGTTTTTAAGTGGGTTGAAAAAAGTGGGGGTTCCCTATAAAGGAATATGTCAAATATATTGTTGTGATTCCCATAGTGTGCTACCTGACCGGTATTTTGGTTTCTCTCTAAGATGTAATTGCATCCAGATAAATGACACAACTGACATACACCTAAAACCAGTGCGATTGGCTTTTTCAAGCTTTGTCAATGTTTATCTGTTTAAGATAAATGAGTAACAACAAGAATTTTTTATAAATAACATTGGAAATGTTTCAATTCTGAAATTGCGAGTCTGTGAATTAAATAGCTTGGAGGGCTGTGGAAGGAGTTTTGGCCTTCAGTTATGTGTGCTTTATGTTAGATATGTATCCTCTTTTTCTCTGCATACCTCGTCCATTTGCACATTTTCAACCACCTCTTTTCTCTTCAGCACCCTCTTTTCACTCTTCCCAGAATGCACTTCCTCCCACTCCCCTCACTTCACTGCCCCAAAACACACTGCACTTTATTTTCTCTTACTTTTCTCTTACTTTTGCCTTGCAAATATTTTGAGAGCTGAGTACCCCCTTCACAATCCTTTCCACAGAATTTTAGTTGCAAATAGAATACATAAACATTGTTCTATATGCTGTTCAGAGAGGCCAACCTACTGACAGGCACTCTGTTTGGTTTCAGCCTTAGTGACAGCTTTCTCAATCAAAGCCCCTCATAAAGACCTGGCATGGCCTTAAAGTATGCACAGAGCAAAATACAGATAAACAATAATCTTATAAAATATCTCTCATGAGGAATGCAAGATTAAGTAAAGCATGTGAAATAAGACCGGTACTAAATCGCTGAATACACTGCCTTAATGTATTTAACATTCATTGTTTGTAAATCAATTCGTTATTGGCACCAGGGTTAACTTAGGGGCATGAAAACAGGGACAGTTTTAATGTCATACACTGGTAGGCTGACTGCTTAAGTAACAGACACAAGCACATTGGGACCTGGGCACATTTGATTTGGGGCTCTTCCATTGAAATGGGGATAATGCGCTGGTACAGTGATAGAGGGGCACAGATGATGGGGCCAGGGCTGTGACCTGAGCACACTCATGAGGGCACTGGCAATAGGGAGAAAAGCAATGGCATGGGATAATTACACAAAGATGCTGGGTAGGAGGACACAGTAATGTGGAAAAGTCCTAAACCAGTGGAAATGGTCCTTCACAGTACACAAGTATACATGAGCTCCGAGCACGTAAACCTACACCATGTGCAGGGTGCAGCTTTCTGCTCTGTTATGCTCATTTTGTTCCTGGGCTTTTCATTCCTGCAAGGAAGGGATTGGGTGTGTTTGACAGCTCTTGCCAGAGATTCCCTGGTCTGCCAACCGTGGGGACACTAGTTTGTTCTGTAAATGAGAAGCAATGGTTTCTTTCAGCCTGGAATTCTGAGATGTGCTGAAACGTAGGGGTGAGGTTGATGCCAATACTATTATTGATGTATTACAACACTGATGGTGAAAGGCATGACACCTTGAACATAGTACACATTTTGGTTACCTGGTAGCAAATCTGGACACCATTTTTTACAAAATACACAACAAGTGTAATAAACAATTCTTATTGTTTATTAGATTTAGTACGCTCTCTTGGGTCTGCTGGCAGCATCTCCTCCTGACTGATATGACTGCGCCTTCCCCAGCCTGTCCACGCCTTGCACCTCCTGCAGAGTGGTACTCCACCCTCCCAGGAATAGATGAACAGTTATAGGCAAAATATGATCACACCTCCGAGCCTCTACTACCTCGACACGCTTCCACCACGACACACACTTCACGCCTCCAAGTTCATTACCCCATCCCCTTCGCAACGCCATTACAGCTGGACTGAATGTGATATGATCCTGCAATAATACAAACTGTGATGTAACACTGTATTATGTGACCCATCCCGTGATACTTGCGCGCACCCTTGAGTGGTGTGTTAATGTATGATGTACAAACAATGTTTTCTTTCCTCCTGTGAATTCAATAAAATATATATTTTAAAAAAAAATTAGATTTAGTACGCTCTCAAATAATAAAGTAATTTAAAGTTTGCACTAAGTCATTTCATCACACTACTCTCCTCCCTGCGAAAGTGGTTAAAGACTTAGAGAGCCACAATCATCAAAATGTTTGCTCTATGGTGGCCCATATTCCCACTATTATTTCCTGTTCTCTTGTATGCAGGCTCATCGGTCTACAATAAGAGTTCGAAATTCAAACTATTAATGTTCCTCAAATCTACAGAGCTTTAGTTTTATCTTCCCACAAGCTTGTAGAATAGTTATTCATTGGTCATAATTTGTTCATCTTATGTATCCACTACTTCCATGAAAGCGGTTCTTCAGCTCTGTTTTCGAACTATTATTAAATGAGCAACTGATGCACTAAAAAAATGCAGATTCTTTGTTCTTGGATTCACATTTTTTCTAGGTTCTGCACCCTCCACAAAAGGCCACACAATGGTTGTATTGCATTCTTGAATCTAATATTGTTTCCTTACACTTATAGAAACTTTGAATCCAAGAAAATTCCCATATAACTTGTGTGCGAGTGCCAGTGCTATATTTGCAGTGTCGAAATTGTTCTCTGTACTCAGGCTTTTTATGCTAAATTTTCTGTCTATAGCATAATCAATAAATTTAGAAATATTGGATTTTTCTCAAATGTGAACTTTTTGGACACAATCTATTCCTCTATTTTTATCACCCCAATCATCCTCTATGGAAAGTATGTTCAAATCCCGTTATCAAATATCTCATCTTGTTAGTATGATTTAGTAGATTGGTACTGTCCAATAATAAACTTGGTTGAGAAGGCAACCGAACACTGCACTGAGCATAAGATTCTTTTTTTTTTTAACCCAGAAAACAAGTTACACAATTGGGGGTATTTAATAGTCAATTCCAAACTGTTTTTGTAGTGCAGTAAACTGGGCAAGCTCTTCCTGGTGTAATAGCTGCTTTATTTCCCGCAAACCCTTTCCTACTATCCTTTCAAATCCTTTAAGTTTTCTTGCACCAAGGATTGCCTCATAATGGGATACAGCTGAAATCTCCTTCTATATTAAATGTTTTCATCCATTTTGAATAATATCAGTCTAATGTCCTTTTGGTTTTAAATTGAACTTTTTGAGAAATTTATGGCATGAACTTTTGTAGCCTATCCAGCCAGGTAAAAGACTGGGTGGTTTTTGATGGATTAAATTAAAAATATGGATTTTCAGGCTGAGATATAAGCAGCTGTCTAATAAACGCGGATATGGCAAAGTACAGTTCTGTATCCAGCAAAGAGCAAATACCCATACCCAGAGGAGAACATAATTACCTACTAGCAACCATTGACACTTTTCATACCCCAATAAAATTAACAAGCGGTATAATAAGGCACTTAGGTAGGTGTTAGCATTTTGGTTTGATTTATATGGCTGTAATAAAGAAAGGCAAATTACTCCAATTACGAAAATCTTTTTCAATTTTTGGCGGTAAAGGGGCATAATTAAGATGATTCATAGGTAATACTTATCTGTTAACCTGAATGCCAAGGTATCGGGCTGCCCCTCAGTTACCATAATCTTACTGTCGGCGCTCAGGTCCGATGAGAAGCCACTTACCAAAATCCCTTCTCTTTTAGATTTATGATATACCTGAAGATTTTAGAAACATTGTCAGTTACTTCAAACAGTCCGATTTTTCTGCTTGTCTGGGGCCATAAATAGCACCACATCATCAGCATACAATAATACATTCTTGGCTCTCGGGATATTATGATTGACCATAAACTGTTCCTCATTTGAAATAAAACTTAAAGTGGTTCAATGAATAAGGTCAGTAAAAGTGGGGATAGTGGGGATCCCTGTTTGGTCCCTCGCTTAATCTGGATTTTACTAACTCCTCGCACTCACTATTATTAGATGTGCTTTAGTGCCCCCTACACTGGGCTCTCACAGGGAATCTACACAGGGTTCTCAGTAACCTGGTGAATTGCCCCAGTGATGCTATTCTGGCCATAAACATGTCTAGCTATGCTCAGTTTACCAAATTGAATACTTTCTTAGCTTTAAGAAACCAGGCGGTTATTTTTTTTTCTTCAGTTTTAGCATAATCCATTGCTTCCCATAGCTAATGAGCATTGACTACCTAATCCGACATGTTTCTACCTGGGGCAGTTCTTGGCAAATTCAAGATTCTGGATTATGCCAGCCCGGTGAACATGAAATATTTTCATTAGTATTTTATAATCTCAATTCATCACACCGTGAAAATTAGCTTTTAAAATCTCCCGCTAGTGCCTCACGGTCAGAACTTTTGTTTATTTTAAAAACTTCTCTATTAAGTATCAAACACTCTTCAAACGTCTGACTGCCAACAATGACCGACCGACCTCTCCAAGTTCCGTTTACTACCTTGTACACAGTTTGACTGTTCAGGGTGTAACTTATATAAACAAGTGGGAGATCTGGCAACACTCGTGGAGAAATCCTTGCTTATTTATACTACAGGGTATTCAATCAGAAAGCAATCAATCTGAGTTTGAAGCTTTTATTTCACACTAAAACAATTAAAGCCCAATTCACCCGGATGCATTTTTCTCCAAATGTCTGTCTGGAGGTTGTTATCCTGCATCATTAAAATAATCTCCCTCTTTCGACAACTCTTTTTTTTTTTTCTTCAGATGATTTCCGATCACATTCTTAAATTACCATATTGCAATCTCTACATAGCACCATTGGACTGGAGAAAGTTGCTAACCCTAGAACTAACTCTGCTTAGGGGCAAGAATCATCTACAATAGGAGCATAATAGTTTCCTGATGTGAGTCGAGCAAGTACTTAAAATATATATATATATATATATATATTACCTACTGGCGGTCGCCAGTAGGTATATATAGTTAGAATTTTCAAAAATACCATAGAGAAAAAATCCTATGTCTAATAACTTTGGCGTTTGTGGACGGAATTGGCTGAAATTTTCAGGAAAATGGAACATTTTGTTTCTGAGCAGCCCCTGACAATTTGGGGGGGTTTCATCAAGGGGGGGCCGAGAAAAAAGGGGGGTCCCAAAACGCGTTTTTCCCATGTTAATTTCCATAGGGCGGTTGGCCTCACTTTTAGCTCGAACGGCTGAATGGATTTGCACGAAACTTGGCAAAATTGTAGGGACTGTTAGCCCGATGTGCCTTTGCTAGGTCTCAATATATGTGCTCCAGTGGATTTTGAGTAATTTAGGTTCAAAAAAAGATATATATCTGGGCGGAGCCTAACCACACATCTGATCTGATTGGCTGTCAGCACTTCATCCAAGAAGTGTTGGCAGCCATCTTGGGACCAATATACATGATAGCACCTCATTAAAAAGCATTGTAGTTCATAGAGGGTTTTAGGACTTTAGTTACATTATAAATCATTTGTTGATGGTACCATACTCGTTTTAGGAATTGTGGTGGGTTCTAAGGTGATTTTACCATGTGAAAAAACCTTCTGCTGTGATATCATGAATATTGTTTGAAAGAAAACTAATATCTCATGATTTTCCCACAGTGGTTTGGAAGGGGATCTATAAGCTAAACTGAAAGCATATTTTCTGTAAATTCACATTATCATTCTCAGTCATGTGAAAATGAAGTCTGACATTCTCAGTAAAACATGTACATCCAACAAGGACAGAGACTGTCAGTTGATTCCTTTGTGTTCTACTGCAGCCTCCTAGAGTGTTCTAAAGAACAACTAGAGTGCTAACAGTCCTACTTATTACAAAGGTATGGCACACCTGAAGCCATCTTGATTGGAATAAAGTGGTAACTCTTAAAACATTTAATTTAAAAAGAAACAACATGAGGGGGTATATTTTGCCATAGATAGTATGATTAGTGCTGCAGAATGAAAAATTAGGGCACATTTTGAGTGACTTCTCAAATCCTTTTCTATTTCATTAAAACATTCTGACATGCAGTCTCCCAAAATGGCCACCAGAGACAAAAGAGCCCAAATGTAGCCCAAATATCACCCAGATGTAGCCCAAGTATAGCCCAATGACAGAATGTCCCAGAGTGTTCTAAAGAACAACTAGAGCGCTAACAGTCCTACTTATTACAAAGGTATGGCACACCTGAAGCCATCTTGATTGGAATAAAGTGGTAACTCTTAAAACATTTAATTTAAAAAGAAACAACATGAGGGGGTATATTTTGCCATAGAAAGTATGATTAGTGCTGCAGAATGAAAAATTAGGGCACATTTTGAGTGACTTCTCAAATCCTTTTCTATTTCATTAAAACATTCTGACATGCAGTCTCCCAAAATGGCCACCAGAGACAAAAGAGCCCAAATGTAGCCCAAATATCACCCAGATGTAGCCCAAGTATAGCCCAATGACAGAATGTCCCAGAGTGTTCTAAAGAACAACTAGAGCGCTAACAGTCCTACTTATTACAAAGGTATAGCACACCTGGAGCCATCGTGATGGGAATAAAGTGGTAACTCTTAAAACATTTAATTTAAAAAGGAACAAAATGAGGGGGTATATTATGCAATAGAAGGTATTATTAGTGCTGCAGAAAGAAAAATTAGGGCACATTTTGAGTGACTTTTCAAATCCTCTTCTATTTCATTAAAAAATTCTGACATGCAGTCTCCCAAAATGGCCACCAGAGACAAAAGAGCCCAAATGTAGCCCAAATATCACCCAGATGTAGCCCAAGTATAGCCCAATGACAGAATGTCCCAGAGTGTTCTAAAGAACAACTAGAGCGCTAACAGTCCTACTTATTACAAAGGTATGGCACACCTGAAGCCATCTTGATTGGAATAAAGTGGTAACTCTTAAAACATTTAATTTAAAAAGGAACAAAATGAGGGGGTATATTTTGCCTTATGAATTATGATTAGTGCTGCAGAAAGAAAAGTTAGGGCACATTTTGAGTGACTTCTCAAACCCTCTTCAATTTCATTAAAACATTCTGACATACAGTCTCCCAAGATGGCCACCAGAGACAAAAGAGCCTAAATGTAGCCCAAATATCACCCAGATGTACCCCAAGTATAGCCCAATGACAGAATGTCCCAGAGTGTTCTAAAGAACAACTAGAGCGCTAACAGTCTTACTTATGACAAAAGTATGGCACACCAGAAGCCATCTTGATTGGAATGAAGTGGTAAGTCTGAAAACACTCAATTTAAAAAGGAACAACATGAGGGGGTTAATTTTGCCATAGAAAGTATGATTAGTGCTTCAGAAAGAAAAATTAGAGATCATTTTGAGTGACTTCTCAAATCCTCTTCTATTTCATTAAAAAAATTCTGACATGCAGACTGAAACATGCACTTTGAATACTAGCAGCAGACCTCCCTGGTGAGCAGTAGCTTTACTACAGTGATCTAATGTGCAACTAGAGTGCTAACATTCAGAATTTATGGCAAATGTGTGACACATCTGAATGCCTTCTTGATGGAACCAAAGTAAACAAGCATTGAAAATGCAATAGATCTCGCCCTCGTTTAAGTTAAAGCCATTCTGTTTGTAATGAGGCGGCTTTTTAGCTTTGCTTTTATTAGTGTTTTTTCAACTTTCATGTAAATAACATGCATCTGTATGCATATAAGTATATGTTTGCATGCATTTATGTTTGTATTTATATAGATATACAGATGATATATGTTTATATATGTATGTATATATATATATATTCACTGAAAAAACCATAGGTTATAGACCATATATAGTTAGGAATTAGCATTTACAAAACCTTGAAAATTCACTGAAAAAACCATAGGTTATAGACCATATATAGTTAGGAATCAGCATTTACAAAACCTTGAAAATTCACTGAAAAAACCATAGGTTATAGACCATATATAGTTAGGAATTCGCATTTACAAAACCTTATTTTACTCACACAAAACCATTGAAATTCCATATATAGTTAGTTGCACTAACTATATATCGCGCACCCGCAATCCACTGCTGATGATGTCACATATTACATCATTCATGACATGGTCAGTGACATCACTGATGACATCACTGATGACATCTCAAATGACATCACTGATGACATCACTGATGACAACATCTAGTGACTGTATGTTTCTGTAAAGTTAAAATATGTCTTACATATTGAAGAATGAGTGGATGTATAAGTGTCTGGATGAAGGATTTAGTAGGTGCATGACTGACTGTATGAGTGAGTGATTAAATGTGTCTCACTGAGTGCATGGGTTAGTGACTAAACTGTCTTAATTTGTGCATCATTATGTCCGTTGTTCTGTAAACTGTTGCATGTGTTGATAAGTAGTTATATGAGTAACTATATGGGTTATTGATTGGTTGCCCAAGTATTTGTATGGGAGACTGAGTGTGTGTGTGGGTGGCTGGGAGGTGTATGACTCTGTGCATAGATGTGTGAGCAGTTGATTCACTAGATGTATGGTTTCAAAAGTGCATGTGGAAACAGCTGTATGGGCGGTTGACTGTGTGCATGAGTGTATTGGTGTGTGAATGGATATCTCAGTGCTACATGTCAAAGTAAGTACATATGTAAAACACAGTACATGTGAGAGTTGACATATATCAATAACTGTGCATAAGAGCCAGTGAATGTGTGAGTGGCTGTATGGATCATTGTGAACTTGTATCAGGGATTGTATAAGAGAGTAAATATTTCTTAGTATATGTTTAAATAAGTAAAGTTTGTATAACTGTATAGTTGAGGAAATGGAGGTGTGATTGATTCTTTGCATGACTAACTAGGTGTGTGAGTAACTCCATGGATGAGTGACAGTCTGTGAGTGTCTGTTTACACTGATTGTATCTAAGGTTATATTAGAGTCTGAAGAGGTTCATCGTATTATCACATGAATGATATCATCAGTGATGTGATCAGTAATGTCAAATGAGATGTCATCAGTGATGTCATCAGTGATGTAATTTGAGATGTCATCAGTGATGTCATGTGAGATGTCATCAGTGATGTCATCAGTGATGTCACTGACCATGTCATGAATGATGTAATATGTGACATCATCAGCAGTGGATTGCGGGTGCGCGATATATAGTTAGTGCAACTAACTATATATGGAATTTCAATGGTTTTGTGTGAGTAAAATAAGGTTTTGTAAATGCGAATTCCTAACTATATATGGTCTATAACCTATGGTTTTTTCAGTGAATTATATATATATATATATATATATATATTTAATGTAAGCCATCTGCCTGCTTTGTCCCACTTTGATTTTCAATCACCCATGATCAATTTTTCCTGCTTTCCGCAGCATCTCTCCCTTACTGATACAATGGTATTGGAACAGTGAGCCTCCTGTATACAGCTATACTTTGTCAGTGTAAATACGTATAATTTGGATACAAGAAACCTATTTGGTAAAGGAACACATGAATATATGTACCTCTACCAAATAGGACTCCTATTTAAAACTATATCCACATTTGATTGTTCAAAGATATACCTAAACATATTATTTTTTCAACTCTCCTGAACAATTTATATTCACAGAGATTCATTTAACATTAATAAATATTTGTAAGTCTCTTTCCAGCAAAAAAGTTTGTTTTCCCACATAAAGAAACTTTCTACACCTTGTGCTACTTCTCCCCCTCCCTCTTCAACACAACTGCCCACTTCTGCTCCAGGGGAATCCCTCTCCTCTTATTGGCCCTGTATGCCTATTCATGTTTTTTGGTGAGTGTGTTAAGATACTTCCCCATGCCTCACAGAATGCATTGGATGTGCCCTCTGGTTTGAAGATGTTAGTTATGTCGGAACCTATAATCTACAATTAGCCTATCAATGTTTTTATTTTTCATTGGTATCTTAAAAGGTCTCTTTAGATCTCGCTTGGAAATTGCCCTAAAAATCACTGAAGTCGGTTTACCTCCACCACTTTGTGTGTCTCCTTCTTTCAAATAATTTTAAATATCTTTAGAATTTACAGAACAAAAACACAAATTCTGCATTTCTTATTTTAATTTTCCTAATGTCATGACCTACATTTTGATCTTAGATTGGTGTGGCTCCCAATTTTTTCAGGCCATCATTTTTTGCAAATATTCATGAACTTCCATAAATTCTTTAAAACCTGAAAGTCACTTGCTGTAAGTCACTCTATTTTTTGGGTTGCAGTATGAACTGGCCAGAGAGCCTGTGCTTTCAAGTCATGAGTCACATTTTGCTTTTGATATAGTTGAGCATTTTTGAAAGACCCATACAAAAAGCCAGTCTCTGGCTTTATTAATTTTTTGATTTGTTCCTTAGTTTTAAAATCATGACAGTTTGATAATCCTGTGAGCTGTCCCTTTTTTTGGTTCCTGAAATGGAATCCTGTGCACTTAGTGATTGAGAAATCAGTTATCTTTTTTGCATTTACGAGAGAGAGGGTTTTCTGAAGCAAGTTTGTAATAAACTCTGCCATATGTTTATACGCCTCTACATTCTCCGGTATAATCACAAATGTAATGTTTGATAACCTTGAGCGATTTTCTAAATCTTCCTATCTGAAAGAGACCATTAGTTATAGATTCCTTACCTTAGAATTACCCCCAGGCGTCAGACTGGATCTGGAGAATTTGTGTCGGTAGGTGACGTTGGTCGACTCCGGCATCGTGGTCACTTTGATAACGTTGCGGTGTTTACTTAGACACTGCCCCTGCGCGCTGACGTCCGTTCTTTATTTTTCCACGTCAGTCCATGCAGATCCGGAGAGTGCTTGCCCTTTAGTTGCTTTTTGACTAACCTTTTTTTCTACTTTTTGTCGATTTCTTGAGTTTTACGACTCCTGGTGCACGAGGGATGTCTAGCCGGTGGCCCGGGTTTCAAGCCTTGTGACCCCTGTCACAAGTTGATGTCAATCACCGATCTGCACCTCCTGTGTTTTGGGTGCCTGGAGCGCGACCACGACCCAAATTTGTGCTCTGACTGCTGGTACGGGAACACAAAGTCTTTGTGGGAGCGGTCCCGAAAGCTTTTGGAGGCCCATCAGTCTGCTCCGTGCCGCTCCAGGTCCTGGTCGAGGGGAAGGTCGCGGGACCGATCGCAGAGCCTTCACCACTCATCTTCGAAGTCTTCACACTCCTTGGGTAAGTCGAAGCACAAGAAGAAGGTGTCGAAGCATTATCGCTCTTCGCCTTCTCCCAGTCCGTCAGCCGATGTGACGCGGGACCCGGAGCACCATTGCTCTCCGGCTCCTTCCTCGGAGCCCGCTGGGACGACTCCATGCTTACCTCCCTTTCCCGGAGCGTCCTCTGCCCAGTTTCGTCAATTTTATGTAGCGCTGCACAGCATCTTTGGGCAACTTGACTCCACAGGCTCGCCTTCGGGCCCCACGGACTCGGCTGGGGGCCCTGGGCCTTCGATGCTGGCCGCTCTGGCCCCGGCACCGCAGCTTCCCTGAGGATCCAGGCCTGGATCCGAATCGGTAGCAGTCGACCTCACTGTACCTTCCCCGGCGCCCAGTCCAGTGACAACACTTCTGACGCTGTTTGTGCCCCCAACCGGTGTCAACCCCAGTCTCACCCCGATGTGGACAAAGCATCGGATCGACATTGGTTCCGGTGCCGGAGAGTACTTTTGTCCCACTGTTCATTCCTGGCTTTACCTACCACCCTAAGTGGCAACCAGAGGAGAGTGAGGAGGACTGGGAGGGGTCTATTGACCCTTTTGTAGATCAACTTGAGGAACCGGACTGTAGAGAGGAGTTTGGTGATGCCAGTGGTCTGGACACCTCCCCAGACCTTTGTATGCTTTCTCTCCCTACCGTGACTATGGAGGAAGGAGCTTCCTACGCTGTGGTGTTGCGTAGGACGGCTGAGCCATTCAGCCTCCTACGGTGGCTGTCAGGATTATCCTCCTGACTGAGGTATGCAGCCGGCAGCATCCTCTTCAGGGCCCCTGCTACCTGTTATTGAGGCCCTCACGGACATACTTCTGCGCACTTGGTCAAAGCCCAGCATATGGGTACTGTTGACAGGATGATTGCTTGACGCCACCGCCCGGTTCTGGGTGACAAACCTTTCCTCTCCCAACACCCTACCCCTGAGAGCTTAGTGGTCCAAGCTTGATCCTCAAAAGGCGCATTCCCTACTGCTCCCCTGGATAGGGAATCCAAGAAGCTGGACAATTTTGGGAAGATTTTCTTCCGCCAGCTTAGGACTGCGGTCGGTGAACACCACATGTCTCTTGGGCCGTTATACACACACGTGTGTGCTGCCATGGCGCCCGGAGGTGGCCCGGGCCGTGCTCAATCATGCTGTAGCTGAGGCTCGAGACGCAGCAAGGTTCACTAGCCTGTGTGGGCTGGATACCGCCGACTCGCTGGACAGAACGGTTTCCGGATCTGTAGCCCTAAGGCTCTACGTCTGGCTTCTCTGGGGATGTCCAATCTACCCTTTTGGACATGCCCTTTGATGGCCATCGCCTGTTAGGTGACAAGGCGGACAACGCACTTGAGCGTTTCAAGGACTGTAGGGCTACGGCCAGGTCCTTGGGATTCGCAGTAACTTCTCGCCCCATGCACTCTGCGTTTCACCACTTTCGTGGCTATGGCAGGGGTGCCCTACCACGCTCCACCCAGAGCCAAAGGCCGTGCAAGCTACCCAGCCTCTGTGTGGCCGGAGATGTGGGATCCAGCGTTGTGAGTCTGGGGGCCAGCTGGCAGGCCAGCCCTCCAATGCTCCCCCTGCAGCAGCCTCCAAACCTTCCTCGTCCAACCTTTCAGGGCCACCAGTTGCTAGTGGGTGACAGAATCCGGCATCACATCCTCCACTGGCACAACATCACATCGGACAGGTGGGTTTTGCAGATAGTTCGAATGGGCTACTCCTTCCCCTTTGAAACTACCCCTCCCTCCATCACCTTCTCCTCCAGGAATTTATGGCTCTCTTGGCCAAGGGAGCAATTGAATGCGTCACTGTGCCAGAAGTAAGTCGTGGTTGCTACTCCCACTACTTCCTAGTAACCAAGAAGGACAAAGGCATACGTCCTATCTTAGACCTCAGGAATGTCAACCGCTTCCTCCGGAAGGAAAAGTTCAAGATGTTAACCTTGGCTGAGGTCTTGTCTGCCCTTGATCTTGGAGACTGGATGGCAGTATTGGGATTGCAGGACGCTTACTTTCACGTCCCCATGTTGCCTGCCCACCAGCATTACCTACGGTTCATGGTAGGCCATAAGCATTTTCTGTTTACCGTGCTCTCCTTTGCCCTTACCAGCGGCCCTCGGGTGTTCACGAAAGTGATGGCGGTGGTCTCAGCTCATATGCGCAGATCAGGGGTTCCAGTCTTCCCCTATCTCAACAACTGACTGTTGAAGGCTGGCTCGCCCCTGGCTGTCGTCTCCCACCTCCAAACCTGCATTTGCTGGGGTTCTCAGTCAACGTGCCAAAGTCGCTCCTGATTCCATCTCAGATACTCCTTTTCATCGGAGCAGTTCTGGACACAGTGCAGTTTCGGGTCTATCCTCCCGAGCAGCGATACGGATGTTTCAGCCTCTATCCCGGATTTCAGTTAGAATGACCCTGAGGCTGCTGGGTCTCATGACCTACTGCATCCTGCGGGTGGATCATGCCAGAGGGCATATGTGGGCTCTGTAGTGGGACCTGGAGTTCCAGTGGGCGCAGCATCAGGGAAATCTTTCTAATGTCGTCCAGATCTCGGAGGGAACTGCAAGTAGTTTCCAGTAGTGGCTCATGAATCAGGATTGGGTCTGCAGCAGAACCCTCTCCCTTCCCCAACCAGAGTTCACAGTAGTGAAGGACGCATCACTCTTGGGATGGGGCTGCCACATGAGAGAGGTGGAGATCGGAGGCTTCTGGTCTCCGGGAGTCCGGGCTCCACATCAGCCTTCTGGAGCTCCGGGTGATTTGTCTTGCACTGAAGGCATTCCTCCCCTCTGTCAAATCGAGAGTAGCACAAGTGTTCCCAAACAACACTACCACCATGTGGTACTGTAACAAACAAGGCTGGGTGGGGTGCTTAATAAATTTGGGTGTGGTTGTATAAGAAGTGATGGCGCCTGTCTGTTTCTCCGTGTAATATGTAGGCTCAGTAGGTTATGCGGTGCAAAAAGGTAGGGGAAAACACCCTGCAACCCCTAAATTGTGAAGGATCAAGTCCTACCTTAACTATAACAAAAATTCCTATGCACACGCTCGGAGTGTTCTTTTGACAGTTCATCATATAGTTAAAGCTAAGACATTTTTTTAATCTGATAGTCTTTTCTTTGACTTTTAATACAATAAACACAAAAGGATTTAGCCAACAGGTGTTTTGTCGCTCTGGGGAAATATCCTTGACTTCTTCAAGGGTGGAAATGGTGCAATAAGCCCGGAATAAACACTAATGCCACACGTAGTGGAAAACAGTATGGTGAGAAAATCACCCATGATTGTCAAGGTGAGCAAAATTCACCTTAAATGTGAAAATCCTATCGGAATATTTTAAAACCAAACAAGTGTGACTTTATTATATAAACAAAACTTATTTTATTGTTGTGTAAAGATAAGCATATTATAAACTTCTGAGTGCAAGAGTGATTTGTGAGATTAAACGCGCCTCTATATACACATACCATGTAGCCCACATCATGCTAAGATCCCGTAATAGATCGAGGTAAAACACATATTAGAAAGGTACAGAATCACCTATAGAGAGTTTTGAATATAAAAGGTCTGAAATGCCTGAAACGAAAGTGGTTCTACCTGTTTAGGTCTTTGTTTTTGTATCAAGTAATCTAAAGATAAAACACAACAAGCATTTGCAATGCAATAGGTCTCGCATTAGGAAAGTGTGAGCTATTGGTATTGTAAATGACAATTTTTTTTAATATCTGTTGGCTTTGAAAATATATAAACTAATAGCATTGTTATTCACAAAGCCAATAGCTTACACTTTTCTAATGCGAGTCCTATTGGCTATGGCAATGCTTATTGGTAGCAAGCAAGGACATTGCTTTTGTGGTGCTGAGTGATGATGTGGTTGGGCTTAGTGATGAGGTGGTGTATTAGAGTGATGTGGTAGTGTATTAGAGTGATGTGGTGGTGTCCCAGAGTGATGTGATGGTGTCCCAGAGTGATGTGATGGTGTCCCAGAGTGATGTGGTGGTGCCCCTGAGTGATGTGGTGGTGCCCCTGAGTGATGTGGTGGTGCCCCTGAGTGATGTGGTGGTGCCCCTGAGTGATGTGGTGGTGTTCCTGAGTGATGTGGTGGTGTTCCTGCGTGATGTGGTGGTGTTCCTGCGTGATGTGGTGGTGTTCCTGCGTGATGTGGTGGTGTCCCGGAGTGATGTGGTGGTGTCCTGGAGTGATGTGGTGGTGTCCCGGAGTGATGTGGTGGTGTCCCGGAGTGATGTGGTGGTGTCCCGGAGTGATGTCCCGGAGTGATGTGGTGGTGTCCCGGAGTGATGTGGTGGTGTCCCTGAGTGATGTGGTGGTTTCACTGAGTGATGTGGTGGTTTCACTGAGTGATGTGGTGGTGTTCCTGACTGATGTGGTGGTGTTCCTGAGTGATGTGGAAACGATTCATTTGGGCTTAGCTGGAACACTGACTCCCCCATGACAAAGTCTGTATTGAAGCTGTTTATAAAGAAGTCTGTGACCTCCATTAGTCTGGCCAGAGATATTTCTTTAAGTCAGCCTAATTTGTGTAATGAGGTGGTTTGTGGGAGCACACTGGGGAACAAAATACAGCCCTATTTAACTTGGAACCTAGCTCATGCGATTAGAAGGATGATGCTCTTATTGATAATTAATTTGTTGCCTCGAAGAGAAACTACTAGTATTTGGGATAAAATACTGAAAAGAGAATCTCCAAAATGTGTTGTTTACAAGTTCAAGATTTTAATCATGTGTTACTTGTGTGTCCGGAGTTGCAAAAGGCTAGGCCTGTTTTTTAAGACCTTCGTATATCCAATTCAATATTCATTCAGCCTATGAGGCCCATCTATTTGTCTTGTCCCCACCAAATGAAATGGTCAGTCACAGGATTAATACATTTTTTAAACTTTCTTGCCTGTTTATTAGGCAATTTTAATGCTATTTCCTATGCTGTAATATTTTAATGGTTTTTTATTGGGCTGTATATGCGTCCTAATATATATTCACTTGCTCTATAGGAATGCTTTGTTCTATGTAGGTCTTTGTATGTGGTACTTTGCACTTTGTTGTTTTATATGTCTATTTTATCGTCCCCTGTAATCAGTACTATATGTAAGATTATAGATTTTAAGGAGGCCACCTTGTACAAAGGAAGGACTATTTATTGAAAGAAATGCATTTCTTGTTTTATCAGTAGTGTGTAATTCTGTGGACCTTTGTAGGAGTTACATATCATAATAAAATTTGATACCTGATACCATACACCTCCCGATAGGTTGAGTAGTTGAGGACACCACCCCCCACCATCCAACATGGATACCTGACCCGGTCAATGATTCTGCATTACATAATAAGAGGACGAGGTCAAATGATCAAGTAAGTCATCGGAGACGGGCCAAGGTGTCTGACCTACAACTGGGAGGGAAAGTGCTTGTCCAAAATCGATGCCCTGGCAGTAAGGTCCTACTACCTTTTCAGAGAAATCCTTGGGCTATTGTCACCATTCAGGGTGCCAAGATCACTGACATAATAATAATAATAATAATAATGATACGGCATTTTATAAAGCGCGAACAGCTACCTCACAAGGAGGTGTCCCGGCGCTGAAAAGATCACAGTTGACCAAGAGTACTTAAGTGAAGATGCCTAGTGTGGTTGGGTAAATAGCCATGTTTTTAGTAGCTGCTTGAAGCAGATTTCAGAGGGGGTTTGCTGAATAGCTGGGGGCAATGTGTTCCATAGTGTCACAACATTAGCCAAAAAGGTACGACCCCCCAGTCGAGTCCTTTTCACTCGGAGGGCAGCAAGCTGGACGCGTCGGTTGGAGCGTAGCGCCCGGGCCTGGAAATATCTCGGGAGCTGAGCTTTCAAGTATTTTGGACAGGAGCCGAACAGAGATCTGAAGGGCAGCGTAAGTGCCTTGAATTTGATTCTGCTGGCAACTGGTAGCCAGTGAAGTGATCGAAGATACGGAGAGACTGAATGTTTAAAGGGAATTCTCATTAACCGTCTCGCAGCCGCATTTTGGACCATCTGAAGTTTATGAATTAAGTATTTGGGTAGGCCCAGATAGAGGCCGTTGGCGTAATCCAGCCTAGATGTAACTGTGGCATGGATTACTGTTTTACGGCAACTCTCTGGTAGCAGTCTCAGAATCTTGCGAAGATTCCTCAGTTTGCTCAGACAACAGCCGACTACTTGTTGGATGTGCGAGGTAAAAGACAGACTGTCATCCCACCGCACACCCAGATTTTTTGCTGTTAGGCTGGGTAATGGGGCTTGTCCCATTTCCGCTGGCCACCATAGCTCTGGGGGTGGAAGGGGACCTTTCCCAAAAAAGATCACTTCCGTTTTATTGGCATTGAGTTTTAGTTTGAGGCTATCAATAGGAATGCCTCTCATTGAAGAGATTTCATCAGTCCTGCGATGGTCCACAAAGAAGTCTTGATGTGGCCTCCATCGGGGATGCCTCGGAAAGGGGCAGCGAGGAGGACTGCCCCCAATGGGAGTTGGTGGAAAGTGGCACACCTGGCAATGAGGCCTCTGGTGGGGCTGAGATGACTCGGGTGAGTTGCCCTACCAGTGCTCCTGAGCCCCAGATCAGCTGGGTTAATTACACCCGCTATGGTCTCCGAAGCAACCCGGGGCCCTCTACCTCACTGAGAGATCATCTGGTGTAATTTAACATGCTGATGTCCCAGGACTAGTGTCCTTCCCAGGTATATGACTTCAGTGTGGCGTGTTTGTGCTGTCAATGGACAGGTGACAGAACTCAGATGATTGTTATGTCTGTGAAGGAATCTCTAATTGCGCTACCGTTTATTGTGTGATTATCTTTCTTTTTAGGTTTCGCTGGGGGGCGGAGCCGTTAGGCTCCTCCTCCAGAGAAATCTATTGAGTACAGTAAGCACTATGGAACACGCCCCCCCGTCCCATTGGCTAGCTCCATAAATGGAGCCTAGCCATTGGACGAGGGGCCTGTCCATCAATGCCGGACCAGACACGGGGGCGTTCCCGAGATTCTTTGGCTTTGGCGACGTCACGCGACGCCGGGAACGCCCCCGAGTCTGGTCCGGCCGGGCCGTGCTTGCTGCTGTCCTGCCTTGTGTCCCTCCTCCCGCCGTCACCACGTTTCCCGCCTCCCTCCCGACGTCCGTGTCCTTTCCCGCCCCCCTCGTCCTCTCCCGCCCCCCTCGTCCTCTCCCGCCCGCCCCCCTCGTCCTCTCCGAGGTTTCTCCGAGGTTTCTTCAGCCGGCCGGCCAATCCTAGCGCGGCCGGCCGGAAGTGCCCGCCCCCCCGCCGCCCAGGGGAAGAAGGAAGACGGCGGCCCACAAGAAGTATGGCGGCCCACGCGGGGCTCCCGTGGCCTGCCTGGAGGGAGCCCCGGAAGAAGCGGAGGACGTTGCCGGGCAGGTGTTGCCGAGTAGGACAGCTGCAGCCCCGCGCCTCCGCCCACGGTGAGTGCTGTGTTGCTCGGGTGTTGCGTGGCTCCGCAGGTCGTCGCTGCTCAGCTTCAGCTCCTCCTCCAGCTCCTTCCTCAGCTTCTCCGGGGTCCCTACATCCATGATGTACCTGTCCTTGGAAAACTAGGGAGAATGGAAAAGAGCCGGGTTAAAACGAGCTGCCCATGCCTCGGCCTCACCTGCCTGGGAGATCCGAGCCTGCACTTTGCGCGCCGCGCCGATGACAGCAGCTTTCATTTTCTTTCACCCGGTGACTTTCCCGTGGGTGTTTCGTTTCACAGCCGGCCCCGGCACTTTGATGTCGAGCAAAGGTGAACTCGAAGGGAAAAGGTGCAGCGCTGACAGTAGTCACAGCGTGTAAAGGAAATACACGTGCCGGTACTCACTGCACACAGTGCTTGTTCCTTGTTTCTCCTCAGTAAGGGGAAAAAAACGTCGCTTGCAGAACAGCTGCGCATCTAACTACGTTCAGTGCTAACGCGAAAAATCCCTTAAAGATCCCAGAATTTGTTTTAAACAACGGTCTATTTCACACTGCAATTTGCAGTAACAACAGTGAAATGTAACAAACCTGTTTTGATCTGACAAGCGAGTGCCAGATATCACGTTGCTGGTTATCGTTGCATCCTTCCCTGGCTGGACACGATCAAACAGGACATGGTCAGGGTATTATTGTAGAATACAATCACAGACACCCACTGCTGCTCCCCCACTGTCGGGAACACACAGGTACGCAGGTTTGGTTCTGAAGAGTTGATCTGTAACATTTTCCAATTTCTCCTGTATAAGCAAGTTCCTTGCATTTACTTGTTCACCAGAGCTTGGTACTTTAACCGCGATGTAGGGCGATGGTTGATTCGTAGACAAACACACCCCCGCCCCTTCAGTGGTCCCTATTCTGTTTATTAAACACCACAGTGTTGTTACTCCACCTGTCACTGGCAAAGGGGAGGGCTTTATTTTCCCTAATAATTTGAATAGATATACACTGTAACAGCGGGGCGTTTAATTGTTGAATGTATCTATGTTTGTATACTTTTATGTATATCATGTATTTGCTCTGAATTCTACTTAGTGTTTCCTGCTGGTCCCTGAATAGGGAGCGGGGCAGGAATTTTCAGCAAGTAATTGCTCGCCATTGCTTTCTGCAGTGGACTGCCACTCGCTTTTTGTATATGTAGAATTATTTGTTTTGTGGTTTATCTCTTCATCACATGATAGATTTTTTTTCAGTGCATATCTGATTTTGCCACAACGAATGCATATGTTATATGTTGTTTTTTTGTGTGTTTGGGACGATCTCTTTTATTCTCTCTACATTCTTTATGGGTTCGATGAAAAATGATAAAAATCACCGAAAGGAAAATAAAACAAGTAACTGTGCGCCAATTGCATGAAAAAATATACATTGGTTTAAATACACGTATCCGAGTTAATTGCTCCATTTTAAAATAGGGTTTCAAGCTACCTTAGTTGTGCAACGTGAAAAACAGTTTGTCCAGTTTTGAAACATAAAGGTGAAAGCTACTGAACAAAGTTAATATTTTTTCAGGCATTTTCGAATGATAATATTCTATTCGTTTTGGCAAAAAGCTTGTTGAAAAGCAGTCTCAGTGAGGTATCATTGGTGATAGACTGAAACATGTTTGCCTTGGGTGACTTACGTTTATTTTTGTGAGCTTTCAATCACAGGTTCCTGTTGCATTTTGTTTTCAGTCAGGGGGCCTAATTTAGAGGTCAGAATGAAATGGGTTAAAAATGCAAACTATTTTTGTGCATGTTTTCCATCTTCCATCTAATGCTTGTTGAGAGGAAGCTGTTTTTGTATGCTCATTTTTTGCCCTTAGTTTGCAACCAGCTTACTACATGATGGTGATAAAACATAGTGCACAACGGACGCAATGAAATGCACAAAATCAATTATACCTCATTCACTTTTAGTGGTACAAAATGCAAATATATTCATGTAGAGCACAGTGTAAAAACTCCTCTGTCAACTTGGCCTTAGCACCAGTTGTTTTCTCAATGCTGCTTGCATTCACATTACTGCAAAAAAAAAAAGAAAATATGCTTTTAAAATTCGTCCGTGTTGTTTTCTGCCTACCCCCACCCGCTGTCTGTGTTGCTGCCTGCCTACCCCCACCCGCTGTCCTTGTTGTTGCCTGCCTACCCCCACCCGCTGTCTCTGTTGCTGCCTGCCTACCCCCACCCGCTGTCTGTGTTGTTGCCTGCCTACCCCCACCCGCTGTCTGTGTTGTTGCCTGCCTACCCCCACCCGCTGTCTGTGTTTTTGCCTGCCTACCCCCACCCGCTGTCTGTGTTGTTGCCTGCCTACCCCCACCCGCTGTCTGTGTTGCTGCCTGCCTACCTCCACCTGCTGTCTGTGTTGCTGCCTGCCTACCCCCACCCGCTGTCTGTGTTGTTGCCAGCCTACCCGCACCCGCTGTCTGTGTTGTTGCCTGCCTACCCCCACCCGCTGTCTGTGTTGTTGCCTGCCTACCCCCACCCGCTGTCTGTGTTGCTGCCTGCCTACCCCCACCCGCTGTCTGTGTTGTTGCCTGCCTACCCCCACCCGCTGTCTGTGTTGCTGCCTGCCTACCCCCACCCGCTGTCTGTGTTGCTGCCTGCCTACCCCCACCCGCTGTCTGTGTTGCTGCCTGCCTACCCCCACCCGCTGTCTGTGTTGCTGCCTGCCTACCCCCACCCGCTGTCTGTGTTGCTGCCTGCCTACCCCCACCCGCTGTCTGTGTTGTTGTCTGCCTACCCCCACCCGCTGTCTGTGTTGCTGCCTGCCTACCCCCACCCGCTGTCTGTGTTGTTGCCTGCCTTGAGGGAGCTGTCTCTCAGAACTGAAGGTCCGCTCTCTGCGAGGTGGCAGGGAGTCTGCTGAAGGCACTGGAAGCTTGCTCCAGATAGTGGGAAGGAATGGCTGGACACAGGTCACATTGAGCACGCATCAGTCATATTCCATATCGAAACAAGGTGTGTGGCTTATTGCGAGTCTCCCCTCAAATCCCACGGCTCCCAATCGAAGCTGTACAGATTGTGAAGTCTTATTTTGGGAGTCAATACTGGATGTTTGGCCCACCTGTGCAAATTCAGCAGCACACCTGACAGAGCACTGCGGAGGCCCGTGATTAGTGGGTGGATCTCGTTGCCAGGCAACAGCAAGGCACTTTCAACTTTTAACCACCATAATAACTGCATTTTTTCTCGAGGTTTTACCTACACCTTAAAGAAGACAGCTGCATAGTTACCACATCCTTGTGACTGGGGGTGAATGTTTGCATTGTTCAGCATTCCGTCCATTGTTTGTTCTTTTGCTTCCGTTGTCCTAAGTGGTCTGAGATTGTGTGTCACATGGTGCAAACCTGGCTGGTGATGTTAGCCTCTCATCCTTCCAGACTGGGAAAACAATCACCAGCGTGACTGTTCATGAAGCTAACACATCTATGGAGTACTACATGCATGTTATGCTGCTTCATGGAGTGTGCATATGCTGTATATTGTGTGGTAATCACTTTTCTCATATGTAGTGCTGTGCTGCCGACACATTAAAATGTATAATTTACAGTGGCCCACTATTTGCCCATCTTAATAGTGAACAGAATGTTAGGGTAAATATGTAGCAGGCTGGAGAAATAAAACACAATACATTCTACACTGTTTAAACCTTTTCGTGTTTTGGTTACACTTATTATTGGAATGAGTGGTCGATTAATATATATTTGAGCCCTTCTTAGAGATTTTATGTTGGGGTCATGTTTTTTATGGTAATATATCTTCCGAAATCCCGATCACTGGTCTTTAACGTAATTATGTTTGATTTTGAGGTTTCAAAAACAGCCATTTCCCAAGGGACCGGGTGGCACAGCATCCGGAGTCTATACACCTCTAGGTGATAGCTCTAAAACTGCCAAAGTCAGCAGGGAGTGTTTTTATTAAGGTGCGGAGGTGGGAGGTGCGTCTGTGCCAATGTACCTGAATGCGTGCGGCGCGAGGGGTGTTGCTCCGAGTGCAGGGATTTCTGTGCCAGTGCGGGGTGAGTGGTGTTCTACAGGAGAAGGGGTGGGCCTGTGTGGATGCAGGAGAAGGGGGTGGCCCTGTGTGGATGCAGGAGAAGGGGGTGGGCCTGTGGGTGTAGGAGGACGGGTGGGCCTATCTGTGAGTGCAGAGGCAGGGGGGTTTCATGTGTAAGTGCTGATACAGGATGTGTGCCTATGTGAGTGCAACAGGAGAGGTGTTTGTGAAAGCCAGGGGAGGAGAAGTGGTTTCCCTGTGCAAGTGCAGGGGATGAACAGTGCTAGTGTGAGTTCAGAGTGATGAGTGTGTCTTTGATAGTGCAGCCCATTAAGGTCATACTTATTTGTACTGGCCATGCTTGTTTCTTAACTTCCTGACATTTTGACGCAGCGTGAACACATTACTTTTTGTGGTCCAGCCCACGTAGTTTAACTTGTCTGATTGCAAAATGCCTACTGTGTGCCTACAACCTGTCCATTGCTTACCATTGGTTGTGTTTATTGTCAATCTCATTTATTTGCTTCTTATTCAATGACTTTTTTTGTCTCGGATTGTCTCGGATTTTGTCTCTCACTCCGTGAGAGTGCATAGGTTTATCAGCTCTTTTCTCCTGTCCCCAGTGTGATCCCCACAAAATTCCCCCCCCCCTATGTTCAATGTTTCTCTCTCAGAGCTGTTGGCAATGTAAATAACAATGCCATTTATTTATAAGTAAAAACAAAAAAAGAAATGTCATGAGCAATGCCAATAGCTCTAACTTTTCCAAAGGCGAAACCATTGCATTGTAAATGCTTGTTATATTGAGGAGGAATGTTGTGTCGCTTCAGTGACGTAACTGGAGCGACCAGGATTGGTCGATAATGCAATAATGTAGCAGGGGTCTGAAAGGCTAGCCTCTGTTGGCAGTATGAAAAGTGGTTTGGTCGTCTTGGTCACGTGCACAAATTAATAAATACTCCCCAGCTGTGGGCCGTGTCAAAGAAGAACCCAGGCCGGGGACGAGTTAACACCACCCCACGTCTCCTGGTCTCATTCCAAGGCCCTGTCTGGCAGTCCAAACACAACAGGGGTAACTCTGGTAGCCAAACCAGCACCCAGGCTGATGCATCGTTCCGAAATTTAGCAACCTCAAAACCTTTTGTGAATATGTTAACACCCACGGCTTCTGCTAGCACCTTGTGTCTATGTAAAAACATTGCCACAGGGGACTTGCGGGTCTGCACCTCGTCACTGTGATTGGTATTTTTATTTTCCTACGTATGAGCGGAGACAGATAATGGCTCACATCCTGTATTTTTCTATACATTAGCATCTCAGCACGGAGCCAAGCCGCTCCTTCAAGGCAGGTTCGCAGATGTTCAAACTGCGTCGATCAGGTGAAATGTACACTTTAGACTGGATCTCGGCTGTGGGATTTGTAATAGCCTTCTTTTGCGCATGTCGACTACCCCACTGAAGTTCTGCTCAATACTCACTATTTTATATGCAAATTCGAAGAACCGTACTTTGAAACAGCTTTAAATTCTCGGTAGCTTAAACTGAGAACATAAAAGGGTAAGTGCTTCCCCGAGCTGAAGGGCATGAAAGCGCTACGTTCATCAATCGGAAATGAAATATAGAAATGAGCAGCTCTGCAATCGGTGATGTCAGTTTGTGACAGATCATTGAAGGATATGTGGGGCCGTGGAGTCAGCCAGGAGCTTCACGCGGCAAAACTCCCCGCCTGCGACGTCCCTATCACTTTCCATCCTCTAATACCAAAAGGTGAGCGGTGTTAAGTGAAACACAGACTGTGCAGGCCTACAATGGCTTTAGCTGGCTTTCCCGAAGAGTGACATGGGCCCCCCAGTGGCAGATCAGAGCCGGGCGCCATGATGGCATCATCTGCCCGTGCTGTCAGCCGTGGACTGGCAGGCCGGCCCTGGGATGTAGACGGATACTAACCTCACCCCGGCCCCCGCCGAGACCATGACAGACAGGCGGCTCCCCGCGTAGGAGGAGGCCTGGCAGCCCCTCTGACAGACATGTCAAGCGTCTGTCAGAGGGGCTGCCTGTCTTAAACTGTCTTAAATCCGCCGATGGTTTGAGAACTTATTTTGCACACTAAAATTCGACCCTATCCATTCCTTGCGGAATGGGATAAGCTCGACCTAAAAAAGGGCTAACAAAGTCATGCCCTGATCAATAAATGGTTCTTGAAGTTCAAGGAGGAAAATGGACTAAAAAACCACTGTATAAAGTGTGAATTCCCCACACCACTCCGCCGGTTGTAACTCTGACCCGGCTGGTCAAGTATATGGGTATTCTTAGAGTTTGAGACTAAATTAAACTCCGCTCCATAGGTCATGATGGAACCTGAAGGAGCAATATGGATCTAATTAAATGAGTGCCATGAGCCACAAAGGTTTAAACAAGACCTTTACACAGTTAGAACTACATGTCTCTATGTCCTTACCTAAAATGAAAATAATAAGTGGTTACTCTGTGCCGTAATACTAGTATGGCTTGTTAGTGCAGGTCGATGTTGCTCGATCTGCAATAAAGATAAAAGAGCCTCGTTAGACTCTATTTAACTGCTATTAGTCGACCATTACGCCGGTTTACAGTCTCCTGTGTACGGCTATTCTTACCTGAAGCGTGTACGCTCCGAGCGATCTTGGCCACGGGTGTGCGTTCTGTTCCGTATACAGGCATAGAGGCTACCAGGAAGTGAAAATCTATACAGTGACGGGTCTAAAAAGCTAGAGCGTATACCTCGGCAACTATGTAGTCAAAAACGGGAATGCTTTATTAGCAGACAGTTATCCAATTGTAATAGACAGACAGAGACCCAAATAGTGCCACTTTTCTTGCGTGCCATTTGTTGGCTACATAACTGGTCCTAGTAGGACCAGTTCTTGTATATGATAAGTTTGTGACGGGAAAAACAACCATGTTCATAGTTATAAAGAAAAAGAGGAGAAAAGTTAAGTGTGTGTGTAGGTATCTGGTATCGTGGATCCCCATGCAGATAAACTAATACCTTGATGTGCAGTATAAGATATATTTATAAATACTTGGTGCCTATATGAACGAGAATTTAGTATTTAAAACATTCATCTTAGAGAAAGGCCAGTATAACAAGGAGTGTTCACCTGGATATATGAAAACCTAGATTGTGACAGTTGCGGTCAAATTCATATCTAAACAGTTGTACTTGTCAAAAAATATTAGGTAAATTCAACAACAAAAGTGTTAAAAAAAAAAAAAAAACTAAAGCAATGAAAACATTACGCTGTCTCTAATTGGGATAGATGAAGATTAGTTCATTACAACCTTCCGCTGGTGGGGATATAGTTTTTTCTTCCAAACACTCATTGATGAAGACTTCTATGTCTTCTGACCATATCCATTAGTAAGACACATACAACATACATTGTCCCTTTGTGGGTTATGTGCACAGTCTTATCTGGATCATGATTACAAACCTATTGAAATTGTTTTTGAAGATTGTTACAAACATGTCAATACAATGTGAAGTGAAAACCATGAAATATGATGATGCTTGCAATACCATTGTCAAGGGTTCCAGTCTCTCAATCTTAATCACCCAAAAAATATTGCATCTCATGGTCACTGTTAAGTCCCAGTTCCACAGTTCAGAGACGCATAATCCATGTCACCTCTGTGCGTCTCAGTCTCAGTTCTCTATTTCCTCTGGCGTTTGGTTCCACCACATCGATACCAAAAAATGCAAAACGCTTGTGTGTTTCTTGGGAGGGACATACATTGGCGTATAGATCAATAGGGTATCTTGCATCTTGCTGTAGTAGTGCCCTTGCATGTTACCCAATCCGTTCTCTAAGGGGTCTAATAGTACTGCTCACGTATTGTCGTTTGCACTCTCATTCGATAATGTACACAACTTATCTGGTATTGCAGTTTTTACTTCCTGGTAGCATCTATGTCCGTATCTGGAACAGAACGCACACCCGTGGCTGAGGTTGGTTGGAGCGAACTCGCTTCATGTAAGAATAGCCGTACACACAAGACTGTAAACCAGCGTAATCGTCGACTAATAGCGGTTAAATAGAGTCTAATAGGGCTCTTTTATCTTTATTGCAGATCGAGCAACATCGGTCTGCACTAACACTCCATACTCCTATTACGGCACGGAGTACCCACTGATTATTTTCATTTTAGGTAAAGACATAGAGACTTTTAGTTCCAACCGTGTAAAAGTTTTGTTTAAGCCTTTGTGACATATGCAGGGCTTGAAAAATCCAAAAAATGGTACTAGTCCTGCAGGTCTAGTACTTTGAAAAATCTCCTCGCCCTACCTGCAACCTACTTGACCTCCGTCTCTGAAAGTGCATCAAATGTCACAAGGTAACAAGATTTAAAGCATCGTTATTGCTCATTTACTTTGTGGGCAATAACAAGTTTTAAAGGAATTGTTATCTGGTCACCTTTGCGCAGTTTTCAGAGACTGAGGGCAAAAGTTAGTTTGTCTTCCTACTCGCCAGAAAGGGCGAGTAGGACCTAAAAGCAGCTCGCCCTCATTACATTTAGCTCGCAAATGTGAGCGATCGAGTGGAATTTTCAAGCCCTGTCATGGCACTCATTTAATTAAATCCATGTTGCTCCTTCTGTTTCAATCACAACCTTGGGAGTGGATTTTAAATTTGACTCAAACTCCAAGAATACCCATATACTTGACCAACCGGGTCGAAATTACAACGGGTGGAGTGGTGAGAGGAATTCACACATTATACAGTGTTGTTTTAGTCCATTTTCTTCCTTGTAATTCAAGAACCATTTATTGACCAGGGCATGACTTTGTTGGCCCTTTGTTTTGTTTCATTTTTAGATTATTTGCTACAAATACAAAGAACTAAACAGGTAGAACCACTTTCTTTTCAGGCATTTCAGACCTTTATTGTTCAAAACTCTCTATAGGTGAGTCTGTACTTTTTAAATATTTCTTTTACCTTGATCTATTACGGGATCTTCGTGTGATGCGGGCTATATGGTATATGTATATAGGCTCAACTGTCTGGACCCAAAATGTGTGCTGTCTTTCTATCATGACTGCACTAAAGACTTCGGATGAACGATCAACTCTTCGTGGGTAAATGGGCGCCAAGAAAGATCGGACAGTGCACAAAAGTACCATCTCTCGATGGGTTGTCCTATGGTTTAAAATCTGCTATTCTTTGGCTAAAAAGGAGCATCCTGTAGGACTGCCCTCCCACTCTACCAGGGCGACGACAGCCACTACTGTTTTGGGACGTGTAGTTCCCTTACTTGACATCTGTCAGGCAGCCTCGTGGGCATCCTTGCACACGTTTACAAGGCATTACTTCCTGGACAGCCAAGTCCGGAGAGACCTCTTGTTTGGCTGTTCTGTTGTCCAGGACTTCCTGGTGTGAACTTAGTTCACAGATCCCCTCCAGGGTTGGTATTGCTGGGGTATCTATTCTAAGGTAAGGAATCTATAACTAATGGTCTCTTTCAGATGACCAAGTTACTTACCTTCGGTAACGATGTATCTGTAAGAGATATATATTAGTTATAGATTCCATACCGCTCCACCCATCCTCCCCGTTTTGCAAACTGACTTCTTGGGATAGGGACTCTCATACAGCGCCCTAGTTTTGTGCACCAGTGGTTAGTGTCTTGCATCGCTCTGCGCTTCTGTCGTGGAAAATCATGTCAGAACTGAGGTCAGTGCGCAGGGGCGGCGTCTTAAGATTACACCGCAACTTCCTCCCAGCGACCTCGGCGCTGACGACAGATGTGGAGTTGACCTACGCCACCTATCGAAGTCCAGGCGTACGGCTAAGAAAAAAATTCTCCTTATCCAGTGTGATGCCTGGGGGTAATTCTAGGGTAAGGAATCTATAACTAATATGTCTCTTACAGATACATCGTTACTGAAGGTAAGTAAGTAACTTGTTCATTAAGGGGATAAACAAAACTCCCACTTTAAACATCCCGGCCTGAGTACTGGGCAGGGACCACTCTGCTGATTGTTACTTCCTAAGAGATGTGAGCATGTGTCCCTTTTAAGTGTAAATGTGTGGATTGAAGCTGGTCCCTTATGAGTGCAGAAGTGAAGGGGATAAGTGTCATTTTTGGATATAAAGTGATCCCATAATAGGACTGGATCCTTGGTTGTGATGTGTACTCTCTGAGGCTGCCTTTTGCCCACTTCTCTCTTGCGTTTAGAAGGCGGCATAGAGCCTTCATGTTAACAGTATAAAAATTAAACAAAATCTCTGCGCTATAATTATACCAAAAGAAAGATTATTTTGATTGAGAAAATGATACGCTATATTACACCAACGTGAGCTCATAAACCACACACAGCACAGCTTGTTCCAGAGTACTATAACCTATTTGGAACTTGGATTGGTTTTCTTCTGGATTGTATGAATAGATGCACTCTGGGCTCTACACAGTGGATAAAGCCAAGAATTGGCGCATTCGGTAGCTGTTTGGTGCAGAGTTTCCCTTTAGGGACAGAGAAAATGGCTTTAGTTTGTACTATATGAATTTGGAAGTGGTGTCAGTTGAAGGAATTGGAGCCAGCCTTCCAGCTGCTAGCTTGGCTGGCTGCGCTGCTGGTGGGTCAAGGCTGTCTACCCTTTGACATTGAGGAAAGGATGTTTCAGGCTTGTTAGCGTCCAGGGACTGATGCTTGTCTTTCTTCATGCTACAAGATGGACTATCTAAGGATGCTAGAGAGGTGTCCGCAGGGACTTCTCTTGGTCCTTAAGGCTGGAGGGGTGTGAGCTTCCGATTTCTCAACAATCACACTGCCAAATCCTGTTAAAATGCATTATATGACAAACCGGGCATGAGGAGGTCAGTGGAAAGGGATGAGTGAGGAATGTTAGGGTACTAAGTGGAAGAAAACAAAACATCTTTTTTTTAATAACCTATGTTCTTGAAGACCTGAATACAGAGAGGAGGGGTGAGTTTGACCCTGTGTGTATGTATAAATCCCAGGTGAAATCCAACAGGGATCTCACGTTATCCACCTGAGAGCGCCTGTATCGAACTATTTTACTAAATACTACATTCAATAGGGGGTATAACACCCTCAAACAACTCCCTGAAGCTACGCGCCGGATGTCTATCAACAAAGTGTTGACGCCAAGCAAGGGTGGGTATTGGTAATGCAACGTGGTCGTCTCCTCCGCAGATAAGTTATGCATCCTGCAGTAATTCAACACAGCGCCATCATCGTTGAATGCACAATTTTGAATATGTAAATGAACATATGCATTATTCTCTGACTAAAAGCGACTGATCGGGAGATATTTTGCTTCGCTTTCGCCCAGGACAGTGCCAATACTGTCATGCCGAGCACTAAAACATTTATTTACATGCCTTGGCTGCACTATGGCTCTTTGTTTTCCGTGTTTGTTACTAATTAATGTCCGTGTGAATGGCCGGGTCCTCCGCACACATCCTTTCTGATGATAATGTGTGCTCCTGGCAGGCTGCTCGCTCTCCGCTGTCAGCATGTTTTCATTAGCGCCTGATATTTTGTGGGCAGCCGAATAGCTGCCTGGCTCCCGGGAGTCCCTTGCAGGGAGCAGCTGAAGTGCGGCCGTCAAACATGGCTGTCCTCGGCAGAAAGCGGCGGTGCTTTTATATAGATGGGATCTCGGTTACGAGGCCTGCTATAAAAGTGCTTTATTCACGTAGCGCTGTAAAATAGGAAATCATGGGATTCGGCGGCGGGGTGTAGTTGTTTAGTAGAGTGTGATGTAGTGATCGGTGCAGTTGATGGAAAACCCTGAAACTGGAACTCGAGTTGGGATTTCAGAACAGCTACTTTGTGTTCACACTGGCATCGTCTTCATATCAGCTCACTTGCAATCCAGATTGTCAGCAGCGAGGAAGCCATTTCAGGGGTTCAGAAAAATTGTGTCCCTGTACATTAGTTCGTTGCCAACACATGGTATATATTGATGAAAGGTAGACCTTTTCCGACCTTCTTGTAGGCCATGGGATTTTAAAGAGCCAAACAAAGATCTGAGAGGCATGATGCAAAAGCTAGTGGAGAAGCGCCCGTGCTCTCAAACTGGGCTGGGGTGTGGCGGGTAGGCTGGGCTGGGGTGAGACATGGTGATACAAAGGCTATTCATTTTTGGTCTTACATTGTCCTTGTTAGTAGCCTCAAATTTCCCATATGTGCAGATTCTCTGTGCACTGTGGCACAAGACATAGCCAGTCTGTTGCTGTGACCCTCTAAAACGCGTGCAGCCCGTTGCTTAGAAAGTGATAGGTTAAATGGATTATTATTCCAATGGCACAAGACTTTCCGCACAACTTTCCGAGGTTTAGAAGTGTGCATAATGGTCAGAACAGTGTGACATTAGGCCTTCCCTGTCCTTGCCCAAAGGCTGTTTGTCTTGGGCCTGTGCTGTGTGATTCTGTGCCACTATTGTGCAATGTTACTCCAGTGTTGTGTGATCATACACCACTGCTAAGTAGTAGTGGGTCAGCAACAGGCAATACTGCACCTACACTGTGTTGTCTTGATTCAGTGCTGTGTAAACTTGGCTCAGTAACGCACGATCTGGACTCCGATTTTTACCCACCAGTGTTTGATCTTGGATAAACTCTGTGTGAGGTTGATCCAACATTTTATAATCTTGGGCTTGCAATTCCTTGATTTTGGACCAACAGAGTGATATTGTTTCAGCACTGTAGGATCGTGAGCCATGCTGTGTTGTCTTACGCCAGTAATGTGTGGACTTGGCTCAACACTTTGTGATGTTAAGCCACTTTGTCTGGTCTTCAGCCATTGCTGTGATTTAGGCTGGCGTTGACTGATTCTGGAGCATCAATGTGCTATCTTGTGCCAGTGATGTGGGATCTTGACTAATCGCTGTCTAATCTTGGCTGAGCCATTTAAGATCTTTGCCTAGTGCTTTGTTCCCCACAGAGGACATAAATTATGAAAAGATCTGGGTGAGTTCACGAAGTTCAGCACTTATGTCCTAATGCTGTGCATATAAAAACTGATGCTGTAGGCGGAAGACTTTTTTTATCTTAAAATTATATTTGAACTTTCTCACACTTTTGCCTTCGGTTGGATAAAAAACAACAGGAAATTACAATGATTGGAGTTATGTCTTTAAAAGTAACTCTTGGGTTATTCTCAATATGTTGCCATGTTTACAGTGGGGTCTATAATGTGAGGGGCCATGGTCCTTCCATCTGTCTTTACTACCATAGAATGAGATTGAGATGGCAGCAGCTCCTGCACAGTCCCTTCAATGTGCACACATCACTGTTTTGCCAAATGTTTCCTTTTTAAGCAGATAGCACTAAAGAATATATATGTGCAGTCCTGGCCATAACCCCAATCAGCACAATAGTTTTCACGTGATCCTCATTTCAAGGGCTCAACTTTATTTTCTCTTGCATGCAGTGGGTATATTCATGCAGTCCGTTGCAGGTACATGTACTGGCCACACCCAAACCACGCCAGAAGTTCCTCAGAACGAAGTTGACAGATTAGTAACTTTGCACATTAGTCATCACTTTGTAAGATGTTAGGCTTGGGCAGCGTCCTAGGCCAGCATCAAGGGATCCCAGCACTGTGGGTTACTGAGCGTTGGTGAGATAGAATGTGAAAATGGGCCATTGCTGTATATTGGAGGGGAGCTGCTTCATATTGGATCTGCTCTTGGTGATAACTAAGCCCAATAGTATGATACTGCCATTAATCTACGTCATCTTGGCCTACCACTGTGTATTTAGATGGCCGGAGCCACCACTGTATATTGAGACAAATGATTCTAATACAACAGCATGAAGAACAGGTTATTGACCAAACATCTCATTAAATGTTTTACGACCTCGCTGAGAAGTAAATTCGATTACGCCAATGTAGAGGCATGTGTATCCTCAAGACAAAACAGAAAAGCTTTTCAGTTAGCCAGATGTACTGATTATTTAAGTGATTATGACGTTACAGTGCATCTATAATAATGCCAAGTTAGTTTACTATGTTAACTGGAAGGAGGTCTCTAGTTCTCTTCGCTGAATTTGGAGGCACCCAGCATTGGTAAACCAAAAGGCCTGAAGATGCCCGGACTGGCTGTAGACGTACACTCTGAAGAGGGTGACAAAGGGTGTCTTTCGGGGGACAGCTTTTCTTTACAGGGTGACACGGAGAAGGCTTTTACCTTTACATTTGATAATTAACAGTGGTGTGAAGACCTACAGGGGTCCTAAATGAGGAGGGACGGAGCCTCTAAACTACCAAGCCTGTCTGTCAATAGCTCTTTCAGCCATATTGGGTTAATGGTCAGCCTTCTCTGGCATCTGGTGACAGATACTTTGGAAACACAAAATTAATAATGACTTGTACATCAGTTGCAGCTCACCAAAACATGGGATAAATGTATTATATAAACAAATCAGGTTAACTTTTTAGATAAAAGTTGAAGCCCAAACTTGATGTTATGTTGAAGTTTACTGGTTTTGTGATATTTGCAACTTGACACCATATTGTCCTGATTTGTTTGCAATATGCACAATACTTATATATCCTCGAGTGCTCTCACCACAGATCCAAGCCCTCGTTTGCACATAAAGCGTTCCAGCAATTCTTTTAAAATATCTCTTGACACTGCCCTGATTCTCTCACTCTATCTCTCTCACACACAAACACGCACATACAAGCAAACAAAAGACTCACGCTGGATTAAAAATATTTTTCAACTCCTTCTCGCAGTGAGCGGACTGCCTGTATTCCAGTGTGTACACAACAACTGCACACCAACAGTGTGAATGTGATTGACAGTGTAGGGACTGACTCCACCCTGTTCTGTCAAACACAGCGTGACGCTGAAACTCCCAACACCCTGACATCCCCGATAGTAAAGCAAAGGACCTGCTGCTGAATAATTCAACAGCGGCTCAGCTCGGGGCTACAGAGGTGCTCTGGCTGCCTGAGTGTCGTACAGACATGCTCTACCCTGACAGCCTCAGCAGCACTAACACCAATAAGCCCATCAGTCGTGAGTACTAATACTCTCCTTGGCAGTGAAGAAGTGTCTGTAATTAGTGGGGTTAATATAAGAAATTATGGTACTCTGTACTTGCGAGTACAGGCCCATTTAAAGCACTGAGGAGACCTCTGTGGACTAACTAGCCCATATACGCGGGTGGCCATTTTTTCGTCTAACATGGCTGCTGCCCTTTGCATCATGTATCTCTATGTCAACAACAATGAACCATTAGTGGTTTTTAACTGATCTAAGGTGATCTAAGGTAGGCCTCTGTGAACTAACTAGCCCATATACGCGGGTGGCCATTTTTCCGTCTAACATGGCTGCTGCCCTTTGCATCATGTATCTCTATGTCAACAACAATGAACCATTAGTGGTTTTTAACTGATCTAAGGTAGGATATGACTGCCTCCATAGAAAGCAGACAAATAAAGAGACCATGTTGCTTCCCTCGGTCTGCAAAACAGCAGCTTCCTCCAAGGAATGGGCATCTATCTATTGCCAACAAGTCCTAGGGCTGACCCACAGGTCCCTTTTCAAGAGCTTCCCTGGTCACATGGACTGATTCCCAGGTCCACTGCACAACTCGCCATGTCAATCATGGAGCACTGTGACTTTTTAAAATATCTTCATTATATCAATATGCAGTAATAAATCTGTTTTCAGTATTACTCTAATTTTCCTTGCTATACTGAAATGTTATAGATGGCTACAACCACTGTTATATAGCAAACGTTCACCATGTACTTGGGTTTTTTAGCGCGAAGGTGCAACACTAGTCTGTGGTTGCGGGTTTGCCCAGATAGCAGGGCTCCGTGTGGCGATGTCCGTGGTGGTCGTGCTTTAATCCAGTTATTAAGAATAGAAACAAGTGTAGGCTTTTCCGTGCTGCTGGGATCTGTAACTGGGGGTGGGCAGGTCTTATCTGCCGTCCAAACCTAGGTAGAGTTTATATATCTTTACCTTTGCGGGGCGTATCGCGAGATTACTTGCATATCTCGGAAAGTGTGCGACCACTTGGGGGTCTTGATCCCTTAATGCCTGGGTTGGTTGCTCTCTTTCCTATTTGTTGAAGGGTGATTGTATGAGCGATGGAAGGGTGAGGTAATCGGTTACTTGACCTTGTGTGGTAGTTTTATCACAGCGCCTAGAGCTTGCTTGTTAGTAGAGGGGCATGGCCAGTTGATCAAATGTCATTAGATGTCTTATCTAGCACAGTTTGGGTAATGTAATCCTTTCTGAGCAGTATTCTGCCGAGCCATGTGCACAATTCCTGTATTTTCCTGTACTCAGTAGAGGCGGGACTGAAAGCATGGTTCAGCCTGGCAAATGTCTGGCTCTGTCTTGGCCCTTGTTCCACAGGGACTGGCAAACAAATATAATTCTGGGTCAAGATTCTCTGCATGTGTCTTCCCCTGTACATGCACACACTACTTATCCTAACACGGAAACTCTTTGGCTCAAGTGGTAGTATAAAAACCGGCCAACCAATGAACTTTATAGTGTGGGTTTGGAAGTTTAAAACTTGTCCACAAAACCTTAACTCTGTGTGTGGCCTTTGGGAAGTTGATCCGTCTCAACATTATTTTCTGTAGTATAGTTAAGTGCTTAAAGGATGGTTTCAGTGTAGGATTTCTTATGAACATTATTCTGTTACTCCTTATTTGTATTTGACATGAGCACAGTAGCCTTTTATAGTTTTACATGAACAATGGTATTCTGGGAAACTACACACCTCAAATATTATTATGTGTAGCTCTAGGGCCTTGTAGTTTTTTTTTCTATGCAATAATTACCAGTGCAGAGTCAATCTACCAGTTAAGCTGTGACATGAGCCTCAGCTAAGCCCCTTGCTTTTACTTTCTGCTGACTAAGAAAAGCAGCCCACCCTTCTGTACCTGCGCTTCTATCCACATGGCAATCCACTACCGTTCATGTCAGGACCTGAGAAGGAAAACCGCAGCGTTAAGCCTATGAAAATTAGTTTTGACATGTTTTCATTTACTGAATATGAAAGTTAGCTATGTTTGTTTGCAACTGTTCACAGCAAGAGAAACATTTGTTTGTGGAATGACGTCTCTTCTCACAGAAACATTTGAAGGCCAAGGCCACACCTTCCCCATTAGAGAGCCTTTGGCCAGATCCTTCTGTGGTGCTCCTCTTGAATGATGCTAGATTGGCTACATTACAATTAAAGAAAAGGTACTGCTCCAGAGGCCTGCCTATTCGGCAGTGCTTTTCTGAGACCAGCCACTCTGAAACCAACACCACTGTTGTGCAGGTTTATAATTACATTATCACTCATCTGCACGTGTTCCCTTTACATCTACATTCAAGGAGCAAGTCCCCTTAACAGACACACACAAAACAGCTCCTGTGCTTATATGGAATTCTAGAAAATATTTTTATAGAGTGTTCATTATTGAGGAATATGTAAAATTGCATTAGCTTTGCCATGACCTGCTTCAGCTAGGTTACCTTGCTCACGCTAACATTGTCTAAAGACCTGCCTGTGAAAACTAAGACTAGCTTGCTCAGCCAAAATGTTTTGATATTCTAGATATTTTTGTAAGGTTGTATTTCTTGTTGTCGTGTGCTCACATGTTTGTGACTGAATCACATGATGTTGGGACAGGAATGTGACTCTCATGGTGTACAAGAGTGTTTCAAAAGAGTAGGGGGTGTTTGCACACAGGCTAGTGTGTGTGTGTGTGTGTGTGCCACACACACACTCACCTTTTTGCAGACAAAGAGCATCTGTCCGGCTGACCAAAGGTTAGCTTGGCAGACACGCTTTATGTTCAAGCTTTCAAGGGTATATTGGGTTTCCCACTGTTTAGTTACTATATTATGTTCAGATTAGCCAGCCAGATGCTATGCATGTGCTAAATATGCAGACACCTGGCTGCTCGAGTTGAACTTTGCCGTCCTGAAAATGTCATACCCCTAAGGGCATGACCGCAGTTGTGCAAAGCGCCTCAAGGTCCTTCCCCTCATGACGAATGGACACATCACAGATGGAATTTGACCTGGGCACTTCAGTTTTGTCCCTAAAGTGCCCAGGACCAAGTGTCAATCAGTGACATCTTGTCACAAAGTGGGATATGGTCAGCAACTCTCACTAACCCCATCCCACTCTGGGTTAAGGTTCTGTTGCCTCCTACAGATCAGCCAACAAGAGAGGCGGTGGCAGTCTCAACTGTCCATGAAACTCAGAGGCTTACCTCCTGCCATCAGAGGTCACTGCGGTGGCCCAGTCGTTTTTTTTATTTTAATGTTTAGTGTGTGTATGTGTATTAGTGCATGCAGTGGATGGGTGTGTGCATTATTATGTTTCTTACATAGCGCCAGAATCGACCCCCGAAAGGGTATCTCCGCGCTTGCCTTGGGAACCCGTCCTGGCTTTTCCCTGTGAGATAGCCCCTACAGGGCATCCCCAAGGTGAAAGCCAGGCATCCCGCCGCGGGGGGCTGTTGTGGAGATTAAGCAAGCTTAATGCCCAGAGTTGCAGAGTGTGAACCCATGATTAGGTCAGGCACCGAAGTGAGAATTATCGAGTCCATGGACATTTGAGCTCAAGACCCTGCCGCGTCGGGAATTGAACCCTGGTCCCGGGTCTGACCTCTGCTTCAGGGTCTGCCTGCTCTAACCAGTGAGCCACACTTCTCCATGTGTGCGTGCTTGTGAATGTATGGGTATGAGTGAATATGATTATAAATGGGTGCGTGTGTATGACTGTTAGGCCTCCCCACCCCCTTCCCGTCCAAATGACTCAATTACCGGTCCCACTGCATTTTATCAATCACCTTCTTTTGATAAATTGAATAGCATAATCATAGCCAAAGAGCCCTCATGAAGGATTCAAAGATGGACTTATTGATGTAGTAAGATGTACGTCATTATTTTGGAAATTGAGTTTACAATATTTGTAATCCACTAACAGCATTCCATGCGGGTCTTGCTACTTGTGCATCCCACATTCCTCAAAAAGTGCAGTCTCAGTTTGATTTATAAGCATCGAAAAATATAAATTGTGAAATTACTGTATTTCTAATATATCCACGACTGGCGTAATGGAAGACTTTGATATTAAAACCTATTTCAGTCATGGTTTGATGCCAGTTTACATCTAAAACCTCTTACTGTGTAGGGATGAAAGAAAATGCACGATTGTAATAGGTTCATTTAAAAGCTACTTTTAACGCTTGTTGAATCTTGAGGCTTTCACCAGGAAACGTTTTGGTAACTGAGTGTTTTTCGTCGTTCTTAGATTTCGCTCTGTACTAGAATAGTTCCCAGTCTAAGTGACATTTTCCTGCAGTCTTTACAGCACCACAGCATTTATCTCATTTTAAAGGCTCAATTAAACTCTGTATTCCGTGAATGGCCCTCTTTTATGGAGCTGGGCTGATTCAGCTGCATTAGGCGTGACTCGTTGCTTTGGCATACTGGAGCGTTTGTGCTGTGTGTAAAAGGTGGGATGTCATTTATTGGAAGTTGGCAGGGGCTGCGCGCGCGCTGATGGGCCCGGTAGCTGCTCAGGAAGTGTGAGTTGAACGAGGTCCTGGCGCAGGGTTTCATGTGATATTTGGTGTCTGACAGAGCGGGGCCTTTTGAGGTGCTGTGCTGTCTGGAAATATCGAGATGGCATTAGACACGTGACTGTCCATTTCGTTCTTGCTCGCATTTCCTAAAGTGGGTTGAGGGCAGTTGCTGATGGCTGCCGTTGACTCTTAAACTGAAGGCCATTTGTTGACGGAGTTTCCCTGTCTTTATTACGAAAGTGTTTTGCAGCTGGAGCATTTATTCTTTGTTGTACTATTACAATTAATATTTTAAGATGACTTCTGGCGTTCCTTTATATGCGGACGATATGGTGCTATACTTCCCGGACCCTGTTACAAATTTGGCGCCAGTAATCCGTGAATGAATTCTATTTGAACGATGCTCGGGCTTGAGCATTAATTGGGTGTTTTCGGTGGTGTTTCCCCTGACGCCGAGCACCCACACATACTCGCTAGATTTTCCCTTGCTGTGGAGTATGGACCCTGTTAAATACTTGGGGATCCGGTTCCCTCGCGACCCTGAACGTGTAATATGTTACAACTATGGCAGGGCCATCTCGCTCTTGGAAGATCAGGCACAGAGGTAGTCCAGGTCACCGTAATATTTAGCAGTTAGAATAGCCATTATGTAAATGGTAGTTCTGCCCATGATTCTATACATTTTTATCAATGTTCCAATAGTGGTGCATCAAAAAAAAGTAACACTTCTGGCACACATGATTACTTTGGCTTGGGCAGAGAAACAACCTCAAATACGTTTGGAGGCGCTTACCCTACCATATACAGTAGTAGGCTTTAAAGCGCCTGATTTGCACATTCTACTATTTATGTGCACAAGCTCATTTCGCCTGCTTTTGGCATGTTCCTCATGGCTATGTTCCGCAATTAGCAGTATAAGAGGATGATGTGTTTCCTGTCCCTCTACAAGCTATACTACTGCATAAGCGCGAGGGTGTGACACATACAGAAATCAACAAAATCTACTCCACTACGTGTGCTTGGCCCCTTTATATGCTCCAGAACGTCTGCTGAAATTCCATCCCGCCCTGTCGGTCTCGTAGGAGCATAAGGCGTTTGAGGACTGCTTGGTTGTGCTGGGCTGAAGACAGTGGGTGATGCCTAACCTTTTATAGCCTTGGACAACATTTCACAGAGACAGTGTCACACCCCGCTGTTGACCTTCACTTACTTTCACCTTAGAGCTGCCCTGCACAAGTACTATCCATAGTTTCCTAGCAAACCCCCCTCACTCTGTCTCTTACAAACCTTGCCGACTAGTGACACACGTAGGGACTTGATTACTAAATTATACAGTTTGGTGCAGACCGATCCAGAGCCCTGGATCCGACAATGTAGAGATGCAATGCGATGCTAGACCAAACATTGGCGCCGATGGACTGAGTCTTCTATTGCTCACAGCTGATTATGCTTGCATCGAACTGTAACTTGCGCATTATCCACCTTAAGTATTTACACCAAATCTACTATACATCTGGCAGATTATGCAAATATGGTTTGAGACCAGATACACGGTGTGCACGCTGTGGTGCACCGGACGCAGATTTCCTCAATCTAGCCTGGCTGACCACCTCAGTCCGGGGATTCTGGACTTACATTACGGAGGCCCTGGCCACTATGGTGCTGGAAACAGTGGACTGTAGCCTAGAATGTGCTTGCTGGGACTGGTCAAAGACTTACAAGCAACCAACCGTCGATTTGTAGCTGTGGCTTTATTGTTAGCAAAGCGGAGAGTTGCTCTGCATTGGGGCAAACGTGCCATCCCCACCAAACGACAGTGCCTCTTGGAGCTGTATGTAGAAGAGCTATCCCAGCTGAAAGACATTTAGGGCCCTCCCACTGCCTATATGCTCTTGGCCCCTGCGGAGCATAGAAGGTAAAGCTTGCGGGCAGTGGATTTCACCTGTCTGTGTGTTTTAAAAAAAATAAATAATAATTGTCTTCCACCTTTTGGACGTTATGCTGTACAGATAAAGACGCTCTAGTGTATTGTCAGTAGCACAGCCAGTCGCTATGTTTGAAATGCTGTTTGTTTTGAAAAAGCAAATAAAAACAAATTCAAACTGGAGAGCCAGTTGCAGATGAAGAATTCAGTTTCTACTGTGTGTGAAGCGGAGAATGCGATGTATCTGGAGTTCTGGGAATAAGATGGGCAGCCTTAAACCTAACCTATAGCGAAAAGACGTGGCTGCCCACTAAATCTGGAAGGGACCAGGTTCATACACTATCCTAAACAAATATTTCTACTGGTTGGATGGTTATTCTGTGCACAGACTGCCGTCAGATGTTGCCCTTGCAGTCTTTATGGCCGTTTTAAATGAGCTCTGGGGATGCATTGCACTTTTTGTTGACATAGAAAGGCTGATTTGGAATTGTCATCATGGTATTTAGAGACCTAAACAATAGATGTAATCTATTTTTCGAAGGAAACATGAACTTGTGGACCTTGTTTCGTCTTTCAACTAAAATGCCTACTAATGAACAATTCTTTAAGGGCGTTTCTTTGTTTTATTGTTCTAATCAGAATAGCATCCTTGTTGTAGGACACAAACCTCATGCTGTACTTTAAAGAAAGTCCCATAGTAAAGAACACAATACAATAAAATTATCTAACCAATTTAGAAAACAGAAAAAAATGTAATGAGCAAAAAGGTAGCAAGGTAGTTAAAATAGCTCAAGGGGAACCATAGATATGGATTTAAACATTTTTATGGCAAAAACAACAGTTAACGCAGGACCAGGATCTGGGTGCGATTTTTAAGCCAATCACAATGGAGTGGAAGTTGGTTACACCAAGTGGGTTGTCACTCTAAAAAGTTTTACTTTCAGACTTAGTCTCCACCTCTTCGGAAATAGTCTTCTGGACAATCCTGCAACCTCTAGATCCTAATACCCGGCTTCTGGCCACCAAGTCCTGGTGTGACTCATTTTCTTCAGCAGGAACCAGAAATCAGGCTACTTCTCAGATGGAGTCATCCCGGTTTTATGGATGTTCGAAGTTGGCGGAGCCAGATTTATCCTTTGCTGTAGCAGGTGAAAGGAGGAATTCTACCGCCCAAACTTAACAATTGTCTCAAAGTCCACCACCCACATCCTTTTGTTTCACTCCCTCTTTGCCGTACTGCAAACAATTCCTAGGGGCCCCCTGTTATAAGATAGCTAGCCAGCTGCCAGCAGGCAGGCCTGTCTACAGCTTCTTGGACACTCCTCTGCCCGACAGGTTCAACATTGGTTTGCCTCCCCCTGTGGCTGGAGTTAACTATCTAGGGGGTCCTGTGGAAGAATAGAAGCCCTCCATGGCATGTCCAAGTCAAAAGAGGTAGTTCTGAAGCTTTCTGTTGTTCTGCCAACTATTCCACTCTCAGATAGCGTATACCTGCTAAGTGGTCAGCAGTTAACACCGGCTGACTATGCAGGGCTAAGGGGCAAGCTTTGGACCCATGAGTGGAAGTCATCAAACCTTCCAGGCAAAGGATGTTATTCCAGCTCTGGAGGTGTGATGAGTGACAGCCTAAAGTACATATTAAGTGTTCCTGCTTAAGTTATCAAAAATCTAATTTCACTATTAAATCGGATATTAAAAACTTAGAAGGTAATAATTATACACATAAGTTGATACATGGTGGTAAGAGACAGGAAATGCAGTGACAGTGACAAATTGCATTTATTTGGTGCTCAAGTCCCACAAATACAGTAGAACAACTAAGGATTGGTCAGACAGGAGCAGCTGTCCTCACATAAAATCTGGTGGAGGAAATACTACTTAACTTTACTGAATTTCAGCTACCTCTTTGTACTGTTGGTTTAGGATCCAAGCTTCAGGGCCTTAGAATTTTAGTAGACATCCACCTAATCAAATGTATTTACTGATTCCAATGATCTAGGACCCGAGTGTACAGGCTATTCACTCACTCCACGTTAAAATGCAGTCAGTTGTGGCAAAGTAACAGACCTTGTGTGGCCCACCCACAGGCTATGCCATATACTGAGAACAACCAACCAAACAAAACAGCAGGTTTAGAGTATAAAGCTTACGTCTATATCCTGACTTAATTAAGGCCATGTCATGTTGACTCCTTGACAGAGAGAATTAATATCTGAAGTTTTCTCCTTACACCAGTCACGCACCCATTCATTAATCTTGATTTAGACAGTGAGGAACAATTGTAACCTTCCTCATGCACTCCCTCATTATGCACCCAGTATATTTTGACCTAGTTTTATTTTTTTTATATACAGATTGAGGTCAGGGATAAATGAATATATGTGGTACATAAGTACCCATTGCACCTTCAAACCGATGTGGAAGAAGTAAGATTAACCCTTTCGATGCTCATGACGAGCTCAGCTCGTCATGATGCACAGTTGAGCTGTGCTGATGACGAGCTGAGCTCGTCATGGAACAATCAGAATAATCAAAAGTCAGCACAGGAGGGGAAAACGCCTAGCAGCCAAGGTGTTAATATTCCTCTCCGATACATTGTTTTTTTCGGTGGGAGATGGGGGTCCAATGACGACAGTGATGAGCGTGGCGTGGAATGATTTCACTGTCTGCCGCTACTTGCGGGCTCTACATAACTCCCTAGTTTTCTTGCCTTTTCCTACTCCCTTGTGATTACTACTAGAGTGCCTCACCCAGACCCTCGAAGAGTTCCCTGACTGGTATGCCTATCCAACAACTTTATTAATCACAGGTACCTAGGTCCTGCCTTTTCTCTTCACAGACCTTTTGTTTAATAAGCACTTACACTAGAGTATCAATGCGGTCCATTCCCTCGCTTGAGAACACCTGTGACCTTGATCTGGAAAAGGGATGTATCCAGGGTGTGTGTGTGTCAGAGCTGAAGTAGAGTTGCATTTCTTTATAAAATAAGCAGTTTGTAGAATCCTGTTGATGAGTAGTGAACTAAATAATCCATAAGCTTGGGAAGTATTGTGGAGTCCTATGTAGATTCAACTAAATTTAAAATTTCATAGACGAAAAAAGTAAAAAAAATCGTAAAGATTTAGGGGAAGACCGCATTTGTGATACTTTAGAATGTTTGTTCTAAAGTTTAAGCTGTGTTTTTTCTGAATTCAGATGCAGCATTCCTCCTTGATCATTGCACGAAATGTCATCATCATAAAATGTATTCTTGAGTATTTTTTAATTAATATCTTTGAAAATGTCCGTAGTGCAATTTTATGGAATGCTGATTTCTTGCTTGCGTAAAACTTGGCTTGGGTGGTTTTTATAATGTGACTGAGTTAAAGGAGTGGTATCCACCTCAATGACCAGTGTTATGGTTTCTTGTATAATATTTAATAAAGGTCATGGATATAGGGCCAAGTTGCGGGTAAATTCTAGGGTTGGGTCCTGAGATTAAATTAAAAAATCACCTGTGTATCATGTGGTTCCAATTGGGGGATCATTCTGAAGTGATTTTTCCCAGAGAAGGTTGGATCAAATGTGTGGCCTTCTCTGTGTGGTGGATCGGTGACAAGTTGTGTGTAGTGTTGGCACTGGTCTTAGTTTAGAAGACTTGCAAGTGTGCAGCATACTAATTGTGCAATCTACTCTGAGATGGAAGGTACGTAGAATAGAGATCCTATTAGGCAAGCCTTGAAGGGCTATAACTATATTAGTAGGGCTAAAGGATTTGTCCTCATCAACTGTTCATTGCGAAATCCAATGTTTATTGTGTGTAGTGGAGAAAGTCCTATTTTGATTTGTTTAACAGTGAATAATTACTGAGTAATTATCTGCTGATGAATAGTGCAAAAAATATTGTATTAATTGACTATATGACAAATCTAAAGGGACTACTCAAAACCTGTGTGAGTGCATTCGTATTTAGTGGTAGAATCGAAGTTATGAATCTCTCTGTTCAATGTTTCCTTAACCCTTTGCGCGCTAGCGGTTTTCCCGCTGTGTGCTGGGTATTTTGTAAACCCGCGTTACATGACGAGCTCAGCTCGTCATCAGCATACGAGCGCCGTAGCTGATGATGGGCTGAGCTAGTCATCCGCATCGAAGGGGTTAACTTGCTGTTTTGTGCACTCGTGTAAACTGGGAATAAATCACATACACTGTGGAGAAGTTTAAACAAGCATTGGCATAGCCAATAGGTCTCGCCTTTGGGACCTTATAAGTGTTTAGCCATGCAACAGTTAATGTTGTTGCAGTAAGGATATTATGCTGCATAACTAAATACATACAAGGTCCCAAAGGTGAGACCTGTTGGCTATGCCAAAGCTTGTTAGCTGGGCAGACACGCGCATGTGGTATAAATGGCCGATCGTTGCCATAGTAACCAATGCCGCCACACACATGGCTGCCGGAGACATGGCGCACCTAACAGACTACAGAGTCAAGACACCGAAGTAACCCCTACGATGATAGTGGTATTCAAGTGGGTACCCACTGGGTCTATGCCATAGCATGCAGACTCTGCATTTGATGTGCACTCGCAATGCCTTGTTAGCGACCTGATGCGCAGCTCATCAACGGGCCAGACTTACAAACAAACAAGCACATTCTAACCAAGCTCAAACACATTCTGTAATAAAACCTTTAAATCAAAAAATTTAAATCTATTCATAATGACAAAATAAGGAAACCCGTCTCTCTGCATTCACCAAGAGATGTGTACTCTGAGGGCAACCAGCGACGTCTTATTAACCAGCAGCGGCAGCATGAACGTACAGTTGCTGGGAGGGAGAGGGAGAGAGAGAGAGAGAAATGGAAAGAGTGAGTGAGAGAGAGGGGTGGAGAGAGAAAGAGAGGGATAGGGTGGGGAGAAAGAGAGAACGAGCGAGCTCGGGAGTTGTGTGTGCACGCGCAGTCTGCTCATTTTCAAACACTGCACTTATGCCTGTGGCGTGCCCCTGCTCTCTCCCGCAGGGTGGGTGCTGACACAAGCACGAGTATGTGCTTGAAAATGACCCGAGCGACGGCTAAAGGCCCTCCTAAGCAGGGCATGCGTGCTGCGTAGGCGAGACCTTAAAAAAAAACCACATCCTTTTCTGTTAACCCCTTCCATGCTGCTGTCGGCCATTGGCTGACGGCAGCACTACCTCCCCAGTGCTGCCGTCGGCCAATGACCGATGCGGCCCCGCCCATTTTGTGGAAGTGCCGCACTGCCGCAAAATCGCGGCAGCATGGAAGGGGTTAAGGGTGACCGTGCTAGCAAGGGAGATAATTCGTTTTTATCATGATTGTATGTGAATGTAGCTTTTTGCACTGATATCATCATATGTTGGGTTTGCAATGTTTTTGTCGTTGATAGAAATCAGGATATTTTGATACTTCACTGAGTTGGGATCCTGGATGTGGGTATTAAAAGAAGGCTGTCCATTGTATGGTGATTGCTTGAGTGTACAAAAATGTATTCCTTCTGTCTCGTAGTTGGGATATGGTGCTCTTCAGAAATGTTTATTTAAATGTTTTTATAAAGGGAGAGAAATTGTTTTCTTTTTTACAGAGAATCATTTTTGCTTTTGCTAAAACAATCTTAAATAAATCTGAAGAACATAGTCAAGAGCCTTGTAATACTTTTCTGTATATTATTTGTCCTTCAGTTTGTGAAGGGTTAATTTTCTGTCTTTAAATTATATCAACATCTTTATTTTGATATAATTGTATAAAGGGCTATACGAGTCTGTACCTTGTGGTTAATGTATTTCTAAAATGTGTTTCTGAGACAAAGGAGGCTTTTTGGTGCAAGGGAGCTCAACTAACTGAATTAAAACAAAGACTTAAGGCTAGCTATCTTCTAAAGAGCCAGGACTCCAGCAGTTCCAAAGGGCCAGGTGACCCTCCGTGCATCACTGGACGATGGGAAAGACTTTAATAGCATCCTCAATGACATGCACTGTTGTCTTGGATACTTGTGAAGGGAGATACTTCATCAGTGGCCTTCGCTCCGATCTGAGCCTGTGAGTAAGGAATGCTTTTATATGCAGATATGGCCACAACCCTTTAGAAGTTGCAATTTTCTCTGGATTTACAGCCCATTACATGTGTGGCATCTTCGGGGGCCCTTTTTAGGTCTCGCCTATTTTATCCTGTAGGGATAATAGGCGAGGTGTGGGATTTTCAGCACTCAGCAATTGTTCCATCACCCATGCCAAGCTAACACTATCATGGCTACGCCATCTCTACCATACCAGCTCTAGCGTAGGGCACCGCTGCTTCATTCACGGCATTCAGAGTTGTTGTTTTGCTCAATTTTACCTCTTTTTACTCCATTTTTATTTGTTTAGTTCAAATGCCTGTTATGACATAGAACAATGATCCGCTAAGTGTGACCCGAGGACTGCCTGTGGCCCTACTGACCTTTACCTGTGGCCCCCTGTCAACAGCCGCACTGGGCTGCTGTTTACTTGACTTTGACCTAACATTCAGAAAGATGTTAAACAAACAGGCAAGCATTTATTTACAGGTTAACTGAAGTTAAATAAAGGAAGTAACTAAGGTGTCCTGTACTGCTTAACTTTAGGAACACCCTCTTTTTTTTTAAAGACCTATTGCAACAAATGAGTAAAAATATGATACTCTTCAAAATTCAAAAAGTGTATTTCATTAACGTGTTTACATGCCACGTTCCAACGTAGTACATCAGATTATATCCATGAATCGAACGGTATTTTAGGTGAAAGCCTACCAGACAGCGCACCTCTCTGGTTGTGCACTGTCTGGTTGTGAAAAGACTTTTTGTGGGCATCCTGAAAGCTTCCCTGGGAATGCATTCTACCCATTGCTTGCAATTGGATTTGTAACTCACATTTCCTGGCTTTATATTTGTTGGCTTTATTTGTTTTAGGTTGTCTAGCTTGTCTTCATCCCTCCCGTGGAACAAACTTGTTCACCAGCGTTCCTTATATTCTTCAGTGAGTCCTCGCTTTCAGTAAATAGATCTTTAAATGTTGTTCTTATTTCGTATAGTGTTTAATTACAGAGGTCAAATGTCAGGCTCTGTCTTCCGAGGGAGCTTTAGTGTTTACTTTTCTGTCTCTGACTTCAAAGTGAGAGGATTTATGTGACAATCTTGCTGGGTATTTTAAAAGTGGTAGTTCAACATGAATTGGTTCTGTCGGGTGCGAACAACAATTACTTTGCTAGAGATATATCTTCTTATACGATTTACGAACCAAAAACAAAATACAAAATTCAGACCCCCTCTGAAAAAAAGAAAGCAAATAAGTAGCTCCTTACAATCAATGACGAGAAAGCTTATGTGTGACTCAATGTTCTCTTTATATATTCATGCCGGTCACACTTTTGCAAAAAAAAAAATCAATTTGTATAAACGTGACTGTCAATATCTACAATATAGTGCAAAACACGGTGAAGACAGTGAATGGTGATCATGTGACGAAGACGGTATGTACAAGGTTAATAAATTCACAAACAATCTGTACATATATACATAAAACTAGAAATTCTTGTCCTGTTCTGGAGTTATGGGGCCAATAGATAACTCCAGAACCCCATCGACTCAAAAGAAATTTAGAAGGGTTCAGGAAGTTTATGTTAGTGGTTCGGCCTTTGCAGGACAAGAATTTCTAGTTTTATGTATATATGTACAGATTTTTTGTGAATTTATTAACCTTGTACATACCGTCTTCGTCACATGATCACCATTCACTGTCTTCACCGTGTTTTGCACTATATTGTAGATATTGACAGTCACGTTTATACAAATTGAAAACATTTTTTTGCAAAAGTGTGACCGACATGAATATATAAAGAGAACATTGAGTCACACATAAGCTTTCTTGTCATTGATTGTAAGGAGCTACTTATTTGCTTTCTTTTTTTCAGAGGGGGTCTGAATTTTGTATTTTGTTTTTGGTTCGTAAATCGTATAAGAAGATATATCTCTAGCAAAGTAATTGTTGTTCGCACCCGACAGAACCAATTCATGTTGAACTACCACTTACCCAGGTTCTGAGGGACACCGGGTCAACCCCGTTGTTAATATAAGAAAGGGTATTTTAAAAGAACATTTTTTTTTCTAGTACACAACAAAATTTAAATGTCAGTAAATGAACTGTGCAAATATTTCAGAAAATGTCAGAATAAGGACAACACAAATGAAGCACATTTTTTTGTAATTCGGAAGTGGGGTGGAATCAATTTTAATAGGTTCAAAACAAATCCGAACACTAGGCGATGCCACTTTCATACATTAACTTTTGTGCACTGTATAGTTTTAGCAGTAAAACTAAAAGCGCAAATGTAACGGTCATTTCAATTGAAAATGTGTTGTCTGTCATGGCAATGTGCTAACACCAAGCATACTCCACTCTTAGCCACTCCACAACACTCTACCCCACCCTACGACACTCCACTCTACCCCACCACACTCCGCTCAACGACACTCCACTCCATGCCACTTCACTCTAGGTCACTCTACTCTGTTAAGACATTCCACTCGATGACACTCCACAACTCTCCATGCCACGCTATGCTCTCCATGCCACGCTATGCACTCCATGCCACTTTAATCCACTCTGCTTCTCAACTCCACTCTATGCCCCTCATCCCTACGCCCCTCCACTCTGACCCTCTACTTTACTCCACTCAACACTGTTACATTCTATGAGACTCTACTACACTACACACCACTCAACTTCATTCTATGCCAATCTCGACACTCCATCTAGGCCACTCCGCTCTGCGCCCCGCCACAACTCTACTCCACTCTATGCCACTCCATTCTGCAACTCTATTCTAATCCACAAAATTCTACGCCATTTCATTCTACAACACTTTATTCCACTCTACACCCCTCCACTCCAGTCCATGAAACTCCACAACACTCTACTCACTCTTCGCCACTCTACTCCACTCTCCTCTATGCCTTTAACTTCTAGGCATTCTAAACAGCAGCCTCACTGGTGTACAATTTGGCTAAAACACATTGGCAAAGCCAATAGCTCGTGTAGAGGCTAGACCTATTTGCTTTGCCAGTGATTGTTTTCAAAAGTGAAAGGTTTCAAACTGAAATTTAGAAACATGCATGATTCCACCCACTCGTTCTGCAGTGCCAATAGTGAAAAGAGAGGCAGGCCAGTTGTTATGGTGTACTATCTGGGTTTCTATTATACATAGACAAAATTGTACTTTTTTTAACCGCTTCAGCGCAACGCGAATTTTAGCGCTGTGCTGAAGATTCGAAAACAGGCGTGGTCGTGACGGGACGGTTCCGTCACCAGCACAGCCCAACCGACGCTTGTGACGGAACCGTTCCGTCACAAGCGTCGAAGGGGTTAAATCAACTGCAGGAGACGATTTTGTACAGTGCACATCCTGAAGTTATGTATTTGGAGGTCCTCCTATATGAGCAAATAAGACAAAGGAGGCACAGTGAAATAATGCAATTGCCTAGGATCACACGGTGGTCAAGTAGGAAATCCGGGATTTATCCCAGGTGTTCTGGTTTCACATTGTACAATGCAGACACTAGATATACATACTTCACTTCCCCTACGCCCACCGTACCATCTCCCCGCCATCAACCACAACTTCACGAACCTCACCATGGAGCCCTCAGTCACACCACGGACCAAACTTTTGGTCCCTGGAAAAACGTTTGCAAGTTCCCATGATATAGAATGAAATGAAATACCAGCATTTGTAAAGCGCACAGCTACCTCCGGAGAGGTATCCCGGTGCTGGGGGCCCACAGGAAGATTAAGCAAGCTATTGCCCAGAGTCACATGGTGCTGGGCTAACCTGCCGCCGGTGATCGAACCATGAACCCCATGATCCGGAGTCACATGGTGCTGGGCTAACCTGCCACCATCGCCGGTGATCGAACCGTGAACCCCGTGGTCTGGAGTCGGGCACCCTGGCCGCTGCGCCACACCTCTTCCATGTGTGTAATGCGCATGCTTGTGGCACTCTTAGCTTTGTATCGGCAGCAACGTCTTGTTTTAGGGCGGCAACCGGGTGTACTGGAAGAACCTGTTCAAATTGGGGAGCAAATAGCACAGTAGAATCAGCGTGAAGCATTGTTTGAGGTGATTGTTGCTATGAAGACTGACAGCTGTCTTGCAACAGAAGAACCCTGCCTGTTAATGAGGAATATTACTCGAGGCAGTATTAAGGGCGGCCCTCATAAATTAGGCGCTGTTTCTGGCACTGACTTGTGCTCCTCATGAACTTGTGGTGAGGAACAAATCTGCAGCAATATGCGCTTGGGTTTCTCGTCAAGTGAGAAACACATTATAAAGAATATATTTCACTCGATATTATTTTGCTTTATTTTTGCAAATCAGTAGTGGATATATATTTTTTTCACAAGAATTAGAAGAACATCAGAACTGTCTCTTTCTGCCACTGTGCCCCGTATGAATGGACTCTTACACTGCAGTTAGAGAAGTCTACGTGTCTACTTTATTGGTTCAGCGGAAGAGCGCAGTGCCCGGTCGGGTACAGCCTGTCGGTCTGTACGTGTGAATGGAGCACTGTTCCCTGCGAGACCTCTGTCGGCTGCCAAGGGTGCAGGCACTCTAAAAATATAGCGTATCGTTTTCCTCACAGCCTTTGATGAGTTGCACTGTGTACTGTGTCTTTAAATGAATTGCAGTGTTTTATTATTAAGATAATGCAGTGCGTAGAACAGCTGAGGTTCCTGTGGGGGGTGGCTTCGGGACTTGCAAGACTCATTGGCGAAGGCTCAGCCTATGAAACGTGCGTGCTGCCTGCCAGCGTTCACAGCGAGGAGAGATGCACTCTTTCTCGTGGGGTTGACGGCTGGAAAAGTTTAGGAGCCCGCGTAGAAGCTTGCTTTGGGGACAGCGTGGCTACGAACCATGAAGTTTGCGAGCGAAAAAGCAGAGGGGCAAAGTCCGCGAGGGGTGTTTATTGCCACTTTGTCGTGAGTACATCCAGCGCCTGTCCTCGCATTACCGCCGGCAGGGGTTGTTTCTACGACTCCTTCTGTCATGTTGTGTGTAGAAAGCCGCCAGAGTTGCAAAAATACCCCCGCCAGCCAGAGTCGTGCACTGGGCCTCGGGTGTTTTAATTAGAATGACATGAGCCGGTGTCTGCGGGACCCGCGCTGCCCTGACATCCGAGCGGTTTCTCCTCTGACTGAGGAATTTCGGACCCCGTTGGAACCTGTCTGGCTGCATATTTATAGCGTATATGTGTGCCAAAAGCACTGGGGTGATGGCTGCTTATTCCAGAACACAGGGAGAGAGAGAAACACTGGAATCTACGTGTATAGGGGGGGGGGGGGGAGGGCAAGTTGTATGCGTCTGCCAGTGTCCGTTCTCTTCTACTTTGGAAAAAGTGACCCCGGCAGTAATTTACCAAGAAACCTCCAGGCTTAGGTAACTGGGGGGGGTGTTCTATTTGTAATTTTATCCATTCCTCCCCGGATGGGGTTCTCCACAACACACACTGGTTCTGTCAGCTGATCGTTTGCATAGCGGTGACGCTGTAGCCGCCCCGGGGTGATTGCTTGTCGCGATGAGGAAGGCAGCAGACAAGTGGAACTCTGTCCTGTCATTAGAAGCGGTGCTTTGCATTTTCTCTAAGGTGACGAGTGTTTTTCACCATGCAATCTTGTGTTCCGTGTGAACCCCTTTGAACACGCAAACGAATATTTATAGAGAACGGTGATCGTGCACTTTAAAAGCCTTCTATTTTCCCCCAAAAAACCGTAGTTCTAAATTTCATGTTGAATTTTGTTTTTTCCACCGTTTAAATGTTTTGTATTTTTTAAAACTTGTCCATATTTTGAAATATTTGTTTGTCGTTCCAGATAAAGGCGACGGAGTCCCAAACGGCGAAGAAGAAAAAGATCCGAAGTCCCCTTATTTTGTGGAAACGCCCTATGGTTACCAGCTGGACCTGGATTTTCTGAAATACGTAGAGGATATTCAGAAGGGCAACACCATTAAGAAAGTACAGATCCAGAAGAGGCGGCCGCTGGTGCTGCCGTGCGCACGTGCCAGAAGCACTGGGGGCCAGGTCAGCGGATGGACCTCCAATGACTCGCTCTCTTCCTCCAACAGTGATGAGAACAAGATATCTCCCTCCTTCCTGGCAGCAAGGAACCACTCCACACCTTCCTACTCTGCCAGGCCCTCTGTTTCCCAGGAACCCTCCCCAACGTTTTTGACCATCCCTGAAAGCAAGCAGTTGGCACCTGCCTCTCCACAGCTCCCCAAGCATAATTTTCATGTCACCAAGACGCTGATGGAAACGCGAAGAAGGTTGGAACAAGAGCGAGTTATCATGCAGGTAGCTTCTGCAGGAGACGTGCGCAGGCCAAGGCTGGCCACCTTTGGAGGGCTGGGGTCTACCAGCTCGCTCTCGCCATCGTTTGCTGGATCTGGCGGACACAGCCAGTTGTCTCACCTCCAGAATGGACACCAGCCCAACGGAGAGTACGGCTCCTACCTCGCCTCTTCGTGGGGGGGCTCCATTCGCCACAGCCCCTTGAGTTCAGGGGTGAGCACGCCGGTGACCAATGTCAGCCCTGTACACCTTCAGCATATCAGGGAGCAAATGGCAGTGGCACTCGCCCGTCTGAAGGAGCTCGAGGGGCAGGTTAGGACCATCCCAGTGTTGCAAGTAAAGATCGCTGTGCTACAGGAAGAGAAGAGGCAGCTGATGTCGGAACTCAAAAGCCAACGGGCACCTGCTCAGGTGGCCACTGGTGGTTTTAGAAAACGTTCTTATAGCGCAGGAAATGCCGGACAATATGAGCAGCTGTCTAGCGTCAAAAGAGGAGGCGAGTTGCACATAGACTCTGAGGAGGAAATGGACACCGAAGAGCCCAGCCCACAAGGTTTAGAGGAGTTCAGGCAACTCACTGCAGACATGCAAGCACTAGAGAAGAAAATCCAGGACAGCCATTGTAAAGATCCTGTTGACAATGCCCTGGGCCCTGGAGCACGACAATCGCAGAAGGGAAACCGATCCATCGCTGTGGGTGCGGATGAAAATATGAATGACATCATCATATATCACCGTTCTTTGCGGCAATCTAGAGATGCCTCAGTAGGAACTGAGAAAGAAACGAGAAGTAGTGGAGTGGGGGTAACTGAAGATATGCTTGGCCTGACCACTGAAGCTGAAAGAGAAATTGAACTTCAGCAGCAAACAATTGAAGCACTTAAGGATAAAATATACAGGCTGGAGGGGGACTTGAAAGAAACCACACATGGTATGGAGATGACCAAATTAAAACTGGAGCTGCAGGCAGCTGGATCCAGGAAAAAAGTAGATAAAGCACTGATGGTACAGCCAATAGTCTTCAATAGGACTGTTCAAGTGGAGATATCCACACAGGACCAGATGGTAGGAGATCATGTGACTATGGCTGATTCTTGTGTGGGAAACCACGTGCAGATGAGCAATGTTGGTGTTTTGTGCAGACCGTCTCAGCATCATGCAGCTGTGGGTCCAGATGTGCCAATGCATCGTTGGGTGGTACGGGAAAGAGTAGAAACACAGGACAAGTGTACTGGGTGGCACATAGAGATGCGTGACAAGAAGGAAGGCTCGAATGTGAGCGTGCGCGAAACTGGAAGCAACACAGATGAGACAGCAGACAATTTGTTTTTGTGTAAGTCAGAGTTGGAAATTAAAGAACAGCGATCAACAGGATGTGGAGATTGTTCAGTGGATGTGATTGTTACCACAGCTAAGGAGTGCCTGTCTCGGAGCACAAACACAGAAGTGGTCAGCACTGTTGAGTTTGGAGTTATGGCTGCGCCTCATACAGTAACACAACAAACCAGTACAGTATTTGAAACTACAGACCAGTTTACCAACACAGAGAGACTATGTTTTGAAGACTCAAGCACAAACACTGCTTTGAGCTTCTATGATAAACAGACTAACACTGTGGCTCTAGAAACGCGGACTGTGGCTGTAGGTGATGGCAGGGTCAAGGACATGAATACAGCGGCTAAAACACGATCGATTGGAGTAGGCACTTCCATTTCTGATGATTTTGGCTTTGAAAAGGTGTCCCCGGTGAAGACCAAAGATTGTGGAGTGGGCCAGATAAGCATTAATGAGAACTATTTGGTTGGTCTTAAGATGAGAAACATTGCATGTGGTCCCACCGAGCAGTTGGTGTCTCCCAACAGTATGAGGAGCATTGCAGTGGGCGATGAACCCGCTTGTGAAGCTGTGTGTTCACCGGTTGAGCAGCAGCCCAAACCTGAAGCAGCGCCCCATTTGGATCACTACATAGAGCGCGTCCAGAAATTGCTGCAGGAACAGCAGATGCTGTTGACCCAGAATTACAGCGAACTAGCTGAAACATTTGGGGAGCCTCACGCCCAGATCGGATCTCTTAACTCACAACTCATTAGCACACTTTCATCCATAAACTCTGTTATGAAATATGCAAGCAATGAAGAACTGCGGAGCCTAGAGAGCCAGAAAACCACCTTGGACACAAACGGTGTGGCAGGTAGGCTAAGGATGCTCCCTTGTTTTTGCGGTTGCTCTCCTTTTCTGTTTTTAGGTGCTTGGGTTCAACAACATGATTTTGATGTGTTTGTTAGTCATTGTATATTATTGGATGATATTGCGTCTGTGTGGGCATAAACAAAAAATGGACAGGATGAAGTTCAGTTTCACCATCATTGATGGATTTTTTTTCCCCATTTGTGACAGTCTGAAACTTTATCCGATTTTCTTGGTGGTCTAGTTACAGAAAACATGGAGAATATGCTGAAACTATGTGGTGAATGAATTCTACAATCACATGATTTTGGTTGTGATTTATACCTTCAGCTTTGGCCATGTCCATAACTGTTTTTTTTTAATGTTTCAGTCTGTAACAGTCAGGAGCGTTGCGACACACAGGGCTTGTAAATGAAATGTTCCTATCTCAGAGCCATTTCCTACCTGCAACCTACTGTCCTCTCCAAGACTTTAACAAAACAATGCATTCCTCATCATTGACACTCCATTCAAGCTATGCAGTATCACTGTGTATTAAGAACAACAGGGACTTTTCTGAGATTAACACCTTCTACCCTTGCTTTCTCTGATGCCTTTCCTCCTCTGCTTCTTCATCTCTGTACCTCTGCAATCGTCTTGTTCTTTCTAGCTCTCCATCTCGGTCACTTTCAAATGTTGACCTATGTTTTGTATGCTCATAGATGAATGGGCAAAGCTGGGTTTGGGTTGCATTGGTTTTTGCCGTTCAGGAAGTGGTACCATGAAAATGAGTTGGTGCGACCTGAACATATTGAGGGGGTTGAAAGGGTAACACACCCACAGTGAAAACGTAACCTTCATCATGAATTGTGCAATACGATTTATAAATGCATAGATACTGCAGGAAGCGCTGTCCAGATACTTTTTAGAGCTGAAAAGAAGACAGCGAATCTTAAATGTAGTAGGTATGACGTGCTGTGAGGAAATGTAAGGAGATCATGAGAAACAATAATGTGGGTCCTGAGACAGAACAAATTTGTGAGTCTACGAGCCAGTGGCGCAATAACAAGTCTTGCACAGCCCTCCCTCAGTGTTCCAGGCAGCATCTCATATGTGTCACACAATTTTGGGACCTTTCTTTCACGAGATTTCACAAGGGTACAGCAGCATAATGCCATAGTTCTACTGTAGTAAATTAAGGTGAATTAAAATGTTTTTGTTTTTTTTCCTTTTCAATTTTAACTTGGACAAAAATGGTCATTTGAAGACTTTATTAGATGTGCTGCAAGTAGGGGACTTGGATCATCAACATTACAAAACACGTGATATGATGAATGAAGCACAATATATTCCTCGCCCCCTTGTGTAGCACCATGTCTACACGTACTGGTCTAGTCACGTCGCTGCACCTAGATCGGGACTGTCAGAAGTGAATTCTTAGTTAAAATCCTGTAAAGTTCTACTAGCTGTGATCTGCAGAACTTGTCTGCGGTGTGATGTGCCTGGAGTACTACTTAACAGTTGCTATTACAGAAAGCTACCTCTCCTTTTCAACACTTATTTATCTTGAACCTTTGGCAGTATTCTTCTTCGGTACACCACTGTCTACTTCTGCTCAAGACGAGACTCCAGCTTCATAACTAGCAGAGCAGTCCGGGTATAAACTTTCAAACTTTTACCTTGATTCAGAGGTTTGTAAGATGCATTATTCCTAAAGCCATGTTCTTGATGTACACTCTGCCCCTGGTATCATAGTGCTCACTGATTACAAAGGGGTCATTTGTCACATTTCTAACCCATAGTTTCAGGGCGTGCTCTACATTTTTGAAATGTAGGTGATTTGGCAGAAATGCAAAAGAGCTGTTCCATGGAAAAATGGCAGAGACACATAGGCGAACTTTTGGTACTCGGAAATTGTTTCGGAAAGGAGTTTGATTGACTGATCCACTCCCCATGAATGGTAGAGCTTTGAGTTCCCACTCATTGCACAGAACTTGATTAATTGTGGATGTTCAATCTACCAACTTCCTGTTGGCACAAGCTTCCTGGTTCCACCCTGCGATCTTTGTTATTGGTTCCTAGAAGTCATCCCTCTTGGTGAATGAAGGTTGTTTTCTGTTTCTTAGTACCGCCAGTTTTGGCCATCCTGCCTTAATGTGTGCAGGTTCTCCGTTGGCTTCCATAGTATCATTCAGGCCCGACTTAATCTTTAGCTAGCATTCTTTGAGTACAGCAAAAGTTGCATGGTGATTGGATAAGCGGCAGATGCACGCACAACACAGTCCACGCAACACCACGATCTTAACAGTGTGAATGCATTAGGACTCTTCAGAGGCCTTATTTACTAAAAGATAAACTATCCGCTTTGTTTGAGAGTCTGGCCCAAGCTGAGTAGCCCTTAGCAGTGCATGTGTCCTTGGTGGTAACTCCAAAGGACTCACAGAAACTTTCATTTTTTTAAGAGGTTTTCAGTATTTAAAAATAGAATGCAAAAAGATTAGGAAAGTTATAGATCATACACCTTTTTGAGAGTTGCATAAATTCAATAAGCCCAAGTGCCCACCGTGTTCTACAGGACGTGCAGTTTACCGAAATGCAATAAAATCTTGCTTGTGGCAAAAGACGACTTTTCCTGTATTCATGGAGTCGTGAGAATCGAGGGACTCTTCCTTCAACTTTATGCCATTCAGTTGCTGATTGCTCTAATAAACTAATGTTATTTTGCTTTAGAAGCACATACTGAAAAATATGCTTTGCTTCGAAGTGCTAAAGCATTGTGGTAGAATGCATGTTGACTTGGTGATGGTTCACCGGTGATTAGAGTTGGTGCAGACAGGTCGTCAAACATAGATGATACAGTTCCTCCCTAAAGATGAATACAGGTTGCATTGCAAAAATAGTTGAGTTGAATAGGTAAATGGGATACTTGGAGTTTACAGAGTTCAGGGATTGAGGATCAAGGCTTAGGTAGTTGTGGATACAATCGCAGAGTCTAGAGGGAAAATGTTATTGTGCAGTGTTAATATTTCAACAGTATATTTTGTTCTGTGATGCTTTGGGGTTTTAGGCCATAGCGCCATTTTTCTGGTGAAGTGCATGGGCGCGGTGCTCACTACGTTAATTTCTTCTGTTGTTGTTTAGCCACTTTAGCTGAAATCAGCTTCACCAAGCAAGAATATGGAATTTGCACAATTTGAACTATTAGTAGGGGAATTGTCCTTCTGGTGGTTACCTAATTCCTTTAAACAGATTTTAATGCTATATGTCCAGTGTATAATGACTAAAACCAGTCTTGTCACTTCATTGTACCCAGCGATCTACACAGAACCATTGAGCAGGGTGCAGGCTCTCCCTTTCTAGATCAAGCCCTACCCTTTTAAGCCTCAACCTCTCTCCAGTGTTTGCCCTCACTGGTTAGGTTTATTGCCTCAGGTACTTTAAAGCCTTTTCCCTCCCTCAAAACCCTGAGCACCGACTGTCACTAAGGCTGCGCCATTCACCTTTCTTAATGTTCGCTTCAGGCAGACCTAGTGAACCCTGCTTTGCCATCTGTAAGTAAAGCAGCTTAACGTTGCTGATTCTCTTTTAAGCTTTCACAAACTTTCTCGTCGCCAGTACATTCCTATAATACTTGCCCTTATTCAGCTTTAATGACAGAAAATCCTCTCAAAAAAGTCCACGGAAAGGGATAAAACATTTATGAGGAAGGTTGTCCTAGACGAGTGATACGCCTGTATTGGTTCGGCCAGTGAGTTAAGGTTTTCCCGTGGAAACCAATAAAGTCACTTGTTTTAACTCCGGCTGGGCGGCTCAGCATATCTCCATTTCATGGCTGAAAATCTGGTACCATTTGGTTGTGTGACTGTTGTTTATAGGAGCTTCTAACAACAATCATCTGCGCTAGCAAGCAGTAAATATCACCTACACAGGTTTTGTGTCTCCGATTACTCTTTCAACGTTCCTGCCGTGTTACATTTTTAGGAAACGAATGGAACTTTAAGATAAGTTGTAAATTGAAGGCGCACGAGTTTATGAAAAGCTGTAACAGACAGTAAATGACACTGAACTATTAAAAATCCCAGCCCGCCTTCCTGTAATAATTGAGTTTAGATTAAAAAAAAAATGCACAAACCAGTTAACTTGGCATGCCTCCGATTTTCATGCCCTTCAGTTCGCAGTGACTGTTTGACCTCTGCCTGAACAATTGGACACGTATCTCTTTTATAAACGGAGCTAGAGTTGGCCAGTGACAAGTAAAGAACTCACAGGAGCCTAAGTGTGCTTTTCACATTTTCGTAACTCACGTGTGTAGAATTTGTGTTGCTTTTTCACCTTTGGAGGCTGTTGCAATTAGTTTTTTGATTTGAGCGTACATTTTGTAAATAGTTAACCAACAAATACTTAGCAAAGCTTCATCATTGGCATGATAAGATTATTTTTGCTATGAAGCGGTACATTTCACTTCAAGGCAGGAACAATTGAACATGTTTTCCTGAAATATATGAATGGTTTGTTCATAGTCGCTGCTACTGATAGATCAGCCAGCTGCTGTTTTTTGGTAGGAGTTTAAGAGCTCTTTTTTTGCCAAACAGTGGTCTCTACCAGCATCTCACAAGGATTGTCAAATGAGATCCATCTTTGAAATCTTGACATGTAAACAGATCTTTTCCCAAAGCCTTATCTACTTTAGCCCTATTTAGGGTATAAACATGTGGCAAAGGAGGATCCAACCAAAAATATCAGTACCGCGTCTGAACAGGCTGGCGCTCACCAATGGTAAATAGGGATTGTGTGGAGTTTGAACAGTTAGTAAGGATATAAATATATAGTCTGTTGTGTTCTGAATAAAATACACCCAGTCCTACTCTAATTTACTTTGATACTTCATTTGTCAGTGCTGTCCAGTTACCATAGATGGGGAATGTATTAGAGGCATTATTGCAAAAAAAATAGGTAGAGCATAGAAGTGGTGCCAACAAGGGTACAAACCAGACACACAGGCTACCATGCCCAATTAGAGTTTGAGAGCCGCTGTGCTAAAACACGTTTGTGTTGTAATCCTTGTTCTTCCATTTTTTGCACACATTTTGCCACAAAAACAATGTCTTTTTAAGTTGTTTTGCTAATCTGGCAATAAAGGCTGCTAACATTTCTGATGGACCTGTAAACATTTTAAAATTAGTTTGTTCGACTATCACCATATGTAATCACTCTGAATCAACTTCAAACACATTTCAATTTAGTCCAAGCATGTCGTCTTTTTGAGTTTATTAAAAATGATTCCCTATTAAACAATTCTACTAACATCAGCTTTAGCCTCATGCAGTGTGCTAATAAGAAGCATATACTTCAACCTGGACTTAAGCAAACCTCAGGCCAAGTAATCAATGCACTTCCAAGCTTGACACTACTGTTTTTTTAAAGCAGGCAAGTCTTAATACCTAGAGCTAAATGCACCAATTTTATCATACCTTTTGTAGTAGTTCCTTGGCGTATGTTTGAGTTTAGCCTTTTGCCCCCTCACATTAAAAAACAACACGAGGGAGAGGTAATTTGTGCTTTGCACGCGCCATTTCCTAACCACCACACTCACTCACTTACATTCTTGTTTTTGCTTAGTGTAGGTTGGTCCCACTGAAGGAAGCCACAAAAGGCCTTCCACCGCCCTCTGGAAATGTAGGAGAAAAGAAGGGTTAAAGAACGATTTCATTGTTAAAGCCGCATAATCACTCCCACCTTCAAGCCAAGAGAAAAAAAACAAGGTTTATCGGTCACATTGATGCAGATGTAGAAATTGGTGTGTTTGGAGTTGTGATAGGCTTCTCATTCAATGTTATCAATCTCAAACTGCGGTGCCACAGTATACTCATGAGTGGCTTCTCCAGTTACTTCCTAATTCCTATCTAATCCCAACTGTTCATATTTGTTAGTGCTGAATCACGGAGATTCAAATCCCCACCAACCCCTCAAATGAAATCCCTCTCAAGAAAAATGACGGCCATATCCCTCTTAAAACTTGCTCCAGAAAAGGTGGGCGTCAATGAATTCACACTTATCAAAAACATGGTTGCCATTACAGGGAAATAAAAACAAGATCCATACTGTCAGTGCCCTTGAATGATGGAGATAGTCTGCTCTGAAAATCTGTAAAACAACACATATGCAATCTCGAGAGATGCACCTCATTGTCTAGTTTTTCTAACACAAACACAGACTGTGCAAAACCAATTTTATCCAAGAAAAGTCACACACCTTTGATAGCCAAAATTTGCAAACAGTCATCGATATTTTTCAGAATTCTTTGCTGTAGCAATAGTCAACTGTCTTCGTAAAAAAAGATCTGTCCAAGTGAGTCTATATGTTGCACACACACAACTCCTTTGTTAAAATAGGCCTTTCTATATCCTCTAGAGTAATGGTCCTCTCTAAATACCACACAATTTCAACTTTTACTCATTTAATTTCTTAGCAAACGTAAACATTGAAAAATAAATCCAACTTGGCCACACAAACCAGGAATTCCCCTAACCCTGAGACAAGCCCTCTTTGTCTTCTTTTTATCATGGGTCATAGCTTTAATAGCCCAAGGGACCAGTCACAATATATTAAAAGTAACATACATGTTGTCACTACTAAACCCATATACCCATTCAAACTACACCGATGTCACAAACCTGCCTTTACTTGATGAGAGCCATAGAAAGTCATTCCTCAGATCCAGAAAGGTCTGGTTTAATAAAAACCTGAAAGCTAAGGTTTTGCTACTTGCCCTGCACCAAACACATTCAAATACTTGACAGTGCCTTCCACCAGTTGTAAATTATTTCACGCCTTCTACTCAATTAAATTCCTTCTAATCATTCAACTCTAAACAATGACCACTCTACCGCATGGATAAGGGAAGAAACTACTGAGCACATTCTTATAACACACAACAGTTTGTGTCTCCAAATGAAGACTTCCAAATATGCAGTCTTTCGTGTTCGGCTCCCTCCGTATACTGTTCAGTCTTTACTTGAGGTTACTGGAGAATCATCTGTGCAAGTTCGATATCCTGTATATCCGGACACAAACGACATCAGAATATGCTTAAAGGCCACTCTGATACTAAACATGCACCATCTAATCTTTCCGGTAAGAGCAATCGAGTGGAAGGCTTGCTTTACTCTCAACCCCTCAAACTATTAAAAACCGCAATCATCGCCATTGGCTCAAACACTGTAGCCTGTCTTCAAACTTAGCTGTCTAATTTTCCTTTAAAGACATCAGCCCCTATTGTTCCCATGCAAAACTCTTTCATTTCACACTCCACCTAAACCTGTTTTGTTCATGTATCAAACACAATGGCACGGTTTAAGTAATATCAACTATATAGGTTATGAAGAGTCGAATTGTTCATCTCTGCCTCCTTTTCCGCTATCTTTGTTTTATGCTCGTGTGCTTAACAAACGCGATTCCAGAAAACACCAGCAATATGCAGAACGTTAATGTACTCCCTTCTCAATCTAATACTGCAAATAAGAGCTGGGTTCATTGTTAGAACATAGTACTTTGACCACACCGCCCTGTCTCCAGCCTAATCAGAGTCAACCTCTCCTCTCGTGTGTGGCACTGCTCGTGATCAGTTAACTGTTGAGCTGCCAGAGACTGAGTTTGGCAAACAGTTCATTTGTGTGAGATCCCATGTATATCCTAGAGCTAAAAATGTCCCTACTACTTTAGCCTTCCTGTCACCTAGGGACATCATGGGAAATGTAGTTCTCATGATCTAATGATTTTTATGACATGTTAATACCTCCTGTCAACACTGAATCTAACTAAACATAGTAATTTCTACTGATTTTGACATCTGGTAGAGAATTTTAGTCGCAGATTCCTTACCTTAGAATGTTTCCCAAGTGTCAGACTGGATTGCAGAAATCTTGAGCAATACTCTGCGTGCTGGTAGGTGGCATCGATTGGCTTGGCGTCTTCATAGTCATCTGCGCCGGAAGTGATTTGTGTGGTTCCATATAGGTGCCACTTCAGTGTACTGAAATCAGTTATTTTCTTTCCACACTATCACAACAGATTTGGGCAGAACTACCTCTGTCCGTTTTATGAACTCTTTTTTTTCCGACCTTTTGTCTATCTTTTTTTTTTTTTACCTGTCTCCCAGTGTGCCATGGATGTCCACCTAAAAACCCAGGGTGTTTTAAACTTTGTGATTTTGCTCACAGGCAGGTATCTGTGACAGCCCCCCCCACCCCCACCTGGTTTGCCTCCGGAACCAGGCCATGACTCCAAGGTCTGTGAAGACTTTCATATCATGAATCCCAAGGAGCTTTGAAAGCAATCCGTGAAGTTCCTGGTCGCCCGATGCCAGTCAACTCCACAACGCTCCAGAGCTCAACCCCATTTTCAGAGCCATTCTCCGCTCTCGCCATAATGCTTCAGGTTGTCGTCTTGTAAGTCGCAGAAAAAAATCTAAGAAGTAAAACCAGTCTTTGACTTCGCTGCACCTATCTAAGACTTTGGACGAAGGGATGGAATGTCATAGTTCCAGGCCCTGCTCCCACGTGTCAGCCATAGAGCCTCAGTGTTGGTTTGCTCTCGGTTTCCAGAGCTGGAGCGGACCCTTTGGCTTCGGCAATTGCCTCCACTGAGGTTCCTGCGTGCTAGTCTGCCCTTGGCGCCAGTTGGGCCCCTTGGATCCAGTTCTGTCATTGGTTCAGGTCACGAGACCACAACCTTCCTAAGAGCCTGTTCCACTGACGTCCTTGCCGACGCCAACCCCATTGTTCTACCTTACTCTGATACCGAGCCGGACTGGAGTCACCTGATGCTGGCCGGAACATAACCTTCTGAGTCAGAGAACAGGCCCTCCTTTTTTCGATAGGCCCTGTGAGGAGTACCATTAGGGTTGAATCTGAGGATCCTTTTGGCTACCACAACCCGTTGGAAGAGCCCGAAGACAACTGGTATGAGGAACTGGCAGATGCCAGTGGTTTGGATACCTTCCCAGACACTAGCTTAGTCTCTCCTCCCAGTGTGGTTACCTCCTAGTGTGGTTATGGAGAAAGGGGCTTCTTTTGTCATGGTGGAAAAGAGGGCAGCTGAAGTCCTGGAACTTACACTGCCTTTGGTGGCAGTCAAGACGAAAGACTTTGCATACGTGCTTCAGCCAGGAGTTGCTCCCACAGAAGCTCTCCTCCCTTTTAATGAAGCCCTCACAGATGTCCTGCTCGGGGCATGAACCGAGCCCTGCACAGGAGCTCCTGTGCATAGGACAATTGCCCGCAGCCACTGGCCCGCTCCCAGGGACCCAGCTTTCCTCATCCAGTACCCCACTCCAGAGAGCCTGGTCGTCCAGGCCTCCACCGTCAACCCTGGTGCGTTTCCTACCATACCACCAGCTAGGAAATCCAACAAGCTGGCTACTTTTGACAAGAGGATGCTTCTTTCCACCAGCCTTGCACTGCGGTCGGTGAATACTGTGTGCCTCATGGTCCAATATACCCACACAGTTTGGGATTCGGTTGCGCAAATGCTGCCCATGGTCTCAGAGGAGGCCCAAACCATCCTGACCCAGGCTAGTCCCAATGGCAGGGACGCAGCTATGTTCACTATTCGCTGTGGACTGGGCATGACAGACTCGCTAAGCAGAGCAATTGTGTAATCAGTGGCATTTAGGCGCCATACCTGGTTTAGATCTACTGCCATTTCAAAGGCTGTCCTTCGATGGCACCTGCCTCTTCGTCAGCAAGCAGATTAGGCACTTGAGAGCTTTAAGGTCAGCATGGCCACTGTTCAGTCACTAAGACTCTCAATGGCCCCATGGCAGCCCTATTTTGCCTATCGCTTCTGCTGTGGCTACGGGGCTACCAGCTGCATCCATTCCCACCCGGTCACCATGGCCAACAGGCTCCCCAGTCCATACATGGCTGCGGCGGCCCCAGTCCCCAAATCCCTGTAGTTTGCCCTCTCAGGCAACCAGTTGGTTCTCCTATGCGATACCACTTGTTCAGCAGGCTTGCATCCTTCCATTCATCGAAAACCCGCCACCCATGCCATCATCCTCAGACTGGTTGAGGTTGCTGGATCAGCCTCCCTGTTCAACTCACTTTTGAGACCCACTCACTCAAAGCCCTCCAACACGTTTCCTCCAAAACCCTTTTTCGTACACCAGTGGTACCTTAACTTGGTTCTGGCTGCTTTGATATGCTCACCATCTGAGCCGATGCAGAGCTGCCCTCTGTCTCTCTTGACCATCAAAAGAGCCTTTTTAGTGGCCATTACATTGGCCAGGAAGGTTAGCGAGCTGCGGGCACTTTCTGTGCACTCTCTATGCACTACTTTTTTCCCAGACAAATTTGTTTTGAGGACACGTGCCTCTTTCCTTCCGAAAGGGGTGACATTCTTTCATGTCGGCCAGTCTATTACACTGCTAATCTTCTTTGCTCCTCCTCATCCTTCCAAAGAAGAGGAGAGACTCCGCCACCTGGTGCAAACAAAGTCCAGAGCACACGAAAAAGAGTTCCTTTAAAGTAAACAATGTGTACGAGAAATAAGATCGAAATTCAATAGGTTTTACTGTATGCTTTTATAGGTGACCATGGTCCTCTTTCAAGAGGAGATTCAAAGAACATGAGACCAGGCATTCAACCTCGGTGTACCATGTCAAAAGGGGGGTCATCCTCCTGCTCATCTTGTAATTACTTGGCAAAGAGGGTCTGGGTGTAAAGAATTCCTTATTCTCTTTGGCGTTCTTTTTTTTGGCTCCTTTGGTTGGGGGCTATGATGGAAACCTGTTTACTTGTGCTGTCAAGAACTCGGGCTTCTCAGATATGTCCTGATTGGTGCTTCTTCAGTGAACATGCTTCAAAGTGGTGGACCTTCCCTGTCCCTCAGGTCGTCTCCTCCTGGGGGTCTAAGCAGCTGCCTCTCCTTGGATCATACTTTGCTGCAGGGGAATTGAAAGCCCCATTTTGCCAGCTAAACAGGCCTCCATTTTTGCTGCCAGTTTCCCAAAACCCCACCTTTAATGCTGTAGTTGCATCTGCCTAGATAACTGGTATGATGGTACCAAATGCCATGGGCCTCTGCATTCCAGAATTTCATAGGCAGCATCATGGCTCTTTGTGTGTGCGGGGCCTGGCAGCACTCCCAAACCTGTGCATTTGGAGGCTCACATCTGCTACGATTCACAACACCGCCAGTGCCCCATTGATTACTTTACATAGGGATGGGCACTCCCCTCCTTCCTGTATCACTGTATAATTGTAAATTGTTCTATCTCCAACTATGCCTTTTATTACTCTACTGCTTTTTAGGTTTTGACTGGCGTAAACGATGCGAAAGCATCGTTTCGCTAGACGAAAACCTATTGATATATAGTATGTGGGGCATGGTCCGTCCCCAGTCTCCCATTGGCTAGCTCCATAAATGGAGGCTAGCCATTGGGAGACGGCTCTGTCAGTCAATCCCGGACCAGATTCGGGGGCGTTCCCGAGAATATTTGGCTTTTGGCGACGTCATGCTACGTCAGCCAAAAGCCCTCGGGAACGCCCCCGAATCTGGTCCGGCATTGACAGACGTGAAGCCTTTTTTCTGCCACTCCCCTAGAGTCACTGTCTCACACTCTATCCCTGTTTTCCGTAGGATTTAATCGCGCAGCTTGTTGGTGAGTTGCGCTTCTGATTTCTTTCTGCTGGCTCCTTCGTATCAGTCCACACCTCCAGCTGATAAGCATGCCTGCCCGGGTGACAGAATAATCTAACACCCGTTACTGTCAAGAATAGCCCCAGAGGGGGGAGGGAGGGAGACCTTGTTTTGGAGTTGCTTTTTCTTTACCTTGATGTTTTTATATCCAGATAATAAAAAATCATACGTTTGTCTAAACAAATATGAATGACGTCTTGTACATCTAGATTTTAATATTTTTAAATAGAAGCAGATTTCTAGAGAGCCATAAACTTTCTTTTGCGCAACTAAGTTTTTTCCAAAGGGCTCTTATTTTTATTTTTGATCTGTTCACATACTGCATGTAAGTAAGGATTACCACATAGTAACTTAAACGGACAAGACAACACTTTGGAATGGCATGAAGTCACTGGTCACCAGCGCTACGAAGCCCGACTAATAGCATGCTGCGCTACACAATGCTAATATCCCAAATAAGGCGCTTCCATGTAGCGTGGTCCCGGGGGCACGCCGCGCATCCTTCCCGCTCCGCCGGTGACACAGCCGGTGGCCTGTGGTAACCCTTCACCCAGTCATGGTTAGACGCCCTTCTTTCTCAATCGGCTGTTGTGGGGGCGTGTCCGCCCGCCCGCGGCTCATCTTAAGAGGCGTCCCTCCTCTCGCCGCGCAGGTTCTTCGGCTGCCTTTTGAGGAAGAGGATCTCTGGTGAGATGGCTGCTCGCTTTGCACGAGATCTACAATGCTTTTATTTGGGCACTCGGCGGGTGAAAAGTGAAATGTTATTGCTTGGTTGTAAGCAGTCTACTTTGCACAGGCGTGCCGGGAGCTGTGGCTTGGAATGACCCCACCCCCCCTGCACCCCAGGACTGCCCCATCGCACCATCTGTTCAGAAGCGATTTAAAGGCCTGGGTGTCGGAGTGTTGCAAACCTCCACGCAGCATCGGATAGCTCCAGCGCCTCGAGACCCGCACGGGGGATTTGCCGCGCACGCTTTATTTTGGAGTTGAGGTTTGCTTTGTTTTTTCTCAGATGCGGTGACAGAACTCCTCTTCTGTTTGCCATAGTCTCACGGTCATGATGACAAAGGTGACACGGCGCAGGGCTGGGCTTGCCAACCCGCCACACAATATAATCCGTTAGGGCCTTCAGAAAGATGTTCAATGTATTTTATTGTGACGAAAATCCAAGAACAGAAGTGAAATATTAACATATTTTTGTGACATTTGTAATAAAGCTTGAAACATTTAGAGAACATATTTGAACCAGTTGTTGAATGGTTGCACAGATTGATGCTGTGGTGGCGCTGAGTGATGCTGTGGTAACGCATAGTGAGGTTGTGGTGCCCCTGAGTGATGCTGTGAATTGTTTCCCCTCGTTTTTGTATCCTTCTGCCCTCTGTCTGCCTGGTGTTTTGTGCCGTTCCTCCACCTGAACTGAGCCCTTTAAAATAAGGCCATGCTCCAAAAAGTACCGCAGCCCCCTGCCCTGAACCATAAAAAACTGCCCCCTACCTCCGTGAAGTACTCTGACTCTGCTCCCTACCCTCCTTTGGCGCCTAAAACTGTCCCCTGCCATGCACCCTACAACGCCTCGACTTAGTAAACTGTCCCTTCTCTGTGTGCTTCAAGGCCATAAAATGTAAGCCTAGGCACAAATGGATGGTTGAATTTGTGGGGTAAAGTTTTATTTAATGTGATTTTATGTAGCGCGAACTTTACCCGAAGGTGTCAGAGCGCTTTACATAAGAACCAGTTGCCAAACCTAAGGACTTTGATTTACATGCGTTAAGTAAAAGATACAAACAGGAAAACAATTGAAATGTACTAGATGTAGTCACACAAAGAAGAGACTGTTGATTCTCGTTATATTTCTATATACATATGGAAGGGATATGAATAGATGTACTGCAAGAGTCACATAGGAATGTTAGCAGGGCTCTACAAATCCACTCGCCCGCTCGCATTTGCGAGGGAGAATGGATGAGGACGAGCTATTTTTAGTTCCTAGGGCGAGTAGAAAGACAAACTAACTTTTGTTCTCCGTCTTTGAAAACGGAGCAAAAGTGACAAGATAACAAGATTGAAAGGCATTTTTATTGCTCACAGAGACTGAGCAATGAAGATGCCTTTAAATCTTGTTAACTTGTCACTTTTGCTCCGTTTTCAGAGACAGAGGTCAAGTAGGTTGCAGTTGGGTCGAGGGGAATTTCCAAGTTACTAGACCTGCAGGACTAGTACAATTTTTCAGATTTGTCGAGCCCTGGTTAGAGTAGAAAGGTCTACTGCATATACTAGTGAATACGGTCATCTCTATATACAGAAAAAAATTGTTATATTTAGAGGGGTCGGAGCGGGACACAGTGGGTGGATGGATGGATGGATGTATGCATGATGCATGGATGTATGGGTGGATGCATGGATGGGTTGTTGGTTGGATGGGTTGGTGGATTGCATAAGTTGTTGAGGGATTGGCTGTATATATGCATCTATCCATCCACCCATCCATGCATCTATCCATACACCCATCCATGCATGCACCAACTCATCCATGCAAGCATTACAAGAGCCCGCAGCTCTCCTTCGTCTTTTCTCGCCCCCCCCTTCCCTGAGCCCGCAGCTCTCCTTTGTCTCTCCTCGCCCCCCTTCCCCGTGCCCTGCCCTGCTATTGTAAATGACAATGCCATTTATTTATGTTAAAAAAAACATAAATAAAAAAAATGTCAAGAGCAATGCCAATAGCTCTAACTTTAACAAAGGCAAAACCATTGCATTGTAAATGCTTGTTGCAAATTGCACCCTGCCTTAACTCCCCCCTGTGCATAAGGGCTTCCCGTAGGGCGCTTTTTCTGCTGTTAAGAGTGGGGAATCTGCTCCCAGTAGCCAAGAGTTGGGTTTCCATCACACTGTCCCGTAGGGGGAGCCCAACTCCTGCTGGGAGCTGCTTCTCTGCTCGCCAGTATCCCGGCACTGCATTGGTTGTACTAATTAGTGGCACGGACAATATGGAGATTTCATTTTTTTCTTCTTCTTTAAAGGTCGCCTAAGATGGTTATTAGACACAATGTGAATCCAGCCAGTTTGACGTCTTTCATTGAATTGGTTGGAGTTATGCTAGTTTCGATGCTCTGAGCACGGGTGTCCGCGTTTAAGAACCCTTTCTAAATCCAGCCCTTTCCTTTATTATCATAGTATCAAGTTGGCCACCAGATCTATATTTAGTGTCTCCAGCCTTCCAATTTTCTCAAGCTTGCTTTTTTTAAAACTCTCACAGCAACTACAATTGTCTCCGAAATGGCCTCCCTTCCTGAACTGCAGCCTTGTAATTGAGGCTTTGCTTTGTTAGGGTGTCCCTCTTTCTTTCTAGGCGGTAACTCGCCACGTTTGCAGGACAGACCGTTTCAGCATCTCTTCTTTCCAACAATTCAGGCTCATTGTAGTGTGCCGATTTAATTATTGCAAATTTCTCTCTTTGGGACTTATTTAGAGTGCATTCCGCTCGTAACGAGTTGGTATTTGTGATAAAACAGGAATCTTTATTTTATATTTATCCCGCCGGCAGCCTGATGTGCTGTGACAGGTTAGGCTTGTTGTCTGTGACCCTGAAAAAACGCATCACTAGTTTGGATTCTTCCCAGTAATTACCTCATCCTGCTTCTATCAGGATAACAACTGACAAGCTTTAATGTTCGGTCAGTGCTAAACAAGCAGCAAATTAGGCAACTGACCGTCGGTAATATGTTTCAGAAAGGAACACAAAAAATGTGAATCACGCTTTTGGAAATAAATGGCAGATTTGGACAAGCCTTGTATGTAGAGAGCAGCCCGTTCTAGAACGTGCATCCATTTTATGTCATATGCTCGCCAGACTGGCCTACTTAACAAAGCTGTACACTACAGAGATTGATTTTCTAATTGTTCCTCTCTGGAAAATGTAAATAGATGTACACTATAATTTTTCCAAGTTAACTTCAAAAACTAAATGTTAGCCTCTTTGCGTAGTTGCTATCTTCCAGGAATTTCAGTTACCAACAGTTGTGTTTTTCCTGTGTTCTCTCTGGATGTCTGATACATGTTAGGGCTCTAGCACAATCTGTTTTTGTTATAGGTGCACGTGTAGATTTTGACAATCTGCAGATTAATTTTTTTTTATTGAAGTAGGTTTTGTACCAAAAATAGGACGAGCGTTTAATGGAAGGTAGTCTGTGTGTATTAGTTATACTTGACATTGCTGAGAAGTTTTTGGTTAGTTTTAGAATGGTATAGATGATCCTGGTTACACTGGAACATGGGCAGTGCTTGGACATGTAGTAGTGTTCTTGTTTTTCAGGAGCATTGCAAACATTTGTTGGCCACTCCTGTAAAACTTTTCACATTAAAATCTATATGAATGTATATTTTTCATAGCAGTGGTACTTGTAGATAAAAAGTAGCTTGCAGATTACTACTACCACGCCTGTTTTCCTACTCTGAGGCATTTTTCATGTGGTGGTCGTGCCTTGTGTTTTGACCCTGTGTTGCTTTTAACAAAAATTCTGGTGCAACACAGCATAGCATATAGGGTCCATTATAAACTTAAAGCTAAAGCTTAGGCGGCCCAAGTGTAAGCAAGAGAATATGACCGCTTGGCAAACGCGTTGGTCATAGAGAAGGCATTTCATAGGTGTTAATGCATGTGAAATAGTTGGTAAGGTATCTGGGTAAAATGATTTGTCTTGAGTCTGCCAAGCATAAGCAGGTGTAGAAGGAAAGACTCGTCATTCCACATCTGTCCCTCAGGGTCATGGCAGGCTTCACAAAGGTCATAGAAAATGTATCATGTTATTTGAAGGAGAATCAGAGCTGCTATTAGGAGGCCATGTCCACGGCAAAAACTGCCCTATGAAGAGGTGTTTTCTCATTCTATGAGAATGGACTTCAGGCTGGTGCATGCAATAAGCAATTAACCGAGTAATCCCTCAAACCAAGGACTCAGGTTTGTCTAGCCCAAATTTATAAATGCTCCACTTAGTAACCATTAAAACTTACTATTAATAGCACTTCACACCATACGAAACCACACCAATCACATACATAGACCCTTACTCCCGAATATGGCAAAATAGAATACCACAAAAACTTTGAAAAATATGTATGGTTGTAATCCCACAATCTGTGTTAAAAATGCAAACATATATAAGAAAACATATACAGATATTACAAAAAACAAGGAAGAGCTTTCTAAGACAAGTCAACCAGTCTTCAAATGTGTACACCTCCACCTTATGTATCACTGAAGATTGTGGGTTTAAAACCATATATGTTTTTCTAAGTCTTCTATGTATGTGATTGGTGTGAGATTGAATGATGTGGAGTGCTTTTGGTGGTAACTTGTAATGGTTACTAAGAGGAGCATTTATATACCTGGTGCATGCAGGACATGACATTTCTCACAAATCATCTGGTGATGGGTATGTTAGGGTACTAGCATGGCGGCTGTTCGATTTTCCCCCATGTATGGATTGGTTGAAGGTGAATAGTTGCATCTCCACTCCTCAGTCTTGTTTGGAAGCCTGTGCGAGTGCAACGCGCAAGATAAATACCTATGCATTGAGTTTGTATTTAGGTTCAATATCCGGTTGAGTGGCGAATCCCTATCAGGAGATGTGAAGGATTTTCCACTAACCAGTGGGTTAGTTCAGATTGGGGCACAATGAGTGCATCTATATTCGCAGTTTTGATCATTTCAGGCATTCACACATTCTCTTCTGGCCGTGGGAGAAAATCCATAGATAATTTGAACAGTTCAAAATCCATGCTGTTGGCCCTGTTGAAAGCAACGGAGAATGACTCTGAGCTTTAGCTATCTTCAAAGGTATAGGTGAAAAGTTGAATTAATGTTGGGTTTGAGCCAGTGTGATGCCACTGTGGTAACAGGTTCCTCACTGCAGAGATGCGTCTCCTGCACATAGAAGATGAGCTCACAACATCAGAGTACCCTTTCATGAAGTTGAGGTGTCTGTAGGTTATTGAAATAGTAAAATTATTAAGGTCTTTCGAGCATAGTAAATAGCAGGAACCCCAGAGGCAATCAGCATCCTCATCTCGATTCTGGATTAAACTTATCATTTGAAAGCCAACACTCCGGAGGCTTTCATCGTACTGGAGGCATTTGACCAAGATCACCTGCTGCAAACGGTCCTTAAAAGGGCGTGGACTTCACTGACATTTCCCACAAGGCATTGGTGACATAATTCAACAAGCGTAGGAACACATGTGTAAAAGGCCACAATTGAGGCTTCATGAAACACAGCGAGACTATTCTGCAATTTGAAGTTGTAGTAGAGGTCCCTGTTAGGATGCGATCTACTACAGGCATTGTACGCAATACTTGGTCTTGTTTCTGTCAGAAGATTACCCCCTCCTGGTAGTACTTGAGACCTGGCAAGGCAAAAACACCTTTGCCTACTTGCAGCTGAAGACTAACAACACTGGAGCTTTCCGGAGTAGTTTTTTAAATTGGAGGGGTGAAAGGGATTTTTGCTCACATTGACTCTTAAAAATGTTGTGGTAGTTCCTTAATCATCTCCCTCTGCTCGCCTTTCACCATTTATCAGAACTTGAAGTCATGTGTCCAGTTCAGTCCGTTTTCAAGGAATGCTAATGGAACAGGGCCATACTGCAGTCCGAATTCAGATTTTGTGAGTAAGGCACCGATATGTGACACACAAAATTTAAAACTCCAGTCTTTCTGGAGTCACAAGAGTGCTCCATATGCCTGACTGTTTTAGGCAACAGTGTATGAGATTTCTGGACACTGTCCGCAATCTGATGTAAGGCGGATACGACCTGGTTAGTCAGTGTAACCCATTTCCTCTAAGGAGTTTGGGGTGCTGTTAAGTGGATTAAATTGGTCACAGTAGAGGTTGATGTAGAGGACCTTCATAGTCTCAGACTATAGGGTTAGCTCTGAGGAACAACATTACATAGTCATTCTACCCATGGCAGTAATGTAAGGCTCTTGATTACCATGTGTGGGGGCTGTGCTAGCAAGTTGGTGGTCTGTTTTATTTAGGCTTTATTTTATCGTATAGTTTATCAGATTATCCTCTCTTTCATGAATTGCCAAAAACCACATTACATGCACACGTGTGAGAACATGCCTTCCGGGCCCCATAGAGGAGGTTTGGTGGCCAAGGAAGATTTGATTTCTTTTCCGTTGCTTTTGAGCAGTTGGTTCTGGCTAGGGTCTTGCTTGTTCATCTGAACATTCACCATTCTCATTCCTTCTAGCCAGCACAGTCCTGAAAGACCATGTTTTGCTTGGCGCCGTTACTTATGCAAGGCAGTGGGGGTGGAATATATTTTGCCATCTGCCTCTTTTTTGATGGGCCACCATTTCAATAATTGGTTTTAAAGGCCGTTCAGACTTTTGTCTTCACAAGGATTGTGTATGCCACCCCTTTATTGTCTTAAAATATATATATATTCTTCATTGATTTACAACAATATACAAATGACTTTCTTTTAACAGTAATTTTATGCATATCATTTCAATAACAATTGCTTGAACAGCTTTGGCAGGGTGTCAGGCTGTGACATATACAATAATCATAAAGCAGTGGTAATATTTTATGCCATTGACTCTCTAAGAAAATAAAAAGAAATTTAAAATTACAATACACAACAAATAAACTGCTAACTATACAGAATTGTTCGATCTCGTCTGACATACTTCGTGCTTGATTCCGGCCACTGGTGAGTTAGGGTGAATAATCGCTTGTAAACATGGGTGGGGGCAAGGGGGGAGGGGGGAACCTAATAGCACACTTAATCGTATGTGTTCGGTCTAGTCCAGGTCATTACTGGATAATAACTATATGTACTCAAGGGGCGCATAGTGTATGCATGTATATGATAAATATGGTCTGTTGGAAGTGCCCGGCGAGGGTGTGACCTACGACAGAGTTGGGTGAGTTGTGGACAATTTAGTTTATATGTGCGTCAAGTATTCTTGCCATTGTATAAGTTTAACCTGTGCAGGTGTACATGATGTGTTAATTGCTTGCGTTGTGTGTTCTGCAACTAGTGCTCTGTGAAGGTCTAAGAGCCATGATTGTAAGCTAGGGCCAGTTTGGGATTTCCAGGACATTTCTATTTTACATTTTGCTAGGCCCAGAGCAAGTCCAAAAATGTATTTAGGTTCTTTAGTGGATTGGAACATTAGTGTCTTACACCTCACCTGATGTATGTACTGTCACATTGTGTAGACTGAGTTGGCCAGTTGGTAATTTGGCTAACACAGTTGCTCTAGTAGCTCAGCCAGGAGTTGTTCAGAGCAGATGGATTAAGAGACTTGATTACAGAATGCTAAAAATGCAAGAATTTATTTGGTGAACGCATGCATTATGTCTCCCGGAACAGTCATACATCCGCTGTACAGCAAGTAGTCCGTTTAGTTGACTCTTTGTCATTGAGGCGTGTTATGCTTTTCTCTGCTGAATCTTGGTTAATTTGTTTTATTAACTAATCTTCGAACAGCCCTTGGGGCTCAAGGTGAATGAGATCTGTCTGAAACCTGTAGAGCTTCAGTATATCTCATAAGTAATAACTGGGTACTAGAAAGTAGGATCTAAATGTCATTTTAGATAAGTATTCATAATTCACATTATTCCTAATCCCATTTTGGTCACATCCTCTTTTTCTCCAGAAGGCTGAGAAAAATTGTGGCTTTAGGTTCCAAACCATAGTTATTCACACAACGTAAGGCATGACTGACCTTCTGTCCTGTCCCTGGGTAGGCCAGCCTCTTTGTTTCTAAAAGCAGCATGGTTCCTATCCAAGAGCCATGACCACTTCGTATGCAACTAAGTTCATAGGTTTTCCCAATTCCTATGTTATGCAAGAGGCCTAGGGGGTCAGGGTGTTCCTACCCTACCTCTTATTTCTTTTTCACATTTTTGTGGGACTCTGCTTAAGCAGAATCCCATCATGGCTCCCAACACTTCCTGGTTTGAAGTATTGGCAGCCAATCAGATCTGAGCACAAGATCCGTAGGGTTCGCAGAGCCTTTGCATCCTTTTATAGTTAAATTGTTTTTTTCTCTTAATATCTCAAAAACTACTGAGTGTATTTACACCAATTTACAAAAGGTTGCGGTCCGTACCAGCAGCTACATTTCTGCCAAATTTGGTGTCATTCCGTTCAGCTGTTCAGACTGTAATCCTGTCTAATCTCTACGGGAATTAACATGGGAAAAGCGTGTTTGGGCCACCCCGTTTTCTCGCCTCCCCTCCCAGCAGTTGTAGTGAGCATCCTACTAGTTTTAAAATTTTTTGCAAGAATTCGTCAAACGACACCAGAGTTATTGGCAAATGTAAAAACTTTCTTCCTATGGAAACTAAGTCCTAACTATAATCACTTACTGGGGACTACCTGTAGGTAATATATTTAATTTAAACATTTGAAGACCACTGATTTGACACGCTTAGCTCTGTAGCACCCACATATATTTTGGGCTGTTTTGTGAGGATTTAGACCTGTGACCAGAGTGGAACAAATAGATAGCAGGTCTTCCAGCCTCGTTTTTTAGGTCTCGCGACCTATCGATGTGCGCAAGCGCATCGAGCGGAGCGAGAATTCAAGTGGCGAAAATCATCGTCAAACCAAGGGGTTTCAGCCCAGCGGTTTTCATGCAGTTCACGTGAACCATGTGATTAAACATGCACGCGCATTCCCGGCCCCACAGCACATCAAAGGGCTTCTCCTCCCCTAATTATTCATGGCCGGCCGTACTTTCAGTTTCCCAAGCCCGCCCCCATCCGGCTTCCCTCCGCGCATCTGCCTGCCACACTTCTCCTCCCCTCGCTGGCATTCCCGCCACCCCACCACCCCACCAGGCTCTCCCGCCCCCATCCAGTCACTGTTCTTTCCCTTCATTTGTTCATTCTGGTACTGTTCTCATGTACTCGCCTGTCAGAGTATTTCTAACTCTCCCTTCTTTTCTTCCTACATCTAAAGCCGATTTCTTTTCTGTCCCTTCTCATCCAGTCCAGCTGGGTCTGCCCTCTACCACTTTCTATTTTCTCGGTGATTCTGCGCTTCTCTCGCTCATTCACTTTCTGTTTCTCCATCGCCTCCCACGACCTCTCTCTGGTTGTCCTCGCTATCTCTCGCACTCCCACGTTTATCTCTCTCTTTCTCGCGCCTCATCTTTCTTTTCCCACTCTTTCTTCATTTCCCTCCCTCCCTCTCTTGCCTCCTGACTTTCCTTCTCCATGCTCTTTCCTTCGCAACCCTACTCTTGTTACTTTTCCCTTCTACCCTTCTCTAGCTGTCTCCTTTCTTGCCTCGCATTGTTTCTCTATATTTTCCTTTTCTCCTGCTCCCTTCTCTCACCCTGCATATCCTCAATGTATATATGTCGTCCATCAATGTATATATGTTGTCCACTCTCTCCTACAACCCACTCCCTCCTACACCCCACTCGTTACAAGACGTACGCATTTAGTATATAAAAGTATGCAGATGCATTTGCATAAATATTCCCGATTGTGCGCGTTTGCAATATGTGCGAGATGAGCAAGACATTGGAAACAGAAACATCAAGGCATTGTATTTCCAGTGATTGCTTGTTTTTTAATTGAAAACAGAGCTTCTAAGACACTGCACACGCAATAAAGCATTGAAAATTTGTAGGAAGGCTTCAGAGTTTATTTACTTGTTGATACTATTGGTCAGAAAGAGGAGCTGCTTTTGAGAATCACATTCCTGGACTAAAATTACTCTGAATGCAACAATAGAGATTTCAACGGGTAACACGGTGCATGCTTAGTAACAGCTGGCATGCTAACACATGAATAGCCTCAGACTTAACGGAATAGGGGGACTTGTGGAAAACAGGCGTATCTTACTGCACAAACTATGGCCGACGGTGAAATAATTTACACCGGAGTAAGACTTACTCCCGGCAAGCAAGGTTACTGTTTAAAGTCCATCAAGAAATACAGTGACTTGAAATTAACGTTTTAATTTACAGTTACGGGTGAAATGAGTGTACAAAACATCCCATCACAATGCATTTAAAAAAAGTCACTTTAACTTTACTCTGCATTCAGCAAAACAAATGCCTATGCAATCTCAAATGCAACATGCAACAAAACAAGCACTGGCGTTGCCAATAGGTTTCGCATTTTTTAAAGTTGGAGCTATTGGTTTTGTAAATTACATTTTATATTTATATATCGTTATTGGCATTGTCAATAATAATATATAAATATAAAATGTCATTTACAAAACCAATAGCTCCAACTTTCCAAATGCGAAACCTATTGGCAGCGCCAGTGCTTGTTTTTTACACGTGCACAGGCAGCGCTGCACGAACAGCTCTTAGGATTGCCTTGCCTGTGACTATGAATTGGCTGTGCATGCAGGGGCAAGCCTGAGCTGAACCCTAGTATCACATAGTTCAACACTAATCTAGCCACAATACATACTAGTTGTTAAACCGTATTCCACTGCGTTTTTTTTACATCTGATCCGACTCATGATACATCTTTTTTTTGGGAGAGGACAAACAACTTTAAACACAGAAAGAACACTTAGGGTGCTGCAGTGGCAAACTGTGTTTGTGGATAATATGGTAGTAGTAACCTGAATCTCTGGCATGGTCATCCTCTATCCTTGGCAGTTGATTTTTGCATCCTTCACGCTGTGCTGGGGTGTGTGCACTTTCGAAAGTGAATTACAGTGACAAGCAACCACTCGAGATAAGATAACACCAGCAAGAATTTTGCCAGGCCTCATTGATGGATGCCAGACGTCGCTCTATAGCTGCCTTCTGCTCGTGGGAGTTAATGTAAATGTAAATGTTTAATCCTTGTAAATACAGCCCGATTAAATCATAGGACAGTTCATCACATGTGTTGATGCTAATTCATCAGGGGGGGGGGGGGGGGGGGGGATTTTCTGGGAAGTAAAACAAATGAAATACGTGTCTGAATCCAAGAAGACAGATTGCGAGCAAGACAAAAATAATCAACTGTAGCAAAATGCAAAGTCTGGGGTGAAGAAAACAAAACTACAGCAGTAAAAGACTCTAGGAGAAGGTGCAGAGTAGGGCGCCCCGTGATGCGCCAAGCGTGTGGGTGAAAATACTAGATCTAAAAAAATACCCGCGTGAATTCACGTGTTCAGAGGCATTTATGCGCGGAAAACAGGAGAAAACGTAATGGGCTTAGGACACACGAACGTGAGGGTTAAGAACTTGAATGGATCTGAGACACTAATCAGTGAGTGAGCTCTCGAAACAAAGAGAAGGAATTTTGCTGAAAAAAGCAAACGTCTCTTTAGATGTGTGACACGGACCAAAAAAAAGTGACCTATGGACGTGGAAACAAGCATTATTAAAATGTAACCTAGCCTAACAAGAAACAGCGCGGCAATCAGTGCAAGTGATGCCGCACATTAAACCTGCTGGTTACCGAGTTAAATACGGGTGACCGAAAGTGATCGGTGAAAACACATTGCTCCAAACAAGTGAATATGCAAGAGTTAGCGCAGTTCTCACATTGCCGAAGCCAACCATGTCGGTGTTTAGTAAACGCCGTTGGGGGTGAAGTTAGCGGTGTGGTGAGTACAAGAAGTACTCCAAAACCCGGAATGCAGCCCCGGGGTCACAAGAAGTAGAAAACAGCCAACGCGCTGCCGCGGCGTCTAAGAAGAAAGTGAGAGCTGTGGGAAAATGTTAAGAGCATAAACGTGGCGGTGAAATGGGAGCCGCAAGGGTGGAAAAAAAATTGACACAAAAGAATGCATGTGCCATGAGCGCTGTGAGGGGGCTGGGCAAGCGTACCAGCATTCACGAGAAGATGGTCCTGTTTACCTATGGACGTGGAAACAAACATTAGTAACATCTAACCTAGCTTAACAAGAAACAGCACGACAATCAGTGCAAGTGATGCCGCACATAAAACATGCTGGTTACAGAGGTAAATACGGGGAAAGGGCAAGAAGGGCTGGGGTGAAAGGCCAACGCGAGAGAGGGGAGAGAGGTAAGAGATGAGTGAAGAGAGAAAGTAGGGCTCGCAGAACAGAGGGTAAAGAGTTAGCAGGGTTAGCCTGTGTGCGAAAGCGCCATGCGCTTGGAGAGTGTATGCTGGCAAATGGCCGGAGGGAAGCCGGATGGGGGCGGGAGAGCCTGGTGGGAAGGCGGGAATGCGAGCGAGGGGAGGAGGCGGATTAGGGAGATGCGTAGTCTAGGTAGCATCAGTGGAAACTTAATTCACCACACACAGAAAAAAAAACCAACACAGACAACAGCACATAAGCTTCAGTCACAAAAGGTACATTACAGCACAAAAGTGCAAGCTTCCATTACCCTCAGGACACCACACAGGGAGAACAGAGCATTGTAAGAATGTGGTATGATGTGTGTCTGTCGCGGGCTTCTTTGACAGTGTCTGTGTGCATGGTCTGCAAGTAAAATGCAATACACATCATGTTTTTGCAACAGTAGTGTAATCAAAATGGCAGAGAAATGTATTCTCGTAGTTAGGCTTGTATGCTTGTAACCCAACAGTATGGTACTAGGGTGTATGTCCCCACCTTTGATGTGTCCTCCACTGTAATGTCCACGAACTCGCACTTGGTCTTTGATCTCGGTCCACAATAAAGGATTCTCGAGTATGCTGCATCCAACACCCTTCCTTCGTGCCACTGACAAAGATGTACCGAACGCACACATCTCTACATTTAAAACAAAAAAACGATGGGAATAGGGGAGAAGTGTGGCAGGCAGATGGCTGCGCGGAGGGAAGCCGGATGGGGACGGGAGAGCCTGGTGGGGGGCGGGAAGGTATAGAAGAATGACGAGAAAACCGGGAAAGCAAGACTATTCCGCCATGCTCGGCTCGAAAAAGCAAATGGCCGGATGGGGGCGGGAGAGCCTGGTGGGGGGGCGGGAATGCGTGCGAGGGGAGAAGTGTGATAGGCAGATGGGCCGGATGGGGGCGGGAGAGCCTGGTGGCAGATGGGCCGGATGGGGGCGGGAGAGCCTGGTGGGGGGGCGGGAATGCGTGCGAGGGGAGAAGTGTGATAGGCAGATGCGCGGAGGGAAGGCGGATGGGGGCGGGAGAGCCTGGTGGGGGCAGGCAGATTAGGGAGATGCTCGTGCGTGTGTGGTCACGTGACCCGCTTTTGTGGTCACGTGACCTCACATGCACTGTAAAGAAACCGCAGTGGTTTGACTATTCGATCGAGCCCATGAATTTTCGCCATTCCATTCGCAAGCGAATGGTAATAGGCGAAACCTAAAAAAATAACCCACTATAGTGTTTAGAGGACCAACAATATAAAACCGAGCAGTGCACACCAACGTAAAAAGAAAAAAACAGTGGCTTTATCTGAGGAATTTAGAGTCACTGATAAGTATTAAACACTCATGTACACAAAATAGATGAATAATCAATTGCCTACTATAGACAAACATCGCAGGAAAAAAAACTCGGTACTGAAACGGAGCCGAGGAGTCCTATTTAGAGAGCTGCCTCCTGAAAACAAGTATCGAAAGTGGAGCACTTGACTAATAATTAAAAAAACAAGAGTCGCCAAAACCTGTTCCACGAAATGTACATGACTGCTTATCAAGAGGAAGGGCTAGAGAAAAGGGGAAAAAAGAAAATAAACCATGCAAATCAAACCTAAAAATGCTGGGTAGGAATAGGAAGATTGACTCGAACTGTTTCTTAGCCAAACAGAAAAACGATTTACTTGTTGGTACTATTGGTCAGAAACAGGAGCTGCTTTTGAGAATCACATTCCTGGACTATAATTACTCTGAATGCAACAATAGAGATTTCAACGGGTAACACGGTGCATGCTTAGTAACAGCTGGCATGCTAACACATGGATAGCCTCGGACTTCACGGAATAGGGGGACTTGTCGAAAACAGGCGCATCTTACTGCACAAACTATGGCCGACTGTGAAATAATTTACACCGGAGTAAGACTTACTCCCAGCAACAGATAGTTTACCACACACCTTTCTGGTACAATGCATCTTTCTAATTAAAGGCAGGTTCGTCGTCAAATGGTTTGTCCCTTGTGTGCTGGTTAGAATGCAGTGCATGTTTCCAGGCCTCTCTGAATCACTGACTATCCCTTAACACTAGATTTCATGTACACTGTCAGGGCCTACTGCCAAAACCTGCAAATTCAGTACTCTCGATCTATGTCCGCATTTGACATGCTTGAAGTAAAATATAAATCCATTTGCCCCTCACAAGCGTAACAAATATGAAATCAGGTGACATGCATTTAACTGCCAACATGTAAACAAGCCGAATATGTGCATGCAGCTTTCCAATATAGAAAACAAATTGGACTTTATTTGCAAAAATATATATACTACAATTGGACTCCTTGGGTTCAACTCACATGCAAACCTCAAGTGACTCCAACTATTAAATCTTCATTAACACAAACAAAGATACTTGGCACAAAACCACCCAATAGGCATACTGCCAATAAAACCATGCTCAAACCAGGCCAGAAAGTTAGTTTTGTTTTGCCATCAAGGAACAATGAATTTACAATAAACATGGCCATTGAAAATGTATTCTTAAAAATTAGGATTGGAATTATATGGCCATTAAGTTGTTAACTATTTTGCAGATGAAAAGAAACCGTAAGTCCGTAACTGACACACTAGTTAGAATTCTTTAGATAAGTGCTGAGCTCTGACATCGATGTACAACCTTCAGGCCATAAATGTAAACCCCGTCAGGACTGAATCCGACCTTCATCCTTCTGAGGTGGATACACGGAGTACCACTGAGTGATCAACAGACACACCTTTTACGAACAGCGCTATATATAACAGCAAAACTAACGAAGCAAGGGAGGGTTAAAACAAGAATATGCTTTATTAATAGGGAAATTCAAAAGTGGGGCTGCGACGTGATAAAACGGAATGGAAAGTAATGATTGACGTCATTGACAGCACATGTGAACATATCATCCACGAGCTGATCACGTAAATATCGTTCCGGCGTTTCTTCCGCCGATTACTTTCAAGATTCATCTGGCAATGCATAAGTCTTAAAAACACCTTTGTAAATCAAACCAATGCACATGAAAACATTTTCGGCCATATTGGAAAAAACATAGACTATTTGAAAAGAAACCGAGCCAAAACACTTCACAAACGATCACAGGCTAAATCAAAATAAACTGCAAATACAAAAACATATTTACTGCAAACACCAAGTAACCCTAGTTTAAACGTTGAAGGTTGTTGCATACCAATAGTGTCTAAATTCATCTCAGCCTTAAATATTAATCAAAATCATTCACAACACAAAAGAATAATACTGCAAAAGAAAGACAATGTGATTACAATACAACAGTACAATCACAATCGCACATTGTCAACAAAAAAATATTTCCCAAAAAATGTCTGACGTACAGTACATAAAATAACTACATCGCAAGATATTTACTAAAAACAACATTTATACATAGCACATAAAAATTTTGAAACGTTCAATAGCTAGACACGATGTGCAAAAGAAAAGTCAAATTCAGTCGGAATATGTCGTACGTACATCACAAAAAATTCCAACATTGCCATATATTCATTACAAACAACATTAATACATAGCACATCAAAATTTGCAAACGTTCAATAGCTGTACACAAACAGCATACGAAAAGTCAAATTCAGTTGGAATATGTCGGAACTACGTCCCATAAAATTAAGACATTTGCAATATATTCATTAAAATCAACATTTATACATAGCACATCAACATTTTTAAACGTTACATAACTATACACTAAGTACATACGCAAAACCAAAAACAGTCTGAATACGCAAACGTCATAAAACAATACAAAACATTAATCAACGCTCAAAAAAGTATAAACGCATTCAATACTACATACCCAAAATTTGTATAATAGTAAAATTCAAACTTACCTGTCAAACGACGCAGCAACAAAAGAAGCACAACGCGCCTTTCACACGTGACTCTTCTCGAAGATCTGGGAATTTCCCCGTTGATGCACGTCAATCGCAATGCTACGTCACAAAACGTAGCAATGCGATTGGCTGGAAATTACATCATTCGGAAAACAAAGGGAAAATAAAAAAAAAACTAGAACGCTGACCTCCAAAACGTAGGTAGCGTATAGGCGCTACATTGCGACCGGCATTTTTATTAAGGAAAAGACATCCGCACAAGGAAAAGGGACTCAAAGCCATACTATCACTCACGCCAAACACAAAATAAAAAAATTTAAAAAAACATACACATACACATGTTCACAGCAAAAAAATAATACACACTTGCAAAAAAATCACACACACACACCACCATATCATCAACAACACACAACATCACACACTAAGCATAACACCACAAAGAACAATATACTCAATTATTGTTCACATTAACACACTAAATCAATGTCACCACTCCGCACCATCACAGCATCACGCCAAACACAAAATAAAATCTCACACACGCAACGGCACTCACACACGCAACGGCACTCACACACGCAACGGCACTCACACACGCAAGGCCACTCACACACGCAACGCCACTCAAACACGCAACGCCACTCACACACGCAACGCCACTCACACACGCAACGACACTCACACACGCAACGCCACTCACACACGCAACGCCACTCACACACGCAACACCACTCACACACGCAACGCCACTCGCCCACGCAACGCCACTCGCCCACGCAACGCCACTCGCCCACCCAACGCCACTCGCCCACCCAACGCCACTCGCCCACCCAACGCCACTCGCCCACGCAACGCCACTCGCCCACGCAACGCCACTCGCCCACGCAACGCCACTCGCCCACCCAACGCCACTCGCCCACCCAACGCCACTCGCCCACCCAACGCCACTCGCCCACGCAACGCCACTCGCCCACGCAACGCCACTCGCCCACGCAACGCCACTCACCCACGCAATGCCACTCACACACGCAACGCCACTCACACACGCAACGCCACTCACACACGCAACGCCACTCACACACGCAGCGCCACTCACACACGCAGCGCCACTCACACACGCAACGCCACTCACACACGCAACGCCACTCACACACGCAACGCCACTCACACACGCAACGCCACTCACACATGCAACGCCACTCACACAAACTATGCCACTCACACACGCAACGCCACTCACACACGCAACGCCACTCACACACGCAACGCCACTCACACACGCACCGCCACACACATACAGGCAACGCCACACACACAGGCAACGCCACTCTCACAGGCAACGCCACTCACACAGGCAACGCCACTCACCCACGCAACGCCACTCACCCACGCAACGCCACTCACCCACGCAACGCCACTCACCCACGCAACGCCACTCGCCCACCCAACGCCACTCGCCCACCCAACGCCACTCGCCCACCCAACGCCACTCGCCCACCCAACGCCACTCGCCCACCCAACGCCACTCACCCACCTAACGCCACTCACCCACGCAACGCCACTCACCCACGCAATGCCACTCACCCACGCAATGCCACTCACCCACGCAGCGCCACTCACACACGCAACGCCACTCACACACGCAACGCCACTCACACACGCAACGCCACTCACACACGCAACGCCACTCACACACGCAACGCCACTCACACACGCAACGCCACTCACCCACGCAACGCCACTCACACACGCAACGCCACTCACACACGCAACGCCACTCACCCACGCAACGCCACTCACCCACGCAACGCCACTCACCCACGCAACGCCACTCACCCACGCAACGCCACTCACCCACGCAACGCCACTCACCCACGCAACGCCACTCACACACGCAAGGCCACTCACCCACGCAAGGCCACTCACCCACGCAAGGCCACTCACCCACGCAAGGCCACTCACACACGCAAGGCCACTCACACACGCAAGGCCACTCACACACGCAAGGCCACTCACACACGCAAGGCCACTCAACCACGCAAGGCCACTCAACCACGCAACGCCACTCACACATGCAACGCCACTCACACAACAGCCCCACTCACACAGGCAACGCCACTCACACAGGCAACGCCACTCACACAGGCAACGCCGCTCACACAGGCAACGCCGCTCACACAGGCAACGCCACTCACACAGGCAACGCCACTCACACAGGCAACGCCACTCACACAGGCAACGCCACTCACCCACGCAACGCCACTCACCCACGCAACGCCACTCACCCACGCAACGCCACTCACCCACGCAACGCCACTCACCCACGCAACGCCACTCACCCACGCAACGCCACTCACCCACGCAACGCCACTCACCCACGCAACGCCACTCACCCACGCAACGCCACTCACCCACGCAACGCCACTCAACCACGCAACGCCACTCAACCACGCAGCGCCACTCACACACGCAACGCCACTCACACACGCAACGCCACTCACACACGCAACGCCACTCACACACGCAACGCCACTCACACACGCAACGCCACTCACACAAACAACGCCACTCACACACGCAACGCCACTCACCCACGCAACGCCACTCACCCACGCAACGCCACTCACCCACGCAACGCCACTCACCCACGCAACGCCACTCACCCACGCAACGCCACTCACCCACGCAACGCCACTCACCCACCCAAGGCCACTCACACACGCAAGGCCACTCACACACGCAAGGCCACTCACACACGCAAGGCCACTCACACACGCAAGGCCACTCACACACGCAAGGCCACTCACCCACGCAAGGCCACTCAACCACGCAAGGCCACTCAACCACGCAAGGCCACTCACACATGCAACGCCACTCACACATGCAACGCCACTCACACATGCAACGCCACTCACACACGCAACGCCACTCACACACGCAACGCCGCTCACACAGGCAACGCCGCTCACACAGGCAACGCCGCTCACACAGGCAACGCCGCTCACACAGGCAACGCCGCTCACACACGCAACGCCGCTCACACAGGCAACGCCGCTCACACAGGCAACGCCGCTCACACAGGCAACGCCACTCACACAGGCAACGCCACTCACACAGGCAACGCCACTCACACACAAAACACCACTCACGTTGCCAATAGGTCTCGCAGTACGAAAGTTGGAGCCATTACAATTGCAAATAACAATGCATTTTATTTTGGTTATCATTTTAAATACATAAAGGGCTTTGTCATTTACAAAACCAATAGCTCCAACTTTCCTACTGCGAGACCTATTGGCAACGCCAGTGCTTGTTTTTTTTATTGCTTGTGTGTACAGGCTTTTGGTCAACTCTATTTATTTATTGTTTTGTTCATGTGTAATTGACGTTTGGCTTCAACCCACCATAACCCATAGAATGGGACAGCCTACTTCAGCTATCTACTTTATCCACTTCGAGTTACAGCTTTTTGCTTGTTCACATCTGTTTAAAAGGTGGTCCACAACCATGCCCATGCTGGTTGGCTAATCTTTGCTCTCATTTCTGCTTTCATGGTTTTTTCAAACGTATTTTTGCTACCAGTCATGTTTTAATATTTCTTTTCTCGAAAAAAGATGCGTCACCTTCAGATAGAAGCAATTCTATTCCTTTTAGACTTATAGTCTACTACTTCTGTTTGCAAAAATACATTGAACAGTGCTGGCTTGTCAAGGCCAGAACTATTGGCTTTGCCAGTACTTTTTTTGCTATACTTGTTTTCTGTTTGCATCATTGCTTGTCAGTTGCCCAGGTATGTGCTGAGTGGCACATCCAGTCCAGTTTATCTTTCTTTGCATTCTGAATATCGTTTTAACAGTCCAGACAAGATTCAAAGTTCAAAGAAAAAAAAGCTAGATGCACCAGGGAATCTTAGGAGTTCGTAACTAAGCACTGGAGTAAGAAAGAGTAGCACTAGGAGTAATGGAGATTTATGGAAGGAGACTTTTCTTTGCACACCATCAGTTATTTTGCTTTATAAACTTTAAAATCCAGTTTTCATCAAAAAAGAGTATAGTAAATAGCACTTCCACTAATCCCTGAACTGTTTTAAAAGAGGGCAACAGAGGTAACATATTAGTGAATGAATGATACATTACAAATGAATCCATGATAAAAACGTTATGTAATAAAACTCGTTAAACATTAGCTTAATGTCAAGTTAGCATTTTGCGGCTGCCCCTTGTATTACAGAATTCATTCACGTTTTACTTGGAAAGCAACCAACATCCTTGCAAGCTGTCCTCTCGCTTAAGTTTTTATCTCCTTTCTCCCTTACAAATGTAAGATTACCTTGCATCTTCTAGGTTCTAATGTCATAAACGTTTGAATTGGAAGCTGCTCGACCCATCTGAATGAACTGCTCCTCTTGTAGTGTTACCAGAACCATTGAGGACGTGAACAAGCCTACAATTATCTGGCTCGCAGGGGACAGGGCGCACGAGGCTGACGCCAGGTAGTCTTTCCCGAAGGTCATTGCTCGAGGCAGAGAATGCTAGTACCATGGCAACATGAAGGGCAACGGAAAATGTTTCCAGGACGAGTAAAGTGGGATTTAAAATGTAAATGTAGACGCAAATAATAGATTCCACAGAGTTTGCCTTTTTGTTCGTCTAAATTAGGTTAATTCTCGGCCTTGAAATCCGAATCTCGTGTTTGTTGCCCAACTCGTCTTTTTTAGTATTTAACTTCCTATTCTGGGTCTTTAAAAATTAGCTCTGTGCAGTTGTCATTTTCTTACCTTTCTAACTCTTCTTTCGGGTGGCCTGGCCAGCCCATGACATTTGAATAGCGGGTACACTCAAAACACGTTTATTGAAGATTAACCGTGCTAAAAAAAAAAGAAAAGGTGCGCGTGCCAGTAAGTCACATGCTACTATTGCCGTCTCCTAGCTAAAGTCACATGCAGTTAATGTGTTCTAGTTGCCTAAATATACACTTAAAAGGATTTTCCGGGCGCTTGCACACCTCCATAGTGACTCGCAGGATGTGAAAAACATGTAAATGTACTGTGTATCTGGGATCTCTCTGTTTAGTCAACAGACTCCTGAGTACACCCTGAACGTGTATTTTTTAATGCAGTTTATACAGCTGAGCCTTTCTAGGGTTGGAGTGCGAAGAGGGTAGAAAATGGCAGATTGTGTTACACAGAATTTGGCAGGTGCGGTGGGTCCATTGGGGCGTAGCCACCCCCGCCCTACTCCCTCGGTGTCTCTGAACTTAAGTAAACTGAATCAGTTTACTTAAGTTCAAAGACGCTGAGGGAGAATTGACAATCATGTCAGTCAGCATGACGTCGGACCGCCCACCCCTTCAGAGTCTGAAGGGGTGGGCGGTCTGGCGTCATGTTGACTGACATGAGTGTCAGACCAGGGGCAACAGACAGCAGCACAACACAAGTGCGCATGAGTGAGGACGAAGGGGGAGTTTTTTTGCCCGTGCCCAGTCATGCGCACTTGTGTTTGCATTTGGTTGCGCATGCCCATTAGGAGCGCCTCGGTCTCCTAATGGTCGTGCAGCAGGCGAGTAGTAGCCGTGCCCTAAGCCAGTCCTGGCGCTGAGGGGCTGCCTGTCCGCTCCAGTGCCGTGCGTGAAGGCGCCAAGGGGAGCAGAGGTGCCGCGGACCGGCTGTGAGGTAAGTTTTCAATTTTCTATTTGATTCCCTGGCACCCCTCCACCCCCCGGCAAGCTGCGACTGCCTATTTTTAAAATCAGTTCAGGAAAGACATGGCTTGGCAGTTTGGGCTGGACTGTTCCCATGAGGCACAGGGTCAAGGCTGATTTGCATTTGGTCATGTCTGAACTGGGGTGATGTGGAGTGCAAAAAACGATGGATTTAGGCCCAGATCTCTGTACTGGGGTGAATGTATGACATTGTTCTGCATTCTGTCCATCAACTGTTGTTTTGCATTTGTCACCCCGAGTGCTCTCCACACCACTGGAGTCAAGCTATCCTGGCTGAAGACGGCTGATAGCCAGAAACCGGTCCTAGGATGCTTGATTCTGGTCCAGGAAAGACATGGCTTGGCAGTTCGGGCTGGACTGTCCCCATGAGCACAGGGTCAAGGCTGCTTTGCATATGGCCATGTCTGAACTGGGGTGGTGTGGAGTGCAAAAAAACGATGGATTTAGTCCCAGATCTCTGTACTGGGGTGAATGTATGACATTGTTCTGCATTCTGTCCAACAACTGTTGTTTTGTATTTTTAAAAGGTTAACATGTGTCGTGAGTCCAGAAATGCGATCTAAAGATACGGGTTCGATTTTGCTCTGATGCACCAACGCTTTAAAGTGCAATTTTTCTATTGAGTGCTCTGAAATCAGCTAGCGTTCATTTGAGTCATTTCAGGACGTCTGACATCTGGCTCCCACGTCTGTCCCTCACACTTTATCACGCGCACTGTCTCCCGAACTTCTCCAATTCTTAGAGAGCGCGATAGAGAGGTGGGGTCACGGGGGGAGGGTGAAGTGGGGGCCCGTGGAGCTTACGTGGAATCCCTGCAGCACCGACGCTCCAGGTTTTGCCCTTAAACCCATCTCCTTCAGCTTGAACACACTGAGTCCAAACACTTCAGAGGCAATATCTAATGATACAAACTTTTCAGCGCACTCACACCAGGCCAAGGTATCGCGTGATGTATATTTCCGTTGTCAAACGTCCCGCTACCTGCCTTAACCCTAAAAAACATCTACCCAGGTTCATCGCATTTCTTTCAGCTGTACGTTAATATTGGAGCAGCATTTCTACGTCTGCAGTAACCGATCACAAAATACATGCCAGTCCAATGGGTAACTTGGCGGAAGAGTTCGGCCAGCATTTCACAACCCATTTTTTGAAACAAATAACAGTTAATTTCATTGCTGTGTCCCCTAAACTATCCATTGAAGTCCAGCGCGTGCAAAGGGGTATTCAAGCTGGAGAACCTGAGTGTGCTGGGTCCTTGATCTGCCGTACACAACTTGACAGGCTGAGTGGCATGCCAGGTCGCTGGTAATATGCTGCTGGGTTCGGGTACCAATACTAACACCTGTTATTTACAGCGCTTAGAGGTTGCACTCACACAAACACAGGGTCATCCTTCAAAGAACCTCGCCTCAGAAACATTTGTGTATTTTCACCGAGTAGTGCATCTAGTACACCTCTAATGTGTTCAAACATTTGTTTACAGGGTTTCGGGATCGATTGATTCTTTTAGGGTGTACAAAAACTCGTGGCAGCCCAGAAATACCTTTCTCATTGACTAAAATGTTTTTGAGACTGATTCCATAGCGCAATTATGTTAAGCATAACATTTCTTCTTGACTGCTGCTAATCTGTGACCTGTTTAGTGATTTGTTTAGTTGTGTGTAGTTTAAATAAAAAAAATCTGTGAGGTTCTCAGCATTGTATCTTGAAGTTCTGTGAACCTCTGTGGTTATACTGAATAGGCAGCTACCATGTTTAGTAGAATGACATTCCTTTATTAATGCAATAACTGTACTTTTACAATTGCATTATTAACCTTCTTGCTTCTGGAATTTGCTTGAAAATGCACCATTTACCCACTCTTTTTTTTCAAAAAGGTGCTTGCTCCCCACGGTGCTTGCCCACAAACTTTACGCCTCACCACTTTTAGATGTCACCAGCCACCACTGGAATTTGGTATAAGAGAAATTGATATGAGGGAAGAGGAACCCCTAGAAATTCTTAAAGAAAAGGGGTTCTTGCAGAATATTTTACCTAATAGAGCTCCCACTTGCCCAAAATGTGCAGGCGAAAATACTAAATTCATACACATGACCTGGTCTTTTGAGAAAATATCAAAGTATTGGAGTGAGGTTGTATCAAAACTCCACTCTGACAGGCATTAATTTGAAGGCAACAATCACGCACTGCTAATAGTTACTGTACCAAAACCCCCAAAACAGAAAGATATAAAATACGTTTGCACCATTGGGCTTATAATTGATAAATACTGACGAGCGATACATTGGGGCTCAAATAAGAAGCCCACTTGGAGGGCCTGGGAAAAAAATATTGGGAAATGGCGAAGGAAATACAAATGCGGCAAACTGGAACTAATGAATGCTGCAGGAGATGTGACTGAATGTGCAGAAATGATATGTAGTATGTTCAATTCTCCGATGGATAATTCACAAGACAGAGCCGTTGGTCCCCAACAGGAATATGGGTAATAACCGTGCTACTGACGAGAGTGGCAGGATGGCTGCTGTGGTCGGGAGCTACATGGTTCAGCTTAAAGTAGAAACTGAAGCCAAAAGAAGATGAGGGAAAGAGATGGGAAAAGCTAATTTCAGATGCAATGTGGTTGACCATGTGTCGGACAGGAGAAATGAAAAAAGCGTGTATCTGTATAATACTGAAGGACAATAGTCTGTGGTCTTTGTGTACGGAGTTGCTGATATTTTGGTGAAAAAAGTAAACATTGTTTTGTTGCTCGATCTTTGGAAACCCATAAATAAAGATATTAGACAAAGATCTGGTGTACTTGGCAGACGTACTATGACCTGTATACGGTGGAGAAAAATATCTGCTGCCCCCCAAGTAGGAAGGACAAATGCAAAAACAACAGTTGATGGACAGAATGCAGAACAGTGTCATACATTCACCCCAGTCAGAGATCTGGGTCTAAATCCATCGTTGTTTTTGCTCACCACGTCATTCCAGTTTGAACCCAGCCATATGCCAATCAGTCTTGACCCTGCGCCCAATGGGAACAGCCCAGTCTGAAATGCCAGGCCAGGTCCTCCCTGGACTGGAAACAAAGCATCCTAGGACAGGTTTCGGGGTTTCACCCCTCATCAGACAGGATAGCTTGATTCCAGTGGCATGGAGAGCGTGGGACACACGTCTAGGCATACCTGTCCCATCAATTGTTTATTTTGCATATGTCGCCCTAAGTGAGAAGGATATGCCCAGACGTGGGTCCCGTGCTCACTACACCACTGGATTCAAGCTAGCCTGGCTGATGAAGGTGATGCCCTGAAACCGGTCCCAGGATGCTTGTTTCTGGTCCAGGGAGGACCTGGCTTGGCAGTTAGAACTGGACTGTTCCCATAAGGAACAGGGTCAATACTGATTTGCATATGGCTGGGTCCAAACTGGGTGGTGTGGTGAGCAAAAGAATGATGGATTAAACCCAGATCCTTGTGACTGGGGGTGAATGTTTGCATTTTCCAGAATTACGTCCATCAATTGTTTCTTTTGCATACCCAAAGTAGAAGGACCTACACGTTCGGGTTGGCTCTAAACATAGCATTACATTTATGGTGAGATCAAAATAGCATTTTAGATCCCTAACCATTTCTCACCTAATCCAAGCGAGTCTCATAATTGTATCTCACTCAAAATGCTGTAGCACTCCCTAAGCCCAGAGATGAAATTCCTCTTGTCTACCAATTCCCAAACTAGTTCTTATCAAACCTGTCCACAGAATATTACATGGAAAAAAATGTCTTTATCACCGACACACAATGTCACTGTCTACCTTCTTGCATAACAAGATTTACCTCATTCATTTTTTTAACTTATTATTTTCATTGAAACAAAGGAAAAACAACATGCTGGTATTATGTCAGCAATTCGATAAATGCAATACAGTCAGTCACTCGATAAAACTTTATTCGGCCACATTATGGCCATAAAAGCACATTTACACATAACTAAAAATAAACCGCTAAAACTATGCAATACGTAATAATAAAAAGGGCAAATCCAATGTTTCATGTACAATTGCTGTAAGTCAATTTCTAGGCCCTTGTATATATTTAGTTTGTCATGACGTGGCTACAGTACCAGCATAGACCTAGATAAAATGCCTTATATACAGTACTAACATGAAATTAAAAACAATACTTCCTAACTGCAATACAGTCAAGTGGAGCCTCAGCTGTCATTTGTCAATTAGCACACTTTTCCAGTGTACATATAAATCAAGATCTTTTCCTGATGACTCCCCAAGCACATCCTTAACACGGATGGGTCTTCTCCACCATACTCGCACCCTAGTAAGTATGCTGTAGTAAGTATATAACCAAGAAATCTCCCTCACTGACCTTGAGCTATCCTTCTAGCATGTTCTTCTGAGTGTTAAAAGCAGGCGGTTTGAGGTCCCAAAGAAACGTATATTTAGCGGATTCCATTTCAGCTTTCTTTCATGCTCTTACGTCCATTAGGTGTAGGCCCTTTCCCCCTCTGACATCAGATGTTGTACATGTTCACTGTGACCCATGAATCAAGATACAGGCAACTGAAGAAATGTTCAGTAGGATTTGCGACCAACACGGAGAAGCATGCAGAGGTGATGAGATCTGCGGCACCAGATCAGAAGGCCTTTGTAAATGAGACCATTTACCTGCACCTTAAACGTCACTGTGTTGTAGGAGTGCATGGTTTTTTAGGTCTCAGTCTGCGATGGCTGCGCTTATGCAGTCTCGCTGGGGAGACCTAATGAGATAGAGAGAACATCATTAGTGAGGTTCAGCCCCGCCCCTCTTCTCCATTGGCTGGCCTCCTAAACGGTGGCCAGCCATTGGAGAAGAGGTCCTAGTGACGTTCTTCTTTCTCTTTAGGGCCCCGTCTTTTTCAGATTTACTTCCCCGACTTACTGCTGGCGTAAAAGGTTTCTTATCTTCTTTATGGGTCCAGATGGCCCCATAAAGAAGATAAGGAACCTTTTATCCCAGCAGGAAGTCGGGTAAGTCAATCTGAAAAAGACTGGGCTTACAGACAAAAGGCTGTGTGCAAACCCGCTTTGTGCCGAGACTTTCTGTCCTACAGGGAAGGGGACCATGTGCGCTCCCAGAGTGCCTCCTCTGTGCGTCTCTCACGTGTCCCAGCGGTGAGGATCTCGGGGGTGCCAAAATGGGAAGTCACCGCTGGGCTCCGGGCACAGACGAGCCCCACACGCCCCTGCCTGCCCCGCCGGCTCCATGCTCCCTCCCGCTGCACACGCCCCTGCCTGCACGCCTAGTCTGCTTTACCAACATCCGCACAACTCTGACAGGTTGGCACTATAAACACCTCAGACAGCGCACCTGTTCTCTGTAACGTCACCGAAAACAGCTCGTACAGAAAGGGGCCCATTCTACCCGGGCCCCCGTCAATTTTCGTTCCTGTCGCAGCCAGCCTTCATGTTGTGCCATTTCCTTGGCTTCCTGGTTGTCCTCTATGACTGCCCTCTGTGAGCCTGTCTGCCTTCATAGACACTCCCTCCCCTGTCCCGGGGACAGCCCTCGACTCCCTCCTTCCTTCCCTTCGATCTCTTTCGTTTCTCTGTTTCACGCAGAAACTTTCTAGAAATCCTTCCCGTCGGCCCTTGCGATTCCAACATGGAGGAACTAACTGTGGAAGTGCCTGGCTTAAACGGAGCCTACTACAAGGTACTTGGGCTGGCGGCGGGACCAGGGGAGAGAGCCCACAGCGCAGCCTTAGACCACACCGAGGTTTGGCAGCCCCCAGCAGGCCTCGTGCTCTCCCACGGCCCCCTCTGATTCGTCGGGAGGTCGGGGCTTGGCCCCTGGGAGATCCTCATGACCCCCTGGTCAACCCCGCTCCTTCACTTAATTACACTGACCTCCAAGCGCCCCTCCTCGCCCCCTTTGGGCTGTTGTGTTTACACCCACGGCCTCCCGTGTGCAGGGGCTGGCACTCAGCGGAGTTGCTCGCTGCAGCCGCTGCTTTGTTTTGTTTTATGTGTGTGATCTTGGGATTCCCCTTTTCCCCCCTGTTGAGGTCGTTTTGGGATGTAAAGTGTGCACTTTCCCATACAGGCCGTGCTCGTGTGGGGGGAAACACTGCGATCGATGGGGTATGGAGAGGTCTCCCATGTGTTGTCTGATCACCTGAAATCAGAGCCTTATGTTGTGTTGCTAGTCATGCAGGTGATTCACGGAGTAAGCACGTCATTCTAGCCGCACACATTGCTAGATAAGATTGACCCATCAAGCCCACCTTGTCCGTTTTCGTAATACAATGGGAATTACATTATTATTATTATAATTATATTTAAGCTTATAAAGTGCGCAGCTACCCGGAGGTTTCCCGGCGCCAAGGACCAGATTAAGAGGGAGAGCAGACTGAAAGGAAGAGGCAGAGTTATTGGTTAAATAACCAAGTTTTGATTTCTCTGCAGAACTTGAGGTAACAGGATTCAGTGCGAAGAGATGGTGGAAGAGAGTTACAGAGGGAGGGAGCCAGGACGGAGAAAGAACGACCACCCATCCTGGCTCTAGAATCGCATACAGGATGCATGTGTGATTCAGACATGGAAGTCACGCGGTATCCTGTATTCTCCTTTTTTCAAAACCATGAAGGTCCAGCTAATGATAATGTTGGTGCTGTTTTACTGTTTTGGAGTTTAAATCCAATCGAGAAGCTCCCAACCCCAAATCTTGTGAATGGGATTCACCATGTCTGCGTCCAAGAGGTTTGTGCAATTAAAAAGACACCCCAAGAATGCACTTTGGAGGCGGCTCTATCGACACAGCGCGACAGCTGTAGCCTTTCAGTCTGGCCTGGATTGTCCGTTATGCCAGACATTCAGGAGGCCGTGTGTGTGTGGGGCTCTGTGTGTGTGTGGGGCTCTGTGTGTGTGTGTGGCTCCGTGTGTGTGTGTGGCTCCGTGTGTGTGTGTGGCTCTGTGTGTGTGGCTGTGTGTGTGGGTGGCTCTGTGTGTGTGGCTCTGTGTGTGTGTGTGTGTGTGTGTGTGTGTGTGTGTGTGTGTGTCTGGCTCTGTTTGTGTGTGTGGATGTGTGTGTGTGCAAATGCAATAGGTCTCGCATTTGTGGGAGATTAAGCAATTGGCATTGTAAATGACAATGCCATTTATTTGTCTGTTTTCAAAACCAACACATACATAACATTTTTGTCATTTACAATGCCAATAGCTCTAACTTTTGAAAAGGCAAGACTGTTGCATTGTAAATGCTTGGTTTTTTTTTACGCAACAGGGGTATCATATGTCTGTCATTAAAGGTTGCAAAGTATATTTTTGCATATCACCAGAAAAAAATACGCTAGAAGAAAAATACTGTTTCACTTGTGACTCTTGGAAATGCACCTCTTAATCATTTTCTAGTCTTGTTGTATATTTGATTTTTAATACTCACGAAATAACCTAAAACTTGCTGTTGTACCTTGTGCTTTAGACAGGTTTATGGTGTCCAAGAAATACAAACGTTACAATTGTCCCCTGTCCCTAATAGAACTCAGGAGTCATATACTGGATAGGACTTAAAATACAGGATATTTTGTTTATCATAAGAATGATATGAAACATGCCCATGATGATCCTATTAATAAACAGTACCCTCGAGTAGAGAATTTTACGCAATAACAAAGCCGTTTGTTTGTTTCAATAGTTCCATGCAGAAACTGAGCTTAATGCCATAACCTTCTGGGTCTGTTGTAAGAATCGTTCCCTTCCTTTGGCGGGATAGATTGTTCTTAATTACTAAGCTATGTATGATTGGAAGTACAGATCATGTTTTTCTGCTATAACAATAAAGTCTGTGCTTGCCAGTTTTCTAAAGATTTGCATTGCCTCCAGAAAAGAGAATTTTCGTTGTAGAAATAATGCCTTAATTTACATTGGCATCCTTGTCCATCCTAGTTGCTTATGGGTGATTATCAGCCCTGCCCTGTGGGAGATGAGGGTTCAAGTTACTGGTTCATGTCTATTCTGCTTGGATTGCTGCTGAGGCGGCTCATGAAGCATACAGTTATTGTTTCCGCTCATTATCGAGTCCCTGCCAGTGCTGGGTCAGAGTAACGAGCATGTACCAGTGGCACTCAGGCATACAGAACATATAGGTATCCAGTCCTTTATCTACCATAAGAGTTAAGTCCACGATGGTTATTCCATGTGCTTTTCTTCAGGAGCTGGGCATGTTTCAAGTGCGGCTGGCCATGCAGACAATCTCTCCATCGTGCTCTCTACTCCTGTGCTTGTCTATAGGCTCCTGTCTCAGTGGCCTTTTTGCTTTCAGAGCTTTTTGCTGTCATGATGGTCAGCCTTGGCACATGACAACACTCAACATGAGTCACTCTGATCTATTGCCATATAGAACAGATGGACAACTAACGAAAGTGTTTTTGACTTGGCAGCCTCACTTTCTATTCTCTGGTGTAAACTTAAGTTGTGAAAGAGGCTGTTCTGTTGGATATTTTGTTGCTGGGATATTATCATTTTATTACGTCACAGCTATCTTCCTTATCTCTGTTTCATTGGGCAGGAGATAATATGCTGTAGACACGATGATTTACATCCAGTTCGCCATTAGAAATGTCACTTTCTCTTTTTTCGAAAGCCACCTTTGAGGATTCATTCATCCTACTGCGTGGTATTGTTAGTCTGCATGCTGTGAAGATCAAGTGATGGAGGTGGAAAACTAATATCATTAGAGAGAACATTATACACTGTTTATACCGTATATATTGTATAAAAGCCATTTTCTTGAAACCCTTATTTTATCTATATTGTAGGCTTCATTGAAATGCTTTTTACACTTTTTCAAGATTTTCTATCGTACCTCCATTTGCGATTTCCCTTTTTTAAGGCTCGGTTCACAGAGTTTTTTCAGCAATGTATGACTGCCCCTAATTTAATTATGACTTAACGAAACAAGCAACCCGATGCCGGTTTCGGGCATCACCCCATATCAGCCAGGCTTAGACCTGGCTAGGCAGTTAGGGCTGCACAGTTTCCATGAGGCACAGGGTCATTTGCATATGGCTGGGTCTAAACTGGGAGACATGGTGAGCAAAAAATAACGATGGATTTAACCCAGATCTATTGACTGGGGGTGAATGTTTGATTTGCTCTGCATTCCGCCCATCATCTGTGTCTTTTAAAAAGGTTTTTGTTAACTTCAGCATCACTTTTCACATACTAATTCACAAAAATGAGCATAAGTATGTATGCATAACATTCCCGGCTACATCAAACAAAATAAAAAAGAAATAAACATCCTAATGTTATTCTGAGTTACACAGCCATCTTTCAGTAACCAGCTATCGCATGATCACTGATCCAGTTAGCAGTAGGGTCAAAACTACTGTGCCTTCATTTTGCATATGCACAAAGCATCCTCATTATCGCTATGCTTAGGAAAAAGAAAGAAAAAAATAGTTCTGGGTTGCATAGTCCTCTTCAAGCAGTTCCACAGGACTGTAACTAAAAGCACCTATAGAGCAAGGATTGGGATCAAGATCACTTATCAAAGTATTCAAACTTCCACATTCCCAATAAAATCATTCCACCAAATCCTACCATAGTTGTCATTTTCTATACCAACCTTTCATACATAATAACACCAATAGTTCACGCCCCACATTGCTTAAACAATTTTCCTCTGCCAACACTCAACAAAAGCTGTGGGTCTCTGGCAAATTTAAACCTGTTAAGTATATGCTTTGAGGTCATGTATGGTTCTGGTTTAACAGAACAAGACATTCATTACTTGCGCTCCTTTAGAGATGTGTGTTTCATCTGTTATCCAAGAACTCGCAGTTGGATTAACATTTTTTATAGTTAGTCTGGAGCTGTTTAGTTAAAGTGGTATGCGTTTGAAAGCCATAGGAATACATAGATCATTGAAAACTGCAAAGATTAACAAAATGTTAACACATTTGAAGGTGCTAAGTACTTTCAGAATTGACAGTTGCTCAAGACGAGTAAGAAGCACAGAACCACCATGACTGAATGGGCGTAGTTTGTGCTTATTCATTCTACACTTTAATTTGGAAGAGGACCAGGACTGCTCAGCAGACGTGAATATAGCAAGACCTTTGGGTCACACTTTTACATTCAAAAAGATTTTAAAAATCTGTAGTATATAAAAGTCATCCACAAGACAGGAAGGCACAAGGGCCATCCTAGGGCAGTAACAGCGATAATAACCATGAAATACTAGAAGCAGATCTAGATCCCTATGGCTACAGCAGGAGTCATGATAAATTAATGAGGGGGGGTTTTAAAAGAGTGTGGCTACTCAGATGAGTGTCCCGGCGCTAAAAGAAGGACAAATAATAGGCACCCAACAACCAAAGCCATAATGCCCAGTGATAGTGGGTCACAAGAAAATAAGCAGTAGCAAGACGCATGCTGCTTCATTGTAGCTCACTATACCCAGTAATCTTCACCTTGTCCCATACCTAGAATGACCACAGCGGCCTAATACAAATACAATATCAAAAGAAATGGTTAGTTGCAGATTGAAAACCATTTTAGCCCCAAGAGGTCAAGCACCATACGTATCAACTCAAAAATACTAACAATATAAAATTGTATGTATGTTTAACCATTTAATTTTAGAATGCAGAAGTCGCTGAATACATTGGTTGTTTCATTGTTGTTGCATCTGTGCAATACTAATGAACAATTGGCAATTGTGATTTATAGTGGGATGTGTTTTTAATTGGCTGTATGTATGAGAACAACAGGAGAGGACCCATAAACCTCGTTGGGATGGGTGTATCATGTGAGTAAAGACAGTTCCCAACAGGTATTATGCGGAGACAATTTTGGAAATGTATGCAATATGCATTACAAAGAAAGGAAAACCAAGGAGTCAAAGGCTTTTCAGAAAGGGTAGTCTTATTTTCATAAGCAATAGGAAAAAACTTTCAAGGGTCAATACAGTTAAAGCAGCACTGTACAGAGTGGATCTTGTGACAACCCGGTGACACTTGGTACAGGTGCTATATACAATCAGTGACAAGTGGGTGTGCAAGTGTTTAAAAACAACAGCAAAGGCGACACATTAATCAAGGTATAAACATCAGATAATGGCCCCAACAGAGACAAGTAACCATCACTTGAAACACAATTATTTGTATGGGAGCACAAGACGTGAAATGCGTCGTGAAATTCAAGCTGTCTAGTCGACGGCGTTTCGATCCCCGTTAGTCGGGATCCTCATCAGGACGGGGTTGTCGATGGGAACAGTGACTTAAGCTCTGGCAGGAAGACGTGGTTGAAATCCTGTTTATCCAGTATTTGGGTGTCTTTCATAGATTCACATGCCTGAATCATTCCCCGTCGTCGAGACGGGAGCCTCCGGTATATAAAAAAGTAATGTCCTGAGACATACATAAAGAGATTAGGTCTAAGGGTCTCACCTTAGTAACCTATCTAGGTCCTTATGCAGGAAGGACCAAACAGAGTAGGCTCCAGGGTCCCACCTTGGTAGCCTATCTGAGTCCTTTTGTAAAAAAGGACCAAAGTAAAAGAAACAACCAATCAGCTACCACCTCCCTCTAGAACCTTCCTGTGAGGAGCCTCAGTCTCTCAGATTTTCTACCGCACGTTGTGCTAGGGAGTCTCCACCTGAGTTCTCCTCAGGAATATTGGATTTTCTTCTAACTTCACAGTTTTTTCGACTTTCTTGCTATGGCTGATGTCAAGAAGAGAGCACTTTTCCGTCCCTGTGCCTCCTGTGGTAAACTGAGGCTTCACGTGGACGACGAACATGAGGAATGCCTATATTGCCTCTATCCTCACCACCAGTCCATAGACTGCAGGATTTGCCGTAATTTCTCCGTCAAGACCCAGAAAGACCGGGAAGGGAGACTTCTAATTTGGCTAAACAGGCTTAAGATGAATATTATGAATGAGGGTGGGATGCACACCTTTGTACTCAATTTTTGAAAGTCAATATTTATATGTCTTCTATTTGTCCAAAGTTAATCCTTTACGGCGTGCAATACTGGCAGCTGCGGCTGGTTTAGGGGTGACATGCGTTACCCCACCCTTCTTCATTAAACAGGCTTAAGGACAAACCGGAAGGCGACCTCATTTCCGAAGGTGAGAGCATGTCTGGCGCCTCACAGTTTTCCCTGAAGAGGCCTAGGGCTTCCTCGCCTGGCCACTCAGCAACCCCTCCTAAGAAGTCCAAAAGGTCTTCAGAGGGCAAGCCTACCGTGTCTAGCAAGGACCTTCCTGTCCCCAGGAAGCAACCACTGCTTACGGTGACGACGGCGCAATCGGCGCCCACCTCATCGCTAAAGACCGTCTCTACATCGACAACAACGGTATCGACGACGATGGCATCGTCGGCGTCCTCCTCATCGACGACTCTAACTCACTCGTCGTCAGCAGGAAGACCGCTTTCATCCTCCGCTCCGTCGACGACACGACCGTCGACGAGGACGTCGACGACGTCGACGACGACACCATCGACGAAGGTCACACCGTCGACGAGGCCGTCGACGAAGGGCACTCCGTCGACGAAAGGCGCTCCGTCGACGACGGCGACGAAGCAGTCGACAGCGGAAAAGTTACCTAAGGCACCGTCGACGAGAGCGTCGTCGACGGACGCACCGGCGACGAAGACCATATCGACGGCTGCTGGTACCTGGAAAGAATCCGAGCTCCTATCACATGCGATGGACGCTCAGACATCCCATGTCTCCATCAGAATCACCAAAATACCGATTACTCCGGAGATGACTTCGCCTAGTAAGGTCCAACAGCTGACGCCATCCTGCTTCTTACAGGACCAAGAACCGGAGGAGGAGATGTTTACCCAGGCCACTAGCCCCTCAGACTTGATTGTCAAGTGCCAGAGTACGGACGAAGAGCAGGAGGTTGAAGAATCAGTTCCTCCAGTTGTGTCTACCCAAGTTCACACCCAGGTGACCCCAATGGTGTGCTTGCCAGCCTCCTTAGTTTCAGACTTGCGCTTCCTCGTTCAGGACTACAAAGAGCGGTTTCCACAGAAAGCCACCCCTGCTGTTCCGCCAACTCCGCAGCCAGCTGTGACCGTTCCTGCGCAGGTGCCAAGACATAAGCCCCCTCCACTGGTTCTTCCTAGGACACAGGACCCTGCTCAAGACCCCGTCTCGTCCGAGGACGAGGAAAGGGAACATGAAGAAGGGGAAGTCCGAGATGATGATACGGACGTGGATGCAGACCAAGACTATGTCACTCACTCTCCAGCCTCTCCGGAGCCGCAATCCTCTGAGTCTCCACCGGCAGATATTGGAGGTTTCCATAACCTCATGGAAAGGGCAGCCAAAAGGTTCCATATGTCCATGGAATCTCAGGAAACTGAATGTTTCCTCTATGACTTTAAAGAGCCAACAAAGAAAACTACAAGATCGATCCCGATCATTGATTATCTACTTAAACAGGGCAAGCAGCTCATGCAGTCTCCAGCCTCCCTGCAGGTTATCGTACCCAGGCTGGACAAAAAATACAGAGCTACGTCGTCAGCTCCAGCATGCCTTACGGGTCACCCCAAGGCGGACTCTGTGGTCACCCAGGCGGCGCAGAAGAACTCGCGTAACCCTGCATCACCTTTATCGACACCACCAGATAAAGAAGGCAGGAAGTTGGATGCAGATGGGAAACGTTTTTCTACTACCTCTGCGACAACGGTGAAGATCGCCAATTCCATCGCCCTTCTCGGGCGTTACAACCGCCAACTCTGGGCGGACATCGCGCCCTACATTGCCGACCTGCCAGAAGATCTTAAAGCGGAGGCACACTCGCTCCTCCTCGAGGGCCAAACATCGGCTTCAGAACTGATCGACTGCGCCATTGACGTGGCCATGACTGGATTCAGGCAGCTGGCAGGCGCCGCTGTCCTAAGACGCCAAGGCTGGCTTAAGGCCACCTCTTTCAGACAGGAGGTCCAGACCAAAATTCTAGATATGCCTTATGATGGTGATCATCTGTTTGGCGAGAAGATTGACGAAGCCCTCACCGCAATCAAGAAGGACACCGACACAGCCAGAGCCCTAGGCACTCTGCAATCTCGCAATCAGTCCTTTCGTACCAACAGGGGGAGGGGACAATCCTCCTATAGAGGCTCTTATCAAAATAAGTCCTCTTACTCATACTCACAGGGTAAGACGCAGTTTCAACAGCGCCAAAACCAGTCGGGACGTCAGTCCTCCTTCAACAAATCATCCTACAGAGGAAAAGGACAGAAGAGACCCGCAGGCAATCGCCAATGACTCTACCAATTGGCCAGCCCCTCCACCATCGCCTTCTTTGCGACTTGGAGGAAAACTTTCTTTTTACCTTCAAAATTGGCGGCAAATAACAACGGACCGGTGGGTTCTACAGCTTCTTCAATTCGGCCACTCTCTGGAATTCCTCTCAACCCCCCCACGGACACCACCCGTCAAGCGCCCTCACAGACACCTGCGGCTGCTTCGCCAGGAACTGGCTTCCATGCTCCAGAAGGGCGCAATAGAAAGAGTTCCCCACGCCCAGAAGGGGGAGGGATTTTATTCCCACTTCTTCCTCATCCACAAAAAGGGGAAGAAATGGCGTCCGATCCTCGACTTGAGGGCTCTCAATGGGTTCTTAAAGAAGCAGTCGTTCCGGATGGTCACGCTACAAGAGATCCTGGGACTCCTGGAAAAAGGCGACTATATGACATCACTAGACCTACAGGATGCCTATTACCACATCCCTATCCTCAAGGGACACAGGAAGTTCCTAAGGTTTGCAGTCGCAGGGGTACACTACCAATTCCGCGTCCTCCCCTTCGGCCTCAAATCTGCTCCAAGGATCTTTACGAAATGCCTTTCTCCTGTCGCAGCCTTTCTCCGCCAGCAAGGACACCAGGTCTTCCCTTACCTGGACGACTGGCTGGTAAAGGCTCCGTCGAGAGTAGCCGCAGCCGCATCTTCCAGCGCCTGTCTACATCTTTTCCGCCGCCTCGGCTTGACCCTCAACAAGGAAAAGTCATCCCTAACACCAACCCAAGTCATCACCTTTCTGGGAGCGACCCTGTACACGGAATGCACCAAAGCCTTTCCATCACAGGAGAGAAAGTCGAAACTCATCTCCTTGGCCAGGTCAGTGGCATCCAAAAAGACTCTGACCGTCCGTATCTTCAAGTCGCTCCTCGGCATGATGTCGTCATGTATCCTGCTCATCCCGCATTGCCGCCTAAAAATGCGCCCCCTGCAGGAAGAACTGTCAAAACAGTGGACACAAACGGCGGGATCCTTCGAGGACCGCATTCGAGTCACACAACCTATGATCAACAGTCTACAATGGTGGAGATCAGCCAAACACCTGTCGCAAGGACTACCGTTCCTGCTTCCGGCGCAACCACATATCATCACCACGGACGCATCCTTGGAGGGCTGGGGTGCAGTCCTGCAAGAACTACAGACCAACGGAAAATGGACGCCACAGGAATCCAAACTCCACATCAACATTCTAGAGCTACGAGCAGTCTTCCTGGCGCTCCAATCGTTCCTCCCGCGCATCCGAAACTCCCCAGTGCTAGTCAGGACAGACAACACCACGACGATGCACTACCTGAACAAACAGGGAGGGACGCGCTCGCTCTCTCTCTCTCGAGAATCTCAGAGAGTTTGGAACTGGCTTCTACAACATGGCATCACCCTCAAAGCCGAATACGTTCCGGGCAAAGACAACGTCCTGGCGGACGCCCTCAGCAGAGAACAGTCCCTATCCCACGAATGGGAGTTAGACGAGAGTGCATTGGGCTACATCTTCGCGAAGTGGGGGACACCACAGATAGACCTCTTCGCCACCAGGGAGAACGCCAGATGCCCAAGCTTCGCAAGCAGGCTTCCCCAACCAGGAACACTAGGGAATGCATTTTCCATAGCTTGGCAGAACGTGTTTGCTTACGCCTTTCCGCCATTCCCACTGATACCCAGGGTAATCAGGAAAATGAAATCGGAGCCCTGCACCCTGATCCTCATCGCCCCATCCTGGCCGAGGCAGCACTGGTACACGGAGCTCCATCGTCTATCGGTCCATCCACCTCTTCGCCTACACAGTTACCCGACGCTACTCACGACGTCTCACGGACAGGTTCTCCACCCGAACCTGGGCCCTCTGAAATTGTCAGCCTGGCTCCTGAATACCGCGAGTTCAGTCATCTAAACATACCGCAAGAGTGCAAAGACGTCCTGTCCAACGCTAGAGCTGACAGCACAAAAAAGACTTATACTCTCAAATGGAAACGCTTCTGCGTCTGGTGTGAGAAGGAAGGTCTACATCCCTTCCAGGTCACTCCCCAACAACTCCTGCCATACCTCCTACAACTGGCGCACTCGGGCCTTGCCCATGCGTCCATCAAGGTCCACCTGGCAGCAATTTCTAGGTTCACTCGAACTTCTAGGGGTCCCTCCCTGTGGGCGGACAGGCTCATCAAACAATTCCTAAAGGGCCTTTTTAGGTCCTTCCCTAGACCAAAACCAGTCCCTCCAACGTGGCAACTCAACGTAGTTCTTCACCAGTTGATGAAGCATCCCTTTGAGCCTATCCACAAATCGGATATCAAATTCCTGTCGTGGAAGACAGCCCTCCTACTGGCACTAACCTCGGCCAGAAGAGTGGGCGAATTGCAAGCCCTATCCATTCAGGACCCTTTCTTACAATTCAAAGAGGACAGAGTCATCCTGCGTACTAACCCACGATTCATACCCAAAGTCCCATCGGACTTCCATCTAAATGAGCCCGTGGTTCTTAAATCATTCTTTCCGAACCCATCTACTCCGGCTGAGAGATCACTGCACTCTTTAGACCTTCAGAGATGCCTCAAATTCTATCTTGGTAGAACAAGACACTACAGGAAGTCATCCCAACTCTTCGTCGCATTCAGCAGACCTAGGAAGGGCATGCCCCTATCAAAGCAAAGTATATCAAGATGGATCTCTTCAGCCATAACTCTCTGCCACGAACAGGCAGGACGACCTCTGGACTCACGGGCCAAAGCCCACTCCACCAGGGCCATGTCTACGTCTGCGGCACTGTTTGCTGGGGTGCCACTCCTGGACATCTGTAGAGCGGCGACCTGGAAGTCCCCGCATACATTTACCAGGCACTACTGCTTGGATGCTGAGCTGACGAAAGACGCAGCAGTGGGCAGAGCGGTGCTTCGCCATCTATTCCAGTGAGGTGAGCCCTCCTACTTCCCACCATCCTGGACTGGTATGCACATTTCTTTATTACTAGATTCTGCATGACATTGTATGCTGTTGTTTATACAGTCACAAATGTTCCTTATTTGCAGGTGTATATGTTCTGTATCAACACAGGATGTGCATATTGTATTGCTTGCTACTCTGATTCAGGCATGTGAATCTATGAAAGACACCCAAATACTGGATAAGAAATGCGTTACTTACCTGTAACTGCAGTTATCCAGTATTAGTGTCTTTCATAGATTCACATGCACCCTCCCGCCTCCCCTGGCAGGACTCACCTCTCTCTAACAGGTTTACACCTAACCAACTTGGTGCGTACGAAAATCTGAGAGACTGAGGCTCCTCACAGGAAGGTTCTAGAGGGAGGTGGTAGCTGATTGGTTGTTTCTTTTACTTTGGTCCTTTTTTACAAAAGGACTCAGATAGGCTACCAAGGTGGGACCCTGGAGCCTACTCTGTTTGGTCCATCCTGCATAAGGACCTAGATAGGTTACTAAGGTGAGACCCTTAGACCTAATCTCTTTATGTATGTCTCAGGACATTACTTTTTTATATACCGGAGGCTCCCGTCTCGACAACGGGGAATGATTCAGGCATGTGAATCTATGAAAGACACTAATACTGGATAACTGCAGTTACAGGTAAGTAACGCATTTCTTATAGACTCGATCGTCCAAGGTTACTGAATGTTTCTTCCGTCTGGGCAGCGAGTAATACTGGCGAGGCCTGACTGAATCAGGGCTGTGGGCCGTAACCGGGAGTCTGCTGTCAAACGGGTTGCAGGCAGTAAATGCGCTGATGAGGATCCCGACTAACTGGGATCGAAACGCCGTCGACTAGACAGCTTGAATTTCACGACGCATTTCACGTCTTGTGCTCCCATACAAATAATTGTGTTTCAAGTGATGGTTACTTGTCTCTTTTGGGGCCATTATCTGATGTTTATACCTTGATTAATGCGTCGCCTTTGCTGTTGTTTTTAAACACTTGCACACCCACTTGTCACTGATTGTATATAGCACCTGCACCAAGTGTCACCGGGTTGTCACAAGATCCACTCTGTACAGTGCTGCTTTAACTGTATTGACCCTTGAAAGTTTTTTCCTATTGCTTATGAAAATAAGACTACCCTTTCTGAAAAGCCTTTGACTCCTTGGTTTTCCTTTCTTTGTAATGCATATTGCATACATTTCCAAAATTGTCTCCGCATAATACCTGTTGGGAACTGTCTTTACTCACATTTAATTGGCTGTAGACATTTAAATATTTCTTTCTGCAAGAGTTTGGCAGTGTTTTTTGCTAAGCACTTCTGTCATGATAACCCATTCACTTGATACTCCAAGCTACATTTCTGTGTCATTGGCATCTTGGTGGTCTACCATTGTCAATCATTGCTCCAGTAGGCTCCATTTATATAGTAAAAAGAACTGGGACATGAATTGATTCTTGGGCGATTGTCTGTGGCAACTTCACTGGAAAGGATTTGTATACAATTTTTACCAGCTCAGGGCAGTGTCCTAGAAATAAAATCTATTCAAGGACTCTGCCTGTGAGGCTCATATTGGTCTTCAGGGTTGTGACTACTTTCCTATGGCCGGCTACATCCAGCACTCCCTACAGTTCAAGTAGAATCAGTAGAGATGCATCTTAATTATCCGTGTTGCATCCAATTCACAAGCTTTACACTAATTCCACTACATCTTATGGTCAGAAATAAAGTTTAACAGGAAGGAGATAAGGTTTCCAGTTGTGTTTGCTAGGTAGGCAAGTCTTTTGATGGTGTAGTACGTTGCTAAAATCCAGTATGTGTAACAGTGTGAGACAAATATCTGCTAGTATGAATCGGATTAGGGTGATCATGCTGAAATCAGTCTCAGTCATAATAGCTGGCTTTGACTCCATGTAGAGATTGGTTGCTCTCAAGGATGGTATATTTTTCTAATTTCCATTATCAAATTTTATGGAGTGCCACTTAGGACAGTTTTGCTATTATTCTAATTTGCTGTTACTCCGATACTCTGTTTATCCACTTACCAAGGACACAAGTCTGAATCTGCTTTTCCAGACTAGAACTTGTGACATGCAAATCACAGGGAGGTGTTTGCACTGAATGCTTATTTAGCCATCTGGTGTTTTTTTTTAGTTAAACAACTGTGTTTGTTTAAGATTCGGGTGGGTGGTTAGTGAACGGAGGTGGGAGTTTCATTTCCAATTTATGTATGTGATCAGAAGAATTAGATAATAGGAACAAGACCTCTGTGTGGGGTCGCCAGTGAGCTGTGTGCGTTAGTTTCTTGCAGTTTCTACTTTTTTGGGGACTGGGCAGACTTTAACACTAATGGCCCAGTGCAACTATCTTTTTTGGTGCCACACTCCTCCTACTTCCCTCCTCACCCCATTAACCCTTGGCGCTACTTTATAGCAAGTCAAAACTGCCACTACACAAAACTCCGATCTTTCGCTCTAGCAGGCACATTAATCACTAGAGTTATCTTGACATTTTTATTGCTGCCTGAAAGCTGCACACACATGGAACTCTACAGCAGGTGCTTTTAAATAGTGAGTTATTGGTCAACTCCGTGCCTCTTCCAGGCCAGCACCGAGTGAGTCTGCACCAGTTGCACACCGTATAGCCAGCCCTCATTCAGGAATTCATCTACGCTGCTTTTTCTCGTATACTGCATTAAAATAAAGGAGTTTTTCAAAATACTTAGTACTTTTAGGCAGTGCTTAATTTGTTAGCAAATCGGCCCAGTGGCCCAAACTTTTCTAAAAAAGTGTGGTGACACTTCAGAATATTAGGGTTGCCGAGTACCAGTACTGTCTAGTAGTCTTTATTTTACCTCATATCTTTATCATCTACCAATGTACTATCCCTGCCCCATATTTTGCACTGTAGTAGGTTCTTTTTCATCTCTGCTTTCTCCCTTTGCCACCTTTTTCAATCTTTCTACTCCTTCCTCTTTAGTCTTTTGCTGCTTTTCTCTCTCTTGTTCTAAGTCAAAGCCCTGGTCCCCCAAAAAAGTGTCATTGGGCCCCACCTGAAACCACCTCTCGAATTAAGCACTGCTTCTGAGACTTGTATGCACCATAAGAGTTTTAACTTGTACTGTATTAGAATGTGAGTCTTTTCTTTAGAAATGCATTTTGATGTGTTAGATTGTGTGCTAATGCCTTCATTCTATTTACCAACAGATGATCTAGAGTCTCACTCTTGCGGCCAGATTCTCAACCCAAAAGTGATGTCAAGCACTCGAATGCTTGAACATGAAGTTAAGACCACCCAAGGGGAGAAGGTTACGATGAGTGTTGCAATGGGTCCAACCAATCAATCTTTTCTTGATTCCGACAACATGTTACCTCTGTCTGATGAAGATATGGCCTCTGGACTCTATGGTAAATCATGTTCCTACCTGAAGCTTAAAGATTCACGAGGTTTGAGATATCTGATTCTACATAGACATTATACTACCAATGCATACACTGTTATATGTAATGGAGATGGCATAAAATGCAAAAAAGTTATTTTTTCTTTAAAAATCCTAAAGACCTACACGGTCATTCTTATGTTCTTGTCTGTACCAGGTTTCTCCGAAGTCTGTCCTGGGGGGCCGGATCCATGCCAGAATTTTGTCATATCCCCATTTAGATAAATGTAATGGTCTTAAAAATCTGGCATGGATCCAGCCCTCCAAGACAGAGTTTAGAGAACCCTGGTCTATACAGTCAATAACAACTGTGCTATTGATACGTTGCATCTTTTGTCACCCCAGCTTTCTGTCATCCATCAACCAGTCCTGCTATTCTTACCTCCTGTTTATGGAAACATTTCATCTGAGCTCTCAGTTTGATATAGTGCAGACATTCCCTACCATATTCTGATTATTTCTGTCATGATGGTGGCCAATCTTGGACACTTTGGGCATTCTTAATGATAATCTGGCTAGCTCTGGCATAGTAATGACCCATCCATTAAATATTGTGGACAGTCTTGGCAAGGTTCCAGCTGCCCTTGGCATTATGGTGTTCATACTTGACATAATGATGTCTTTTTGGGAATAAGTGCGACTGTCCATTTCCTCATGGTGTTACTGGCATAGTGGTGGCCGTCCTTGACGTGTTGTGAGAATTCTGGCATAATTGGGGAAAAACCATCATATACTTTAGGACACCCCTTGTATTAGATGCTAACAGTAAATAAGTATGCAAGGAAGAATCTGTTTGTCTGAGTGCTTGTTGAAAAGTGTGGAAATGTACCTTTTTAGGGGTACAATGGTGCAGGGTCACCCTCTCATCCACGGGTTCCAAAGACTAACAAAAAGAGATTGGCACTGGAGTTGAAATAAAATAACAAGTTTATTAATCACTCATGTGTGGGACCACATCCACACAGCACTCTCAAGTGTTACAGGGGGTAGTACACGGAATTTACAAACCATCGTCCATTTTATACCTTTTAGTTGCAATGTAATCATGTGAACAGAAATGGAAAGAACAAGTTTAGAAATAGCTATCAGCAAACAAGTGCAGGTGGATGACTACGTGGTCTGCAAAGTGGGAGGGGGGGAGCAGGAATGCTTATGGCAGCAGTAAATTGTCAACAGTTAACATCTGAGACCAGGTGCACTGGCAGCTGCAAACCCCCAGCACATACACTGCTTAGCCTTGTCAGGAGGTCAACTAAAATAGATAACACAAGCAGAGTCAAAAGACGAGCAGCAGAGGACAGAAGAATTACGAAGGAAACAAAAAAGACACCACAGCCAAAATGGCTGTAGCTTATGCTAAGTAAAATATTACACGTTTCCACAAAAGGACACGCTGAAGTTTTGGGACCAATATGTATTTACTTATAATTTTAATCTATTTTTTAGGAGGGCAGAATCGGAATTTGCCAAGCAGGGTGATGGTAAGTTCCAATTCTATTAAGGACACGGAGGCGAGGATTATGCTTTATCCTTTCTTAGCTTTATTTAACATTTTCACACAGCAGCCAGTAACATGGGACAAAAAATGTTTTCCTCATGAACACAGACAAAACTACAACCAGGGAGGCATACAGTCCATAGTCCTTCCTCCATGTCTAGCACTTTGGGTACTAAGACCCCTGCTTGTCCTTCTTCGTCCTCTTTCTTCGCGCAGAAATACGCTCAATCTTCACTGGTCTTGCTTGGAACCATCATTCCCTAAAAAGACTATAACGCGATCAGGAACTGAGAAGACACAAAGGACTTTGACCAGAAAACAAAACAATGATCTAAGTACTAAGGTACAAACCATTACGATCAAACATCAGCCAACCCGCAAAGATGCTTGCTTACCCAGGTACGATGTACCCCCCCCAAAAAGCACAAAAGAAGTTACTTACTGCCATACGGGCGGGTTCGCACCAACGTGCTTTGGATGGGATAATCCTCGCCTCTGTGTCCTTAATAGAATTGGAACTTACCGTCCCCCTGCTTGGCAAATTCCGATTCTATGGCAGGACCGGAGGCTTCAGTTTATGCTAGTTTAAAGCTTACTCACCACCAACTGAGCCACATTCACCACCGGTTTAAAATAAAACCGCTTAAAAGTGGAATCTGAAGACCAAACTGCTGCCTGCATCAAATCCTCTAGGCGCGCTCCTAACGCAAATGCCTTAGAGGCCATGGCTCCTCTAGTAGAATGAGCACCAAACTGCTTTGTATCCATGCCCGCTTCATTCATGACCCAGCGCACCCATCTCGCAATTGTAGGCGACTATACCGCTTTGTGCGGTTTCCTGAGTGCAATCAAAAGTTGTTGTTCGCCCGGAGGACGAAGTTCTAGGGTCAAGTCCTCATAGGTTTTAAGACAATCCACCACACATAACTTTGGAGTATCCTGAAAAGCCGGATATGACACTACGCGAGTGTGTGACTTAGTACGGCGTCCGATTGTGAAGACCACTCCCTCTGGCGAGAAGGTCCTTTCCGAAATGTCCAACGCTCGGACATCCGAAACTCGCCTGCAGGAGATCAGACATAGCAGCATAGCTAACTTTGCTGACAATTTCTTCAACGAGAGATATCTATTCAGCTGCCAAGACAAAACGAGGTTTAAAACCAAGTTGACATCCCAAAGGGACGAATATCGAGGTTCCGGAGGTAACGACAACCGGATACCCTGCAAACGTCTACAGACCAAAGGATTCTCCCCAACTGGCTTTCCATCAAGCGGGGAATGCCCTGCTGAAATTGCTGAGCGAACCGCATTAATAGAGCGGTATGCCAAGCCATCCGAAGCCAATTCAGCCAGAAAGTTCAGGATGTGAACAACATCCGCGACCACGGGATCCAAATCCCTTCGAACACACCAACGAAGCCACCGAGTCCAAGCAGACCTATACTGCTTCGTGGTGCTGTCGGCCCAAGCCTTGGATACGAAGGACGCAGCTGGCTCCGAAAGACCTGGCATCGACCAACGGCGCCGGAATGGCGCCACGCCATGAGGTGGAGCTGACCCTGCGCGGTTAGATGGTGACACATCACCTCCGGATTCAGAAGGAGGTGAGGAAACTGGGGGAGTAGGATTGGAAAATCCCAAGAAAGTTCCAGAAGAATCTGAAACGAAACTTGAGACCTCCAACAATGTGTCACCATGACCACCTCTGCCCCCTGCCGCCGCCCTTGTGATCATCGAGAATGGGGGAACGCGTACTCGACTTCCGCGGTCCAATCCTGCAGGAAGGCATCCGTGGCCACTGCCATTGGATCCGGCCTCCAACTGAAGAACCTGGGCACCTGATTGTCCAGACGGGAGGCAAAAAGTTCCACCGAGAATGGACCCCAAAGGGATTGAATCCACTGGAACATCTTTGGGTCTAACTTCCATAAACTGGAATCGTACAAGTTGCGTGAATGCCAATCTGCGACCTGATTGGTCTGCCCCGGAAGATATTCCGCTGTGACCGAAATGTGATGATCCAGACAGAAGGTCCAGAAGTCTTTCGCCAGCTCGCGAACCTCCCAAACGATTGACGTACCGGACAGCGGAAACGTTGTCCATTTTGAGCAGGACACAGGATTGCACCCTCTCCTTGGTCCAGCAACGGTCTGCGAAAGAACCCGGTAAGAGTTCTAGTCAGTTGATGTGGAGGCCCTGCTCATCCGCCAACCACACTCCACTTGTGGAAAAATCTGCCCCAGCCCGAACGATTGGCGTCTGATTCTATGACCAGGTCTGGAACCAAGCCGAAAATTGCTCGCCCGTTCCAGGCCCCCATGTGAGACAACCACCAAGTAATTTCCTCTCTGGCTTCTTCCGAAAGAGGAACCATGTGATCGTACGATCTCCCCCTTCGTAGGTGAAACGCCTTGAGACGTTGGAGGGCCCGATAATGAAGAGGGCCCGGAAAGATCGCCTGAATTGAAGAAGAGAGCAGGCCCACCACACGGGCCAGATGGCGTAGAGAAACGTGGGACTTCGCAAGTGTTTGGCGCAACTCATGGCGAATCTTCGCCATTTTCCGAGAGGGAAGGCTCAGGGTCGCTTGGACAGAGTCGATCACAAACCCTAGGCCTTGCAACAGGTTTACCGTCTGCTGGAGATGAGAGGCCAAAACCCGAGGGCATCGTGCCATGAGCAACAGATCGTCCAAATACAAGATCATCCGGATGCCCTGAGCCCGGAGGAATTCCACCGCTGGGTGCAGCACCTCGGTGGAACACCACGGAGCCGAGGACAGACCGAATGGAAGAGCGGTGAATTCGAACACCAAGTCCTTCCAGCAGAACTGCAAAAACCGACGATGCGGTGGATGGAAAGGTACAACCAGATAAGCGTCCTTCAGGTCGAGGCGCACCATCCAATCGGCCGAAAGGAGAATGTCATGGAGGAGATGAATCACCTCCATTTGAAATGACGAAACACCAACCAGCCGCTGAAGTCCTTGAGATTGATGACAGGACAAAGGCCACCGTCGGTCTTGTCCACCAAGAAAATATTGCTTAGAAAACCACGGGGGTGAAGCGTTGATCGACGAACGGCTCCTTTGCGGAGCAGCTCGGAAACCTCTTCGTCGATCAACAAGTCGTGGGCATTGAAAGAAATCGGGCGAGGTCGAACCTCTTGACAAGGATCCCCGTGAAACTCTATATGAAAACCTTGCACCGTTTGTAGAACCCATGCGCATCTGAAGTTATTTGCTCCCAAGCTAAACGCCCTCCAATGCGCACAGGAATCTCCTGTAAGAGATTTACCGTCGGAGTTGCCACCAGAGTTGGCTCGGAATCCTCCACGTCCTCGGAATCTTTGTCCACGTGTGGGGTAGAAGTTGTTGTAGTTTGCGGACGTATTGTATTGCCCGCGGCCAGAGCCTTGTCCCCGGCCTGAGGATTGTTGTGAGCTGCGGTGGGAAAGCGGCCCCTGCCTTGCCCGGCCCCACGGAAAAACCTGCTGGCTAAAGACCTTCTTTATACTAGTCTGGGCCTTGTCCAGGGAAGTGAAAGTTGCTACAAACTTCCCCAATTCTTTTATAAAGGGGTCACCGAAAAGGCCTCCCTGCGCCACGGCCTCCGCCTCCGAGGAGGCTAGATCGCCCAACTTTGCATCTAGTTTAATCAACCGAGATCTCCTACGCTCTATGGACAACGCACAATTTGCGTTGCCCATAAATATAATGGCACGTTGGGCCCAATTAGAGAGCACCTCCGGGGAAATGGGGGTCCCCGAAACCTTCGCCTCCTCGGCCATGTCGAGTATTTTCGTCATGGGCCCGATGGCATCCAGTAACTTATCCTGACAGGATCGCCAGGACCTATCAATGCCTTTCCTGGGTTCCTTTGTGAACTTTGCCATAAATGGGGCCATTTTCGGATCGAGGACCAGGGTACAAGCAATCTTATTCTCCAAAGAAGGTCTGGGGCACTCAGCCTGCAGGCAACCTCGAGCTTCCTTCTCCTAAGGTTTCCGCAACCTATTAGCCACAAACCTGGCCACCTTATCACCAGGGACCCAAGCCGCCGGACGAGGGTGCATAATCTCGTCGGGGTTGAGCATGTCAGAATCCTTCTGTGCGGTAGCGTGTGAGGTGGATGGAGTAGCTGACGGGAGCCAAAGCCGTGAAGACCCCGCCTCGTCGTCTGTATCCCCCTGTGTGCCATCATCATCGGTCGCAGGGGAAGGGGGATCCAGGGGTTAGTTTAGGGCGTCTGGGGGAGGGGGAACAGAGGAAGACCCTGAAACCACAAACGCCGACCTAAAGCATGCAAAAGCGTCCACATCCACCCCTTCAGGGCGCTGTTTTTTAGGTGACGGAGGGTTCTCCTCAGACTGCTGACACGTCCCCCCAGGAGGATCTGTCCGCGCCGCCGCAATCTTATCGCACTCCTTGACTATTCTCTCCGACAGGCGCTGCTCCATTGGTCCAACCACCTCATTGACCACCCTATAAATGAAGGTATCCACCGCCTCAAAGAACTAGTCGTCCCAAGGTAAGTAACCATGTGATTCTTCATCATAATACTCCGACTGATCCGCCATGATCAGCGTCAATATCTTACAACCAACTGGGAAAAAACTCCACACCAAGAGTACAGCACAAAGATCAATAAGGGCACCAGAACCCTTCCAATATGGGTAGACTGGGTAGCTGCATAACTAATGGGTAACCAAAGGATTACTATAGGGGCAGCACTCACCCCGAACGCGCACGACCCTCAGCAGAAGCCGACCAGGCCAACTACCTCCCAATGCGCGTTCCGCGAGATGCGAGAGGTTTTATAGGTGCGCGGCAACGCGCGAAAAGAAACCAACGGGCTTAGTCCTTTTTACACAAGCTCCGTCGAGCGCGTCTCCAAAGCGTATGGAAACGCTTCACTCCAGACCCCCGCCGGGGCGTTCAATAGAAAAGCAGGGAAATACAGCCCGATTGGGCGTCAAGGTGAGGCAGCAGGGACAAGCTCTGGCTCAATGCTCATGCTGCGCGACTCCTGACTAAGGAGCGACGCCGCGAGAGCAATGAGGGGGCCGAGTCCCTCTAGCGGCGCACTTCCAGCACCGCAACAGCAGGAGGGCGGCCGCGTGAGGAGCGGAATGAACACTCCCGCGGCTGGTTACCTGCAAGACAAAAAGAAAGCCCTAGCTAGCGCTGTACAACAATGCCCACACAAATAGAATAAAAAATGAAGCACAAAAATCACCCAAGGCAATAAAGAACTGGAAAGAAAATATTGGAGCACTTAACTGTCGCCTAAGCAGCGAAGAGGACGAAGGACAAGCAGGGGTCTTAGTACCCAAAGTGCTAGACATGGAGTAAGGACTATGGACTGTATGCCTCCCTGGTTGTAGGGAGTTGTAGTTTTGTCTGTGTTCATGAGAAAAACATTTTTTTTGTCCCATGTTACTGGCTGCTGTGTGAAAATGTTAAATAAAGCGAAGAAAGGATAAAGCATAATCTGAAGCCTCCGGTCCTGCCATAGAATTACAGTTGTTCATGTATTTGGCAAGCTCTTGCTTAGATTATTCGCTCATTCATTCAAAATGAAAGTGTTTATTTTTTGGTAAAACGTTTAACTTCAGAAACAGGCAAGCCGAGGTTTCTAATAGAAATCATTGCATTTCTACAACATATTTATAGCTGATGCTTGATGAATAAACTGTGGCAAGTTTGGCTGGCTTGCTGCTGGTTTTGGGACCTTGGTATCAGAGGTCACTTCTGCTATAATTATTATTTCATTACTTGTTACATTTCATCATGTGTGTTGATAAAGGTTTCTAGTACGTTATCTTTAATAATCTTTATTCAGCAAACAATGCCATAAAGGTTCACACCAATAAACATCAAAATCATTGAAGTGGTCAATAAAAAAACAGTTACAAACATTTCATAAATAGCATATAGCATGTAAACATTTACAGCTATAAAATGATCTCTTAGAAAAGAATTTCCTTCAACCAGTCAGCTAAAAAGTCCAGATTCAAATTGGGGAATTAAGCTGCACATTGAAATTAAATCCACTGAATTACACTATAAGATTTAGCCGTTAATTATCCATTGGCCAATAATAATTGACCAGCGCATCAATTTATGGTCATGCAGTACAAAGTTCATACCACTGCACTTTTCTGTCGAGATCTCCACTTACCCATCAAAAACGAGACTGCAAATACAATCTGAGGTGCTGTATTAGATCTAATCTACATTATGCGGCAAACTGGCAATATCCATTTCTTCCTAAGCACATGATAGTGATGGCAAAAAATAAAATATGATCAATGTATTCCTTTACCTGGGGGCAAAAAGGATAAGTCGTTTCGGGATCATTGGAGGATTTTTGCCATTTGCATTGAAGGTAAGCATTGCAAAAGTCCCAATACGAAATTTAATGTACAGACTTTTTGCTAGTGGGGGCTCAATAGCTTCCTAATACTCTTTAAGAGAGTAAACATCTTTAAACTCTAGGAGGGCTAGAGTCAGAGTGCCCACCCTCCTGCTCCTACACATTTCTCTATCTACATACCTCCAATAGATACCCTTAAATACAGTCATCAGCACTCTGATGGAAGTTTCTGCGTTTGCCCCCAGTTGTTCACTCCCAAGCTCGATCTGACAAGTTTTAATGTACCCAAACCAGGGGATCCTAGTAGCTCCTGGATGCCTTCTTGGCACCTCCAGTCCCATCTGATATGGCACCAACTCCACAGGATTCAAAGCCTCCACTACAGCAATGATCACAATGTGGATGATTGGTCTATGCCCAAGATCCAATTACGAAGTGGGGTACTAGAATGAAGACGACTAGTCATGGATCGTAGAAAATGATTCTCCACCAATTCCAAATCAATAACGTTTCCATGGGCCCAGAGTTCTAACATATAATGATGAACCCCCCTCCCCAAGTGTTTGGAGATTATAAACAGGCATGGCTGGGGATAGAGGTCGAAAACTGATACCCTGAGAGCCCCTCGTAATACCTCCTGCGTAGTGCTCTAGCTTAAGCTTACTCTTTTGGTGCGGATCAACCAAAATGCCCCATAAGAGTAAACCTCAAGTATTCAAAGGTGCAAACTCTCTCCAGGGGGACACCATTGAGGGACAGATGTGGGCAGGCTGTATGGCAAAGATTCAAAACCATGTAGTTGGTCTTTTGTTGGTTGATTTCGAGCTCTCCCTGCCATCAGAAATCACCAAACTGGTCCAACAGATTTTGAATGCCTATAGGGATTTGGTCACCAGTAGGGTATCGTCCACAAACAGGAGCGCCGGGACATTCCTGTTCGCTAAACTCTGGGCATCATTATTACATGCCTCTAAATGGGCCACCAGGTCATTGATGTAGAGTAGGGACAAGGTCTGGGCAAGAACACAACCCTGCCTTAATCCCCATATAACCGGGATGGGTGTTGTCAGTTTCCCGAGGGTGCAATACCTAACTTGTGCATAATTCTTCTGGTGCAACCTACTGTTAATATCAACAAGGTATTTTGGGGCACCCAGGTAACGTATTTCCAATAAATAAGTTGTAATTGAAATACTTGGTCGATAGTGCTTGTCCCTGCCCTGAACCCTGCTTGTAGAGGAGTTAGTAAACCCACATCCTTAATCCATTCATTCAGCCTGTACAGAAATATCCAACTAAAAAGCTTCTGCAAGCTATCAATGAGGGTGACTGGCCGATAGTTGGATGGTAGGGACCTTGAGCCTTTCATCTAGAGTGGTATAATCTCGGCCCCTGCCCATGTCAGAGGAGTTGGCAGCCCTTCTAGGATGCGGTTGAAGTACATGGCAAAGTAGGCGCCCCAGATTTCCTTGTTCGTTTTAAACAGGTGGTCCCTTTCTATTTGGTGGTGGACCCTTTCTGCAATCAAGGCAGGTAAAAGTGATCAATGCATGATACGACAGACATTTTAGCATTCAGCGGGGCAGCAGGTTCCGAATGCCTACCAGCCAATATTTGCCAAAACAGATGATAATCTTTCTCTTTTACTGACTTGAACAGTGCTTCCCATTTGGCCAACTCAAATGCGCACTTACCCTGGGTTATTGTGACTTTGTAAGAGGGCCTCGCTTCCTCGATTATAGATCCATTGCCACTCCTAATGTCACCCATAAGAGTTCTCCGAGCTAACCTACATGGGGCTGTTTTGGCCTCCCAAGGGAAAGACCTAGATTCTACCATAAAAGAGCTCCTTAAGGGAATAGAACATTGTATTGTGGATTGTAATGAGGTCACCCCATGTGGCAGCTACCAGAGAAAACCCCTCCCCCAGCAGGAACACTGCTTCCCGGGTGGTGGTAATAATCTCATAAATCTGCTTCTGGATGGCCAGAGTTGTGACAGTAACCCGCCACCTCAACCTATAGTGGTTACTTGAGGGTGCACACCTCCTATCAAATGGTTCATTAGTGTGTGATGACCTATTAGATCCCAGTGAGCACAGGGTGAGGTTCAGGGCATTATGGTAACTATCCTGCTGCTGAGTCACCTTCATGTCAACTACTTGGGGGCATAACCTTAAATCATCCTGAGTCTCCAACCGGGGTGGATGGGGCCTCTCCTCACAGTGCTACAGCCATCACACTCCTATACCCAGAGTACAAGTCAAAAGCAAGCTGCGACATATTAAACCGCGGGAACATCATTAAGCTGATAGATGCCATCGGGTTGTCAAATGCTGTAACCTCACAAGATATCATCTCAATTGTATTCATAGCACCAGGCCAGGGGCAAACAAATGGAACTAGGAAGGTCACTTGGCGCTCGAGTGAGGTAACGAATAGGATCCTAAGCCACACTGAAAACTTTAATCAGTGGGGCATCACTATACTTCCTGGCAGGGAACCAGGATATTCGTATGTCCTACAGAAAATCCGACCCACTGACCACCCAAGAGCAGAACAAAGAAAAGTCTACTCGGTCCTTAGGAGTGCCCGGGAAAAGACTCCTTTCCCAGACTCGGAAGATCTAAATTCACCAGAAGGCCTGTACAAATTAAAAAAGGGAATGGAACAGACCTGTTCATGGTCATGGTTGGCGGGCTCACTAAATTCAACCCGGCTGCTACGATGACAAAATAGCAGTCAAAATGAAAAGGTAACCTGCCCACTAAGGGTCTGCTCTTGGAACATTAATGGTCTATCGAACAAATTGGGAGAAGAATCGACTATCACTTACCTTCGGTCATTCGAGATCATACTATTACAAGAGACATGGCTGACAGAGGGGTTTAAAACTCACCACACACCTGCCATCAAAGCAAAATCATCAGGAAGAGGCAGCGGAGGTCTAGCGATTTTCATATCAACAAATAACGCAATCACTTCATGGGACCTCGCAAGTTCATCTTACTCTTTCCAGTCTGTGGGAATCTCCTTCAACTCCCCCCAAGGTAAGCCAAGAACCATAATCATATGTGTACATACGTCCAAACTCCGCGTCCAGGCAAAAAGCCTCAGAGGAGTTGATGGCAACAATACTAGGAATGAGATCAAGGTTTCCAAAAGCGGACTTTGTACTTTCTGGAGATTTTAATATGTGGTTAATGTCGGTGTTAGACCTGTCTGCTTCTGGGAAGACTCTAACCACCATGATTTATTTTTGTCCCCCTTAGCCTCCCAGAGTTTCTATTTTTATTTTTACATGTGTCCATCAGGAGTTTTTTTATGCTGTCAGGGGGCTAGGTGTTCCTTGGCGATGACGCCATTTTTCCCTCATCACTTGTGAGGCCTAGTCACCCCCTTGAAACCTTAGGGATCTCCAGAGACCTAAAATGGTGTCCACCAACTGTCATAACGGACACTACTGGAGGACAGGTCCATAGGATAGCATTAGAGAACCTTCTGGAATCTACTAGAGACTTCTGCAGGTCTCAGGCCAACCTATATAAGGCCAGTGACCAGCAGCCATTTTGTGCTGACCACCAGAGTAGAGGAGTGAGGCAGTGGCGAGAGGAGGTGGACACACTGAGAGTGGCTAGTTTGTCACTGAGGCTGACAGTTACTTCAGAAGATTGTTCCCCCTATTGCCTCTGACCGATCCCTCTCCCAAAGACAACAACTACTGACAAGGAAATCGAGTTACTGGAGGAAGAAGACCCTTTTATCTCAGAGCCCCAGTAAAACCACTCAGAACACCCTTAATTGGGGGTATTCCTGCCTGTCAACGCCCAGCGCTGTGCTTACCGGGTTCGTGGAGTAGCTGAAGTGGAGGCGGGTGTCTGTGGCACCCTGGCGACCTGAGGAGCGAAGGCGCCGTGTGGGGACATCCTTCCTGTGAGGCCAAAAGTGAGAGGGACTGAAGGGAAGCAGCGGCGCTGCTCCGACCGGCATCGGGACCCCGGGGGCACCGGCCGCGTCAAGTAAGGGAGGAGGCGCGTCCGCGCATGTCCAGCACCTAGACGCTTTGGTGAGGCAGGAGGGGCCTAGGTTCGAGCAGGCCCAGGAGAGTAGCGTCTACCTCGAGAGGCGAGGTTCACGCAGGCGCCGAGGAGCAGAGCGACGTGGGAGGCGGAGTGCAGGAGAGCATCGCGCATGCCCGGTGAGGTGTCGACTCATCACGGAAGAAGCTGAGGAGAACCGGCGGGACAGCCTCACACCAGGGGAGCAAGGAGCGAAGGCGCCGATCGGCAGCGAGGCTCCCCACCGCCCAGCGTTGGGAGGCGGAGGCACATCGGATAGAGAGAAGCGCACACCGTCCCTTCAAGCCCCAGTCACCAGAGTCAGTGCAACGCGCTGACTACCAAACCGGTCCCTTCGGCCCAGCGCTACACAGTGGGAGCGCGCCTGGATCAGAGAAACTCCTCAAGCCCCACAAGTAAGCCGGGTAGTGGAGGGGGAAGCGGGAGACGGCAGTGTTGAATGCCGACAAAGCCAGACAGTGGGGAAATAACCACAACAATTAACTGAACAGTTGGAGAGCCTAATTGGAGGGAAAACAAGCTAGTGAACTGGCCAATAAAGAGTAAAACCTATCCAATAACTGTGCAAAAGAGAGAAAGGTGAAAGTGGTAAAGGGAACCACAGGGTTCCTGGGCTAAAGCCCTTACAGAGTTTTGGTAGCGGAGGGAGTAGATCCTCTACCAGTTAGGTGTACCTTGCTAATATTATTGTGTCTTTCCTTCTAGTCACATTTCTGGTGGGTAATGCTGTGAGGTTCTACAACCAGGTCATTCTGTTGGGCTGAGCAGTGCTTAAGAGCTGTGGGGTAATGTACCTGCAAATGTGTCTTTAAAAACATATTACTCTGCCAGACTGTATTTTGCCTTCCTGTAAAATTATTAGTGAAGTGACTTGTGTCCTGAATAACTACAGAACCTAAATGTACCGTTGATTCTCAAATTCTGAACAGGAAAAATATTGAAGTGTGATTTGAATTTCATGTAGATGTGTAATTTGATTGTCTTTTATCCCTGACTAAAAAGTATAACAAGAAGAGCATATTATTTTTATAAAAAGGTAACGGTATTTTTCCAAACAGAGGTGTTGTGTCTTTATTTTGGTGGTTCATCACTGTGTTACTGTGGGTAAGATTTGTAAGTACTTAGCCAACGCTTGGAGTTAGCTGTAGACCACTACTGTGCCAGGCTACCATATGTAGGCTTGGGTAATCTAGGTCCAACATAATTGGTGTTTCAGCGGTGGGATAGCGGATCTGTACTTACACTTACTTATTAGTAACGCAGTGACAACCACGAGACCCCACCTGGAGTTTTCTCCCTGCGGCCCTCCTAATTTACATTTTTGGTTTTTCTAAATTGACTTCTGGCGGTGGGTGGAGGTTGACCTCAGGTCACTCTGTGGATTTCTCCTGTGTAGCATTTTATACTTCAAATAAGAATGGAGATAAATGTGGAAGAGCTAGACAATTATACTGTGAACCAATTGAAAGAATGGTGTCAGCAGCAGGGGGTGTTCTTCAAGAAAGGCGCCAGAAAAGTTGAGCTGCTGACCAGTATTCGGGCATGGGTAGAGGCTCATTCCGGGGAGGAGGTAGATCCTGAAGAGAGTGACAAGGACACTGTCCTGGAGACCACAACACTGTACCAGGCGGGAGGGGAGAACCTTGTAACAGGTCCTAGAACACCTTCTAGAGTGGGCAGTAGTGTGTCAGAGAGGGGCCTGACCGACGCCGAGTTAGAAGACAGGAGGGAGGAGAGGAGGATGAGAATAGAACTAGCCAGGATGGACATGGTGAGGGAGGAAAAGAGGTTGGAGCATGAGCGGACCATCAAAGAGATGGATTTGCAAGCCCTGAATTTACGTACCCCCAAACCAGAGGATGGTGGCAGCGATAACCAAACCAACACCAGGGAACCTAGACCGTACCTACCGAAAGACATAATGGCTTGTTATGTACCCAGTGACGACATTGCTAAATGGCTAGCCGCCTACGAGGTCTCGCTGAGGGCCCATGGGATTCTGGAAGTCCACTGGGGAGGTGGGTTATACAAATACATGCCCCCCACTGGCAGAGATACTTTGTTGGCCCTTGACCAGAGTGAACAGACCTACTATCCGGCTATGAAATTAGCGCTGCTCAAGAAGTTTGGGTTGACCCCCGAGAAATATAGACAAAAGTTCCGGGGCAGCTACAAGCTGGGCACACAAAACTGGGTAGATTTCTTGGACTACTCCAGGAAGGCCCTGGAGGGTTGGGTAAGAGGCAGCGAAGTAGGGGACTATGAGGGACTATATGACCTCATACTCAAGGAACACCTACTCGAGAAGTGTCTTCCCGAGCTAAGACAGCATCTGGTGGACAGCAAGCTGACCAGCCCCAGGAAGCTTGCTGAGGAGGCGGACATCTGGGTTAGTACCCGGGTGTCGACTAAGGGGACTGGAGGGAATTCCCAGAAGCAAGGACAGGGCGCCCCCCAGAAGAAAGAGGGAGGGGAAATTAAGAGGGAGTTCTCAAAAGGGCCACAAAATACTTCGCAAGGAAGGGGCAGAGGATTCATCCCTAGGAGTAACCCCCCTCGCAACCCTACCCCTGGCCAAAGCCAGCAGCCAAGGGTTGTTCATTGTTTTGAGTGTGGTGGTGTGGGACACTATAAAGGAGATGTGAGATGCCCAAAAAGACCACCCCCTCCCACTGGAGGAAAAGCCCCGGGAATCACTAGTGTAGTGCTCGGGGAGGAGATGCCTTTGGTTAATGGAGGGGAGCGGGCGGGTGTCACTTTAGTGTCCCTGGGAGATGGTTCCCAAGACCCAGCTGCCCTCCAATACTATTAAGTATGAGCAGTGGGTCACCATCAATGGCCGTAGAGGGGAGGCTCTGAGAGACACAGGAGCCAGTATGACTATGGTAAGGAGTCAGCTGGTGTCTCCAGAGCAGGTCATCCCAGATGTACTCCATCCCGCCGTAATGGCTGACGGCAGATTGGGCCACTACCCTGTGGCTGAGGTTCCCTTTGAGTGGGGAGGGGTTGCAGGTCCACTTCGAGTTGCCGTAAGCCCTGCCGTGCCTGTTGACTGCCTGTTAGGGAATGATATGGAGCACAATGCTTGGAGGAGGGTGGAGTACCAGACTCACTCTGCAATGCTGGGACCCCCTGACTGGACTTGTGTCAGCACAAGGTCAGCAACTGCCCGAAGGGGAAGTTTGCTTACGCTGGAGCCTGGAACAATGGCCCAGCCGGCTGCCAGAGAGGGGAAGGACAAGAGGCCGGAGGACCCTGCCTCGACATCTCCACCTCGTGAGACAGCTGGACCACCTGCGGAGGTGGATCTGGAGTCCACAGGGGAGAATGTTGCTTCCTTAGAGAACCTACCCATCCCTACTGAATGGCATGTGGAGGGAGGTCCTTCCAGGGAGGAATTCTGTGAAGCTCAGAAAGAGTGTCCTACTCTCGAGGGGCTGCGGCAACAGGCCAACGCCCAGGCAGCAGGAAACATTGAAGGGAGTTACCGGATTTACTGGGAGGATGGACTCCTCTACAGTGAGCCCAAGGCACCTGGCCATGGTTCAGCCAGAGCCTTGGTGGTCCCTCAATGTTTTAGAGCCTTTCTACTGGAACTGGCTCATGAGATACCGTTGGCAGGACATCTAGGACAGGACAAGACCTTTGCCCGGCTTGCCCCCCACTTCTATTGGCCTCGAATGAAAGTGGCGTCTGACACATACTGTCGGACGTGTGTGTCCTGCCAAGCTAGTGGGAAAACAGGAGTGAAGCTTAAAGCTCCCCTGGAACCACTGCCTGTCGTTAGCACCCCCTTTGAGAGGGTGGGCATCGACATTGTAGGGCCATTGGATCCACCAACGTCAGCTGGTCACCGGTTCATACTGGTTTTGGTGGATCATGCCACACGGTACCCAGAGGCCATACCTCTGAGGACCATCACTGCACCTGTGGTGGCAAGGGCCCTGATGGGGATCTTTACCCGAGTGGGTTTCCCCAAGGAGGTTGTGTCCGACAGGGGGACTAACTTCCTTTCAGCGTACATGCGGGCTATGTGGAAGGAGTGTGGAGTTACCTATCGGTTTACCACTCCTTATCACCCACAAACCAATGGTCTTGTGGAAAGGTTTAACAAAACCTTGAAAGGTATGATCAGGAGTCTACCTGAGAGCCTGCGGAGGAAATGGGACATCCTCCTACCCTGTCTCTTGTTTTCTTACAGGGAAGTGCCACAAAAGGGAGTGGGCTTCAGCCCCTTCGAACTTTTGTACGGGCATCCTGTACGGGGACCTCTCAGCCTGGTGAAAGACGGATGGGAACGGACTCCCAGAAAGCTTCCCCAGGACGTGGTGAGCTACATGCTGGCCTTCCGGAGCCAAATGGCTAAGTTGTGGAAGCAAGCTTCAGACAACTTGGAGGCCAGCCAAGCAGTGATGAAAGAGTGGTATGACCACAACGCTCACCCAGTGGAACTGGAGCCTGGACAGAAGGTGTGGGTGATGGAACCTGGAGAGCTAAACGCCCTCCAGGACCGTTGGACAGGCCCCTTTGAGGTGTTGGAAAAGAAGGGGAAGTCCACCTACTTGGTGGATCTTAAGGCCCCGAGGCAGCCCCACAGGGTGCTGCATGCCAATCGCCTCAAGCCACATCATGAGAGGCCCGCGGTTGTCTTGATGATGGTAACCGATGGAGCAGAGGAAGAAGAAAGCGAACCTCTCCCTGATCTTCTCTCGTCCCAAGAAAAGGATGGGTCGGTGGAGGGAGTAATTCTCTCGCCATCCCTGACTCCTGAACAGCAGGGTGATTGCCGCCAGATCCTGGAGCAATTTTCTTCTCTGTTCTCCCTTGTCCCGGGTAGGACCCACCTGTGTACCCATGACGTGGACACAGGAGACAGCCCACCTGTGAAGTCTAAAATCTACCGGCTGTCGGACAAGGTGAAGGCCAGCATCAAGGGTGAAGTCGCCAAGATGCTGGAACTGGGAGTGATTGAACCTTCTGGAAGCCCTTGGTCTAGCCCGGTGGTTTTGGTACCAAAGGCTGCCCCACCAGGCACCACACCGGAATTGAGGTTCTGTGTGGACTACCGAGGCTTGAACTCAGTGACCAAAACTGATGCCCATCCTATCCCACGGGCGGATGAGCTGATTGACCGGCTGGGAGCTGCTCAATACTTAAGTACCTTTGACCTAACTTCAGGGTACTGGCAGATTTCCCTGACAGAGGAGGCGAAGGAAAGGTCAGCCTTCTCTACACCTGAGGGACACTACCAATTTCGCGTGATGCCCTTTGGGCTCAAGAATGCCCCTGCCACTTTTCAGCGGCTGGTGAACAGGGTCCTTTCTGGAATGGAAGCTTTTTCTGCTGCATACCTGGACGACATTGCTGTCTTCAGTAGCAGCTGGGAGGACCATTTGCAGCATCTGCAAGCTGTTCTACATGCCCTGCAACAGGCTGGATTGACAATCAAGGCCAGCAAGTGTCAGATCGGACAGGGGTCGGTGGTGTACCTAGGTCACTTGGTGGGCAGAGGGACAGTGCAGCCCCTCCAGGCAAAGATTGAGGCTATCATCGCCTGGGAGCCCCCCAAGACTCAAACAGAGGTCCGAGCCTTCCTGGGCCTCACTGGATATTACCGTCGCTTCGTGAAGGGGTATGGCACTATCGTGGCCCCTCTCACTGAGCTTACTTCCAAGAAGCAACCCCGACGGGTAGTCTGGACGGAGGCTTGCCAGCGAGCCTTCCTGACCTTGAAACAAGCATTGTGTTCCGCTCCCATTCTCAAGGCCCCTGATTTTGCTAGAGAATTCATTGTCCAAACAGATGCGTCAGAACATGGCATTGGGGCAGTGTTATCGCAGCTAAATGATGAGGGCTTGGATCAACCCGTGGTCTTCCTGTCCAGGAGACTACTTCCCAGGGAAAGGAGGTGGAGTACAATTGAGAGAGAAGCCTTTGCGGTGGTTTGGGCTCTGAAGAAGCTGCGACCATACCTGTTTGGTTCGCACTTCCTGGTTCAGACTGACCATCGCCCCCTTCGTTGGCTGATGCAAATGAAGGGGGAGAATCCCAAGTTGCTAAGGTGGTCCATCTCCCTACAGGGAATGGACTTCAGGGTGGAACATCGACCTGGGGCAGACCATGCCAACGCAGACGGTCTATCCAGGTACTTCCGCCTTAGTGATGAGGACTCCCAAGGGGTTGGGTAGTTCTCCCCACTTTCAGCTGGGGGGGACGCGTGTTAGACCTGTCTGCTTCTGGGAAGACTCTAACCACCATGATTTATTTTTGTCCCCCTTAGCCTCCCAGAGTTTCTATTTTTATTTTTACATGTGTCCATCAGGAGTTTTTTTATGCTGTCAGGGGGCTAGGTGTTCCTTGGCGATGACGCCATTTTTCCCTCATCACTTGTGAGGCCTAGTCACCCCCTTGAAACCTTAGGGATCTCCAGAGACCTAAAATGGTGTCCACCAACTGTCATAACGGACACTACTGGAGGACAGGTCCATAGGATAGCATTAGAGAACCTTCTGGAATCTACTAGAGACTTCTGCAGGTCTCAGGCCAACCTATATAAGGCCAGTGACCAGCAGCCATTTTGTGCTGACCAGAGTAGAGGAGTGAGGCAGTGGCGAGAGGAGGTGGACACACTGAGAGTGGCTAGTTTGTCACTGAGGCTGACAGTTACTTCAGAAGATTGTTCCCCCTATTGCCTCTGACCGATCCCTCTCCCAAAGACAACAACTACTGACAAGGAAATCGAGTTACTGGAGGAAGAAGACCCTTTTATCTCAGAGCCCCAGTAAAACCACTCAGAACACCCTTAATTGGGGGTATTCCTGCCTGTCAACGCCCAGCGCTGTGCTTACCGGGTTCGTGGAGTAGCTGAAGTGGAGGCGGGTGTCTGTGGCACCCTGGCGACCTGAGGAGCGAAGGCGCCGTGTGGGGACATCCTTCCTGTGAGGCCAAAAGTGAGAGGGACTGAAGGGAAGCAGCGGCGCTGCTCCGACCGGCATCGGGACCCCGGGGGCACCGGCCGCGTCAAGTAAGGGAGGAGGCGCGTCCGCGCATGTCCAGCACCTAGACGCTTTGGTGAGGCAGGAGGGGCCTAGGTTCGAGCAGGCCCAGGAGAGTAGCGTCTACCTCGAGAGGCGAGGTTCACGCAGGCGCCGAGGAGCAGAGCGACGTGGGAGGCGGAGTGCAGGAGAGCATCGCGCATGCCCGGTGAGGTGTCGACTCATCACGGAAGAAGCTGAGGAGAACCGGCGGGACAGCCTCACACCAGGGGAGCAAGGAGCGAAGGCGCCGATCGGCAGCGAGGCTCCCCACCGCCCAGCGTTGGGAGGCGGAGGCACATCGGATAGAGAGAAGCGCACACCGTCCCTTCAAGCCCCAGTCACCAGAGTCAGTGCAACGCGCTGACTACCAAACCGGTCCCTTCGGCCCAGCGCTACACAGTGGGAGCGCGCCTGGATCAGAGAAACTCCTCAAGCCCCACAAGTAAGCCGGGTAGTGGAGGGGGAAGCGGGAGACGGCAGTGTTGAATGCCGACAAAGCCAGACAGTGGGGAAATAACCACAACAATTAACTGAACAGTTGGAGAGCCTAATTGGAGGGAAAACAAGCTAGTGAACTGGCCAATAAAGAGTAAAACCTATCCAATAACTGTGCAAAAGAGAGAAAGGTGAAAGTGGTAAAGGGAACCACAGGGTTCCTGGGCTAAAGCCCTTACAGAGTTTTGGTAGCGGAGGGAGTAGATCCTCTACCAGTTAGGTGTACCTTGCTAATATTATTGTGTCTTTCCTTCTAGTCACATTTCTGGTGGGTAATGCTGTGAGGTTCTACAACCAGGTCATTCTGTTGGGCTGAGCAGTGCTTAAGAGCTGTGGGGTAATGTACCTGCAAATGTGTCTTTAAAAACATATTACTCTGCCAGACTGTATTTTGCCTTCCTGTAAAATTATTAGTGAAGTGACTTGTGTCCTGAATAACTACAGAACCTAAATGTACCGTTGATTCTCAAATTCTGAACAGGAAAAATATTGAAGTGTGATTTGAATTTCATGTAGATGTGTAATTTGATTGTCTTTTATCCCTGACTAAAAAGTATAACAAGAAGAGCATATTATTTTTATAAAAAGGTAACGGTATTTTTCCAAACAGAGGTGTTGTGTCTTTATTTTGGTGGTTCATCACTGTGTTACTGTGCGAAGATTTGTAAGTACTTAGCCAACGCTTGGAGTTAGCTGTAGACCACTACTGTGCCAGGCTACCATATGTAGGCTTGGGTAATCTAGGTCCAACAGTCGGTCCTCCAAAAAACCGATGTAATCAAATCACAAGAAAGTGTTAGGGCTATACCACCACAAGACCACCCTGGATGGCGCAAAGAAGACCTGAAAGGATGCACCCTACAAGGAAACCTAGAACATCTTGGCCTTAGGGCACTTAATGGGTGCTTCACTCCAGACAAGCCGCCTGGCCTCTCATTCTTATCAAATATTGGTGCATCTCTAATCGACTATACCGTTGTAAATCTTTCTCTCCTGAATCAAGTAATTACCTTCGGGTTTGGTGACAGACTGGAAAGTGATCATAGGCCTCAAGAAATTTTGTTCAGTACCAGAATGATGCAACACGACGAGGCGGGAACACTAGCTTTTGAAAGCTTTACGATTAACCTAAAACAAATAAAGTGCTCCGTTGAAAACTTACAGCTAGTATCAAAGGAAGCAAAGCACATGATAGAAACCACTGGTGAGGTATTTGAAGATAAAATTGCCAAGTGGACTAGCTTTACAAGCAAGCTGTCAGCCAGACATGCAAAGCCAACAACGCATGGGAAAGCGACGGGGTCCCAACAGTCGATCTCATGGGACCCAGTAATACGAGCGGCGAAAAAAGGCATGAATCGACTATGGCGGGAATTAAAATCAAAGCCAATGGACACTTTAATCCTAACCAAACTGAGAGGCGCTCGCAAGCACCTGAAGGCAGTAAAAAGAGAACATCGTAGGGCATACTGGAACTCCTTATGGGCCAAACTATATCAAGACATAAGGTCAAACAACTCTGCGAGATTCTGGCTCACTGTTAACAGTCTTGGGGGTTGTATCCCGAAAGCAGCCTCATCAAATATATTGGAGTCTGAGTGGTACTTTTTTCTGAACACCCATTTCAACAACCAGGTCACTGGCACAAAGAGCACCAACACTCTAGCAGATTTAAACATAGTTTCAAAACACCTTCGAATAGGGTCAACAATGGACAAGCTTTCCCACATAAGCTTAAACCACAAAAAGGAATTAGAGGGACAAAAGCATGACAACCGCATTGAGTACGTCACGGGTTTGAAGGATCAAATCGAAAGGCAGATTAAAAAAAGGGTTGGAAAGATGGGGCCCCAGGACCAGGTGGAGTGCCTCCGTTTAAGGTGCCTCTGTTTAAGGAGGATCCAGCTTTCTGGACATCCACACTAGCTCCACTTCTTTCTTCCATTTTAGCAAAGGACCTCATTCCACCTTCCTGGCGAGGATCGATCCTTGTCCCAATCTTCAAAGGAGGGGATAAAAAATCCCCCAGCAACTATCGGCTAGTTGCTCTCATGGACAATGAAGCCAAGTACTTTGCAGGCCTTTTGCTAAATTCACTACGGGAATGGGCCGAGGATCATTCAATAATCCCACTAAACCAAACTGGCTTTACAAGTGGGACAGGCACTGTGGTTAACCTCATGGCTCTCTCGTCTTTGATAGATCAGGTGGAGCTTAGCACCAGATCGCTTTACATAGGATTTATAGACTTTGGCTCAGCATTCGACAAAGTCAATAGGGGCAAGCTGTGGCAGAAGCTTCTAGATCTGAACATCCCAGATGGTTTTTTAAGAGCTTTACAACTACTGCATCAGGACACTTGGGTCAGGATTAAGATTGGCGACGGCTCCAGACTGTCGAGACCAATTACTACAACAAAAGGACTGAAACAAGGATGCGTCCTAGCCCCCACACTTTTCAACTTATTTTTAGCTGATCTTCCGGAAGCCCTGAACAAAACAAACTCCCATGCTCCTAAACTAGGTAGTTTACAGCTGTCAAATATTTTATACGCAAATGACGTGGTTCTTTTAAGTGGTACAAAAGGGGGTGGTGATGGAGTGAGCATCTGAATCAATCAAACACTCACACCCAGTCAAAAGATCTGGGTTTAATCCATCACCGTTCTTTAGCCCACTCTGCCACCCCAGTTCAGACATGGCTATATGAAAATCAGTCTGACCCTGTGCCTCATGGGAACAGTCCAGCCCGAACTGCCGGTCCTCGGAAGCTTGTTTCCGGTCCAGGGAAGACATGGCTTGGCAGTTCGGGCTGGACTCTTCCCATGAGGCACAGGGTCAGACTGATTTGCATATAGCCATGTCTGAACTGGGGTGGCAGAGTGGGCTAAAGAACAGTGATGGATTAAACCCAGATTTTTTGACTGGGTGTGAGTGTTTGATAGATTCAGATGCTCCGTCCATCACCACCCCCTTTTGTACCGCTTTTGGCCGCCATAAGTGTGGCAAGGTATGCTCCGACGTGAGTCCCTTGCTCACTTTGCCACTGGATTCAAGCAAGCCGGGCTGAAGACGGCTGGAATGCCAGAAAACGGTCCTCTGAAGCTTGTTTCCGGTCCAGGGAAGACATGGCTTGGCAGTTCGGGCTGGACTGTTCCCATGAGGCACAGGGTCAGACTGATTTGCATATAGACATGTTTGAACTGGGGTGGCAGAGTGGGCTAAAGAACGGTGATGGATTAAACCCAGATCTTTTGACTGAGTGTGAGTGTTGGATTGATTCAGATGCTCCGTCCATCACCACCCTCTTTTTTACCGCCAGTGGTTCTTTTAAGTAGCACAAAGGTGGGCCTACAAAGACTCATGGACGCAACCGCCGCATACTCAGACAAGAAAGAGCTTGTGATAAACAACAAGAAAATAAAAATGTTGGCAAGTCGCCCAGGAAGACCAAAAAAGCTGACATGGGTCTTAAATTCTGAAAGAATTACAGAAGCCAAATTCCACAAATACCTAGGAGTGATCTTCAATAACAACAGAAGATACAAAAACCACCTGGGAGAACAAAAAAAGAAAGCGACAGCACTAGCTTTAGCTCTGTTTCATCCATAAGGAAATATTTGGCCCAACGTTCGCTCCAACACTACCGGTGGCGCAGGCAAAAGTCATCCCAACTCTAACATATGGAAGCGAGGTGCTGAAGGGATTGGACAGTGATCAGCTGGATACAATTATAGCAAACATCTTCAGAACAGTCTTTCACTTACTATCTTTCACGTCACCGGCACAAATCAGGCTGGAACTGGGCATCTGTAAGCAAACTCTGGGCAGAATGATGCATTTCCTAATGTGCTGTCACAAGCTGAGGCTACCCAAAGAAGGCAGCTTAGCAGAACACATATGGTCTGATCTGAAAACAAAACGATGGCAAGCAGGGTATCGATATTTGTCAAGTGGTCTAAAAACCTTAGGCCTGAGTGAAGTATGGGACCTACATGTCAGCCAACATGAGTTTAAAAGGCTAGCGAAAAAATGCACAAAGAAGCTCTCCTCAATGGAAGATAAGGCAAGCCTTGCTAAAAGAAGCCACGGTTGGATGACCCTCATCACATATGATCAGCTGACACCTCAGAGCTACTTAACTTGTTCATTTAATGCACGCACCAAACTCAGATTTTTAAAATTAAGACTGGGGGTGATTAACCTGTCTTGCCACTTCCCCAAATGGAAAAGAGAACAAGTCCCGGAGACATGTCGATTCTGCAGCAAGCATAGCGAAGATATAATTTATGTTGTGTGCCTGTGCCCTAGGCTCCTGAAAGAAAGAAGGCTTCTCCTGCGGAAGGCCTGGAGCAATAAGGAAGTCAGATCATGCAGATCTGCAGTATTGGCCTGCTTCAACCCACGGACACATATCTAAACTGCGCACTGGTGAAGTTTAGGGACTGCGCAGAAAAAAAACGAGGGAAGGGGAGATGCTTGGACCGCCATAAAAAGGATAATACTGCCCTATGGGCACCTTGAGAAAACTGGACAGAACTCAATATGCACAATTAACACAATCAAAGGGGAGTGCACATTGGCTGGACACCTTCAGTCCGCTAAATACAAACCCGGCAAGTCCCATCTTGAGCGAGACCGTTTCCACAGGCGCAGGGCAGAAACAAGAGAGTTCGGATACATGGTGGGCTGGGCTTTCTGTTTCTACTTTTATTGCTATTCAACAAGTGTTTCATTTTTAATCATAATCCTATCAATTGAATAAGTATCAAAATTGTTTTATCTTTTGTATTGTGCAAGGGTTTTTTTTAAATCATGCAATAAAGTTTTACTTACTTTACTTAAATCATCAGTATTTAATCAATTCGACTAGAGCCGCCTGTTGATTGAAAGTATCCCTCCACTCCTTGTCTGATGGTGTTCTCTCATAACATGCTCTCAGCCCATTATTGAGAGCAAAAGCATTCAATTACAAAGCTTCGACTGACCACATTCTAATTGGTGGAAGAGAGAGTAGGTACTGCCAATATATTTTCCACTTCTCCACTTTGGAAACCAGCACCCGTATCAATAGGTTCAAAACAGTTGAAATCTCTGCCACTATTCTGAATGTTCCGGCTGAAAGAGATAATACGTGGGCATTAACTGCATCAATAATGGCTAAGTTTACCTTATGACCTTTGTTCCTACAATACACATATAAATAAAGTAAGACCCCAGTGGAGAACTTCCAAATAACACATAATACATCCAGGGAACCAAGATCAACATTTTAGATGAACAGGCAACTGTGGTTTTAATCCAAGTTGGCAGACCCCATGACAGCCGGTCCCTTCTACATGTAATTGCTGGTTGGTCTAAACTAACAATCTTGGATCGAAATTGGGGAACAGTCCAAGTCTCCTTGAACATACAAATGTCAAATTGGTCCACAAATTCAACCAGTCAGGGTAAGATAGTTTGTTCACTAGACCTGCGACGATACCAGATACACATTTATTATTTCCTACTACGGTGGAAAGAGTACTACCATGAGGTGTACTATTACATTATCAATCCTGCGGTCTGAGGTGTCCCTCCTCACCAAGCCTCCTTAAAGAATGTTGAACTTACTCATGCCAATTTGAGACCGGCAATTATGCCCCACCACATTTAAAGTTCATTCATCTTATTGTAATCCACACCACCCTCAGTTTGAATAAAGTGCACAATCTACTTATCACAGAGGGTGCTAAACTCGCACTGGCTGTCCAATTCGGATACAAATTAGGAGGCTGAGAGTATTGTATAACTGGATCATGTGGACTGCCTTGGCCTGCCTGATCCTTTGGCCATCTAGCCTTCTGACAGCAATTGAAAATGGTGTTCTCCAAGAATCCAGCCATTTTGCGGCGCAAGCTAACAGTGAGGATCTCCTTGCTCTGAGGCAACTTTTGTAGTAGTATTGGACCTTTGTGTAAGTGCCCTGTGCTAACACATTTTGATTTTAGGGAATACATGTTTATTTTGGGCGTTTCGGCCACAGCAAGTAACAGGGTTAAGAAAATCCTGAAAATTAGGTAATCGTTACTTCACCCTAAATCTCCATAAAATTACTCTTCATATTTTAAACATGTATTGTAATCCTTTTACTCATCAGTGTTAATCTACTCACCTACAGGTCTTCCAATCCATCTAGTCTCAGAGTACTCCTTCTGTGCCATTAGCAGACATCCCACAGTTTGTGTGATGTTGGGACACTGGAGCAATGAAAGGACCAGCCTATCTCTTTACACCTGACGGGCATGAAGTAAAGTCAAGAAGCTGGAGTAAAGTGGCTGAGGCCTAACCAAAATCAATAAAGATATGAAAAGAGAAGACTATGGTGCACACTACACGCACCGTCACCCGCGCCCCCCTACCACCCGCCTGGACTAGGGAAACTCACTCTGTGGGCATCCCCTCACAACAACTGAGCAGAGTTTAGGCCATCCAAAACGGTACAGTAAGGCTCATCCTCGACCTCCTGGGAAAAGCTCACATCACCCCTCACCTCCGAGCGCTTTACTGGCTCACTGTACAAAAAAGGTGCCTGTTCAAACTGCTGACCCATGTCTACAGGGCCCTGCACAACAAAGGACCAGCCTACCTCAACCACAGACTGAACTTCCATGAACCCGGCAGAAGACTAAGCTCCACTTCCCTCTCCCTCACCCAGATGACCCGCTTCTACTAAAGCAGAAGCTGTGGCCGCGCCTTCCCCTACCTTGCCCCCAAGATCTGAAATGGCCTCCTGCTCCACCTCCGGGCTGCACCCCCCCCTACAGAAGTTCAGAGATGGCCTAAAAACCTGGATGTTCGACTGACAACTCCCAGCAGCAGCTCCCTCTCATCGCCTGGATAAGCAGCGCTCTACAAATCATTGGTTAATTGATTGATTGGTGTTTCTCCCCTGCTTTGTTTATCATCAGGTTGATCCTTTTACGCTGAAGGTTCCTACAGATGCTCTTATCTGAACAGTGTTATTGGGAGTGCCTTCGCGTGCTGTTCATTCAAATGTAGAATGACAGTCGTTTCCTCTGCAGCACGTCTCAAACTACAGCTTGGCTCTGCACCTAATGGCAGGTAGCTGAAGGTGTGAACTCCTATAAGCATTTGTTTCAAACTTGGCCTCAGTGACATCTTCAGCTGCAGGACTCCTTTCATGGAAGCAAGTTTGAGGCTGTGGTATTGGGTTAATCCTGAAACATCCCATAAGGTCCTGCAGACTTTAACTGTCCCTTCTGCTGTTCGTAGCCTTTTCTCACCAAGTACCGAAAGAAATGTAGTAAAAAGAAAATGAAAGTAGGTTGTTTGTTGAACTGGGTGGTGTGTGGGTACGGTACTAGAACAAACAATCTGATATTGGGCTATTGTATATACCTGTATACTAAATTGTTTAGATCATTGGGAAATGTGTGCAGCTTTAGAATAGGATAATAGGATTATACAATATGTGCTCCAAGTATGTGCTTTCATATCATCTAATGTTAATGTATTCTCTCCAGTAAAAGGAAACCGGAGTGCATTAAAATCTATTATGAAAAAGAAAGATGACAAGAAGGGGTCAAGCAACACTAAGAAAAATCTTCAGTTCGTTGGCATTAATGGAGGGTAAGGCATAGCAAATTTTCACACTGTTGCGGGACTAGTCTTTCAATATTCCCTTTTTTGTTTGATCAGTGTACTTCCTTTCATTGCCTTTTTGCTCCCTTTCGCCCAGCTTTCAAATTCATGGTCTACTCTTTAGCTCTCCATATAATTTCACTCTTCATTTACGTTTCACATGTTCATTCCTCTTATTTAAATTTTGCTTCCACTCCAGTTCACTTCTGCGTAATGTTTGTGTTTTCCCAAGCCAGTGAAAAAAGTCATAGGTAGTCCGAGTGGTTCATTCATACCATTGTGGGGACTAGAATCGTACAGTTTTCTTGATTAAAAGTTTTGTTTGCTTGAATCCATAGTGGAATCAAGCAAGTGGAATATGTTTCTACTCATTCGCAAATCAGTGTGGCGTCTAAAGCACTTCACGGCTACAAGAGGTTGAATTTGGACTTCAGAACTTAATCAGGTTACTTGTCCTATAAAGTTGTTCCAGGTGTTGTGAGGTAGAATGACTCCTTGTTACAGAATTGACCAAAATCTATGGTCATAAACTGTACTCTACTTCCATTATATAAACATGTTTGGGCCTCAAAGTACACCTCTACATAGCAGTCCTTTCCCTGAACTGAGCTACTTTGCATGTGGATGAGTGAACTTGTGACAAATGGCTAATATCCCTTATTTTTAAGTGTATTAGCTATATATAATTTTAGTAAAATCAAAAAGGTCTTAGCTAATGCTAGCCATATTAATACATTCCGTGTTTCTTATGCCATTGGTAGGGAGATCTGTTACAACAATTAACAATATAATATTATCTTAAAGTACTTCTGTAGGAAAAGACTTAAAGTAACCAGTAGGGATGAATTGGTCAATTTGCGCCCTACTGACCGCCCCAGAGCCACTTCCACCATATGTCATATGCCATGTTCCCAGCCTCCAGTCTCTTTCACCTTTCTCCATCGTTCTCTTCACCATAATAGGGATGGAGAATAATGTCAAACTTTCTCGAAACTAAATGTTGAGAAATACACTGGAAGACTACCACATGGAAACCTGTACATCGTTGTCACTAGTGTGGTCAATGACCTCTTTTCTGGATATCTGCATACTGTGATTGATGACTCTACATCATCACTAAGTTGATGTGGGTCCTTGCATTGTTTGATGCTTTTGCGTTTGTTTTGCTTGTTGATGTTAATACTCTGTTGGGCATGTCTGTGTTCTATCCAGTGTCCATAAATGCTTTTTTTTAAGCTACTAGATAAACTGAAGCATTACTTGCTTTAATTCGATTGTTCGTAGTAGTAATGGCGCTGATGTTTGCTGTGCATTTTTATTAAATATTTCATTTTTTTCAAGGTATGAGACCACATCCAGTGATGATTCAAGTTCGGATGAGAGCACCTCCACAGAATCTGATGAGTGCCAGAGGGCAAAAGGTTTTCATGGTGAAGTGATAGAGCTACAAAAGGGTTTGTTAAGTGGAGCAGATGGTGTTCACATAGAAAGTTTTTCATCAACTCTAGTGGAAACTAAAGTGCATATGGACGAGAAAGAACCAGAGAAGGTGGAAATCAGAGAAAGGTAGGTTATAATGCTACTTATAGCGTTAATACTCCACTTTAGCGTTTTTTAAGTGCTTTGAATTAGGTGGTATTATACTTCATTTTATGGTATTCATTTCACCTCCAAGGTATTCAAACTCGGACCGGCAGATGGTGTTAAAAAAGACATTGAAACCAAGTTATGGTTGGAGTATACATTTTGAATATATTAGGCAAACAATATGTTACTGTTTATTAGTAATGATGAATATGCAATATTTTCTCAATTTGATCGGATAATTAATATTTCTTTGTAGTGACTGCTATTCCTGCTTTTTAGCTATCCATAAAGAGCAGGGAAACCAGTGCCCTAATTCTCTGTATGACTGTACTCTGTGGCTCATATACTACATACAGTAGAAAAGACCGAGTTAAGTGGGTTGTCTTCTATGCTGTCCTCTAGCTTGTTTTGTTGTAACATTAACCTTATATATTTTTCTGTTTCACTATTTAGCTATCCCAAAATTATACTTTAAAAAAAATCTAACAATGTCACGATCTTCACACTTACAAAATACACAAAGTTTACGTTAATAAATTGATTTTAAAAATATGTCCTTGTTTGATGTTTCTGCTCTTGTAAATATAATGTTCCTTTACAATTTGATGCCTTAGATCTATGAAAAGTTATTGATTCTGCCTGCAAAAAAGGTTTAGACCGGGTTATTATTCAGTCAGCTCTATTTCATTTGGCGTTAGGAGTGGTACATGTTTTCCTTTGTTTGTTTGGTATTCTAAATGCTGTATTAAATGGTCATTGGTCAATATCTGCAGTAGATGAGAGGGTTGTTGAGTTTAAAACAAGAACAAAATATCACACTACCATTTTAGTTTAGAAAATGAATCAGCGAACTGTCTGGTGCAGTGGCACCATTTGGTCTTTTTGATTAAGGCTCATGCTTAGCAGTGCTGTAGTTAATGATAACTTATGTGTTAGCAGCCTAAAGAACTTATGTGTTAGCAGCTTAAAGGTATTAATTGCATCTAAGCTGTCAGTAAGTGCGCTTAGGTACAGACTGTTAATTCAAAGCCTGAAGCTCATTATTTGCATAAAGTAAGTACGAGGAAGAATGTCCAGCCAAAAGAACGTGCTATTCCCAGCAAAGCAGGCTTTAGTTTTTTGAAGATAAGCTCTTGCAGCACCATTAATCAACAGGGTGTAAGTACATTTTTTACCAAGCTTTAATTTGATCTTAAATTTCATTCATGCTAGGGTAGAGTCATTATCCTGTCCCAGTTCTTATAATTCCCTTTCATATAAATCTTTTAAAGGTTTTCTTTACAAACATGTTTTAAAAAGCATGTTTTTGCCCAAATAACCTTGGAAGCTGCTTCTATAGCTTACCTCTGGTTCTTTCTATGCAAGCTTCACAACCGTTGTTTGACTTTAGTTATCGCCTTACACTAGGTAGAGAGATACAGATCTTCATTTGGTTTAAAACCACTAAAGCAAACAGTACAGTATATAATATACAGCATTAGATCACTTTCAATACAATCATTACATATAAAAAAATCTGTAAATTAAAAGGATCGATTAACCAACCCATATTTGGGTTCCAAATAAATTACGGACATATGGCCAGGAACAAGCACGCTTTTTTATGGGCATAGACCTAGAGTAACAAGGCAATAGCAGCAGAAGTGTAAAGTGCAAAATATATAGTACAATTTTTGCCGCCCCATGTGTGTGGCTATGGCAGTGTCTTCGGGCCTGTGTCCTATGTCATACAGTAACTATCAGTTCTCTCATAGGAGATTTCCATTGATAGTCATAAGCACTGAATAGTCCCGCCCATGTGCAGGGACACCGGATCACTTCTTCAATATATATCTTCTTAAGTGTAGATTTACGCCTTTCTTCAGGATGCCTGCAAAGACACTTAAGAAAGAGACAAACATAGGCTACAATACCCAAATTCTTCATCATGGGCCAGACCAAAGTATTTGTGTCTAACTTCAAGATATTTTGGCTAACAGCATTAATCTCCCTCACAGGCCCTTTTTTATGATGGACATGAAGGATAGCAGGGCTGTGTAGCCTCCTAGGCTGTCATTATACGGTTAGAAATGGAGACTGTACCTTTAAGAACCCAGGGACTACCAGTATCCCATCATGCTCAGTAGGTGGCAGGTTCTTCAGCTTTTTTTTCCGGCTGCTGCTGACAGGAGCATTAATTACAGTCTTTTTTTAAGGCTTTGTCTCTCATAATCTTCTACGGAAATTGGTGACAATATCTTTATTCAATGTCTTTAATCTCCCTGTTTTTTTCGGTTTCTGACCGAAATGTTTAGTCAAATAAAATGCCTTCATTATTTAAGTTCCCAAGACTGGGGAGGAAGAAGGCCAAAACAGACAGTCACGAGTTCTGTATCATCTGTCTACCACCATCTTATGTTCCTGACGCATGTCATCATTGCAGGAATTATTTGCAGTGTACCTTACGTGAAAGGGAAAAACCACCTTCATGGGACTGAAGAGAGACTGCGACAGTAAACACAGCCTTAAGGTGGGACCTTAGAGCAAGGGGAAGGTCATTCTTCCACCAAGACTTTTCAAACTCTAGGACATGGGAGGCCTGAAAAGACGTTTTATGGCCAAAAATGGCATCGGTCCTGGTAAGATACAGCGCCGACTTGTTCGCTGCTAAGAACTGGATCGACATCTGGTAAGCTACATCGTTCAACGTCGACGCAACCCTAGTTAACCGCAAAAAGCCATACACCGTCGACTTGCATCTGCGGTTGACGTTGAGGAGTGCATCGTCTATTGGAAGGAGTGGCCTTGCGTTGAGGGAGGTCAACGCCGAGGAGTGGAACAAATTGTAAACATCACAGAGAGAAGTCAAAGGGTTTCTCGATTTCAAGGAGACAGAGAGGAAAATAATATCTTTTTCTCCAGACAAATAGTATTTGAAAGCGTATTCACGGTCTCCCATTCTGGTGAAATCATCTTCCTCCTCATCCTGAGCCACTTGCGCCACCTCTGTCTCCTCCTGCACTACTACCTCCTCCAGTGAATCCAGTTCCACCTAGAGGCAGACAGCTCTGAAGAATAGTTGGTGACCTCCAACGCGCCAGCGTTCAAGCAGTCATAGTCCTAGGCTCTCATCAACATCTTCGTGCCAGTCTCATCAACGTCATAAGTCTCACCATATAAGAGTTGGATCAAGATGTTACCGAACACTTAAAGATACTTCTTCCATGTCTACAGGAGGATATTCTCCAATAATTTCTGACTCACCACTGCCTTGAATCTACCCTGTGGATGACATTACAACCTTCCAAAAGGACTTGCTATGAGGGGGGTCTAAACTGAATGTACTGATGTCTGTCAACACCTTCTACATCTGTGATATTGAGACACTACACCAACATACATCTTCCAGACCTCTACTTCCGTTGGTCCCTGGCATCCTAGAGCCTGCAATGGAGCTTTTTTTCACACCGGCCATAATTAAGCCTGCTATGTCGAGGCTTCAGAAGAAATACTGGGCTCCGGAACAAGACCCTCTGTTCCTCAGCTCTGATCCTTCGTCAGACTCTGTGATAATATTAGAGGCCAATAAGTACCCTTAAACATCTTTATCATGATCTGCTCCTCTGGATAAAGAGAGCAGGAAACTGGACTCGCCAGACAGCAAAGTCTGCAGCACGGCAGCAACATCAATGAAAGCAGTCAGAAATAGAGCTCTCTTGGGCAGATATGACAGAGCCCTCGGGAATTCCATCCAGCATTTCACTGAGAATCTCCCAAGAGACAAGAGAACACTTCATGGAGATTGTCAACTAGGGGACCATGGTGTCTAATCAGGTGATTAGCACAGATGCGGATTCTTCCCTACTAGCACACATGGATACAGTGATGGAGTGACTTTAAGGAGGCATGCTTGGCTCCGGTTGAAATCCCTCAAGCTGGAGCTGCAACAATGTATACAGAACTTGCAATTCTCCGATTCCACTCTCTTTGGAAGTCACGCTGGTGACGAAATGGTGAGAATGAAAACCAAAATGAAGACCCTCAAAGCAGTGGGTCTAGTGAAACCAAAAGAACCAAGAAGATCATTCCTACCCTATCAGAGGGTTCAAACCCCTCAGTGGTATACAGGTAGATCTCAACAGCAACACCAAAGTTGGTACCAGTGAAAACAGTTGAGAGGATGCTCTGCTCAACAGCCTGCCCAAGGGGGTAAACCGGCCACAGGATCCAAACCATGAATCTTCTCTTCCCCTCTTCTGTTACCCACTCTGGTAGGGAGAAGCATGTCTCACTATCTAACAGAGTGGCAACACATCACAAAAGACGCCTGGGTTCTCAATGTTGTGAAAAATTGATATTCTCAGGTTCACCACCCCGCCACCGTCTATTCCTCCAAAACGTCCAATATCAGACAACGGGAGGCCAGCATTGACACCAGGTGAAAAAGAAAGACAAAAATTATTTCAACCCCGTACTCAATCTCAAAATAGCCAACATGTGGATTCGACAAGAGAAGAGTCGAATGCTGGCATTACATTAAATATCCCCCCAATTACACCAGGTAGATTGGCTTTGTTACATCGACCTTCACAATAGATTTCAACTGCCAGAAAGCATCAAAACATTTCAAGGTTTGTTGTGGGACAGGATCATTATCAGTATATGGTCAGCACCCACAATGTTTTCAAAGTGCATGGCAGTGGTGGCAGCCCATCTGATAAAGCACCAAATCTTCTACCTGCACCTAGTCGACTTGCTCATAAAGGCGTCAACGTCTCGGAATGCCCAACTTCACTTCAAGTGGACCTGCGATCTCCTTCAACAGTTGGAGCTTCATGTCAACCTCAAAAATCATCTCCAGTTAAGAATTTGCATTACTTGGGAGCCTCCATCAACACCAGGCAGGCAAAAGTGGCCCCTACTACATGAAAAGATATCATTCTTCCATACCTACTACACTTGTCTAAATCTGTCTTGCAATTCTCTTTTATAAAGGTTTACCTGGCAGCACTTACTGCATACAGAAAATGTCCTTCACAACATTCTTTTTTCAAAATCCATGTGATAAAGATTATTTTTAGAAGGGATGGAGAAGGTTCTCCCTGCCATTAGACGTCCCTCACCTCCTTAGGTACGTAACATAGTCTTTTTGCACCTTATGCAGGATTCCTTTGAGCCTATTAACAAAGCTTCCCTGCAACACCTTTCTTGCAAAACAGCTTTCCTTGTAGCGATAACATCAGCTCGCAGGTTAGTGAGATCCAAGCACTATGTTGTCACGAACCATACACCACCTTCCACTCTTAACAAAGTGGTCATGAGGACTCTCACGAAATTCCTCCTCAAGGTGATTTTGGACTTCCGTGTCTACCAGACCATCTCATTGCCTACATTCTGTCAGAATCCCTCTACTCAAGCGGAAATAACTTTTTGTTTGCTGGATGTGAGCTGAGTTTTAAGATTCTATCTTGATAAAACACAGGACATGCACAGATCTAACCAATTGGTTATCAACTATAGTCTGTTCCATTCTGGTTTAACCACTATCGAACAATCAATTTCCAGATGGATAGTTTCCTGTATCAGGTGTGCTATCAAAAAGCTAACAAAACACTGTCCACTAAACCTAAAGCACACTCCAATAGAGGTAAAGTGGCTACTGCTGCCTTAATGAGAAATATCCCAACTGCGGATATTTGCAAAGCAGCTACGTGGAGATCGGTTCACACATTCACCAAACACTATTGCCTAAACTCTGATGCTAGAGGAGACGCACAAGTAGGGCAGGCTTCCCATGGAAATCTGTTTGCTTAAAGGCTACCTTCATTGATCCTCTGTCTTCTCCACCGCTCTTAGTGGGGATGAGTTTGCTACTCTATTCAGTGCTTATGACTGTATAGAATTCCCCTACAAGAGAAGGAATAGTTTCTTATGTGTAACTCCTGTTCTCTCGCAGGAGAATTTCCATTATAGTCCTAAGCAACGCTCCCTTCTCCCCGGTGGAATGGACAGAGGTATCCATGCTATCTACATATTATCTTACATCGCCTTAAAGTACTGAGACAACTGCCACCTGCTGAGCTTGATGGGATACTGGTAGTCTCTGGGTTTTTAATGGCACAGTCTCTATTTGTAACCTCATAATGACAGCCTATGAGGCTACCCTGCCTTGCTTTCCTCCATCTCTATCATAAAACAGGGTTTGTAAGGTAGATTTATGCTGTTTGCTAAAACATCCTGAAATGATACACAAACGGCCCCTTTTTTAACTTCATGATAAAGAATTCGGCCTTTGTAGCCTATGTGTTTAGGCTGCATAATCTGTCTCTTTCTTAAACTACTTTGCGGGCCTTCCCGAGGAAAAGCAAAATTCCACACTTAAGAAGATATATATATATTGAAGAAGAGCTCCGGGGTCCCTGCACGTGGGCGGGTCTATTCAGTGCGTATGACTATAATGGAAATTCCACTACAAGAGAAGAAAATTTACAGGTAAGAAACTATTCCTTCATCGGCCCTATAAAAATCTACAGGGTTTGCAATCATTTTGAACCAGGCCTGGGTACTTTCGGAGCCTGGCACAACAAAAGTAATAAGACGAAAGCAGCAAGAAATAAGGTGCAGTAATTACAGAGCAGTTGGTATCTGTCCCTGATAAAAAAAGAATAAAACCTATCTATACTTCAGGTGCAGCTGCATTTATAACCAATTATGCACCAAGGATAAACGTTTTTTAATAAACCCTGCCTGGAACATCACGACTGACACACTGGCCGCAGTGAAATAATGTTGTAGAACATTATAGGACCCTAGTGTAATTTTCACGATTCATGCCCTTATATAGGTATAAATCACCATGTCCATATATAGGCATAGAAATCATAACCATATTTAGACATAGCTCATGCAGACCAAATACGGCATGGCTACTTCCACTAGTACCGAAAATCCACAACAATTTCTTGGAAAACTCTGCTTCAGAAGCTAGGGACTTCCCCTTGCTTGAATATTGGTTTGTCCAAGAACTCCTGGAGTTTTCAAAGAAATGAGACTCTTTGACGTTATTATGTCCACCTTTGCGTCCATCTCGGCACCTTCAAGGTATAAATTTGCCCACACTTGCCATAGCAAAGACAGTGGTTTGGAGCAGTTCGACTATCTACTTGCCTGACGCATCCTGCTACAGCAAGTGTCGAAGGAAGCCAACCCTCCAGCAGACTCACTGAGAGAGACGCTGTCTTTTCTCTGGCCGAGAAATCCAGCTCCAGTGTTTCCAAGCTACCCTTGCGGGTTGTTGGGAAATCGAGTCCTGAGACAGAGAGATACCAGACCTCCTTCATTCTAAACCAAGGTACAGAGCCGATGAGACCCTAAGAGAAATCTTGGATAGATTCTTGGCAAAGAATACTAAATTTATGCTACACCTCACTTACTTCTTCCCTCGTACTAGACTTAGGTTAGGGTCATCGGGGTAGGCGTATTTTATAAGCACCAGTTGAGTGCTTTTTAGCTTTTGTTATTTATGTATGTATTTATCTATGGTCTAGAAACCATACCATGCTTTTACAGTATTATTTTATAATACTCTTCTTGCTGTACGCATTATACTTTACTGCCATTATTACGATTGTAGCAGTTCGTTTCTTCTGCATGAGAAAGAAGACTGTTTAATAAATACTTTTATTGAAAACGCCCGTCTCTCTATTTCTCTGCACCTCTGGTGAAACGAAGCATGCATGAATGACGGAGTAAAATATCTATCTATTGTTTCCACAACACTGAAGATCAGATTTATCTTGAGGAAACAACGTTGTCAGATGTATGCGGTTGTCAGAAACTAAATCCCTTCTTGTGAACTCGAGAAAGTTTCTAGTGACCTCTGAGCTAGCTGGCAGAATTAAGTCTAATATATTTGATAACGACCTAGTAGACCTAAGTCCTACGTCACATCTATAGGATATATTATTCCAATGCGCAGAGCCTATTGGGAATATAGGAACAACACTACAGTCTCTGATAAAAAAGAATAAAACCTATCTATACTTCAGGTGCAGCTGCATTTATAATCAAGTATGCACCAAGGATAAACGTTTTTTAATAAACCCTGCCTGAAACATCGCGACTGACACACTGGCAGCAGTGAAATAAGGTGTGTCAGTCAATAATCATTATTTTGGCCTACAACCTTCACGATTACTAATGGAGTGAGACCTATCTGTACATCTGGTGTCAATTCTGGGGTCAAAATTTAGATTCCTCTACATTTATAAACCAATATGTACCAGGCATAAAACATTCTTTAGTCACACTGCCAGAAACTCAGTGCTTTACAGATAACACAATAGCAGTCGTTGAATAAAGTGCATCAGCCATAAATTCATATTCAGGTTCACAGCAGTCTTACACTAAAACAACTTACCATTCAAGCATACAGGAAAAATGTATGTTCCTAGATCCAGTGTTTTGGGATTTTGACCAATTTAGACATCTTAACCCACAGTGTTCCATTATAGCTTATGCTACTATCTTCCGTGGCAGATGGGTGCCACATTATGTTGTTACCCAAGACATCTGAAGATTTTCCCACGTTTTGCTAATACAAAACTTCTAGTTTACCAAGTATTTGCTCCTGCACAATGTCCAGCAAACAATATTATACCATATATTTTGCCTTTTTACAATAGTAGTTGTGAAAGTTATATTTTCTTTGTAATATTGACATTTTCTCGTTTATTTTCCATGTTCTTATTGTTCTTGAAGGATTATCTTGTGATGTGTGGGTCATTAAGTTTTTTTAATTGTCCATTGGATTGTTTTTGGTCACCAAAGAAATGCGTCTTATAGTCAGTCAAGCAGATGTGTGTAACAGTGCCAAGGAAATCTTCTTATTTGCATTAATTGTTAACGTTCAGTGCAAGCCCTGCAATGTTTCTCGTTTACGATTAATCTAAAGTGTACAAGGAGTATTATTTAAAGCATTTTTGTGTTTTATGCTTATTTGTTTACGCAGATATGAATTGAGTGAGAAGATGCTGTCAGCATGCAATATTTTGAAGGACAATGTTAATGACCCTAAAGCACTAGCAAGCAAAGATGGGGTAAGTTTAATCATCTAAGGTGTATTATATCGTGTTCCAGAGATTCTACACCATACAAATCTCGCACTGTAAATTCTTAGTCCTATTTAAAATTGGTAGTACCTTGCTGTTCCACCAAACTTATGCTCTCAAAGACGGAAGTCTAAGCAAGGAGATTTGCCTACTCTCTCCTGTCTTACTTTTGTCTTTTGAGGCTCAGAGACGTTGTTTGCTCTTCTTAGAAGGACCAGAGAATTTCCATCAGGCTTCGATTTCTAAGACTACACCTTAACCCTATTTCTAGCTGATTTTCCAGCATCTTTTTAAGGATAGTTTTTTTTTTCTCCACAGGAATTATTGTTTTCCTTATACTCACATAAAATGTGAGGCTTTTTGGAGTTCATTTCCCCCATAAACTACAATCTTAAACCTGGTGATTTGTCATACTAAATGGCTTTATGCCTTTTATGAGAGACACTGCATGCAAGGTTTGAATATCCAAAGTATTAGTTGATTACATGTGCCCTAAACCTTTGCGTGGCGACCCCTATTTTCTTTCCTGTTTTGTCTCCCCTTTACCACACATAATTAAGGAGAACGTTCTGATTTGTAGGAAGACCTTTCTATTGCAGTAAGTGCCATGCAGCTCTGTTACAGTTTAGAAGCATAAATGTCCTTTTTAAGGCTTGTAACACCTAAAGGCGTAAAAACCCTTTCGAAATATTTTGCGTAAACATTTCATTTAAACAGAGGAGTACACACAGCAAAACATCAAAGTTAACATACCTTATAAACCCACGTTGCTACGTCGAAATCGGGCACGTTTAGACCAGAGGCACCAGTGAAATCAAGGGAAGGGTGCTATCTAGGAGGATTAGCGGTGCACAGAAAAATAGGAGGATGGAGTGGGTTGTAGAAGATGATTTAATAACAGCTTTGGAAACAGAAGTCCATAATTTATCAAGCAAAACCATAGTGCCCACTCAGCTAAAACGACGTCCATTCTTGCAAACTTTGGCTTGCCACAGCCTAAAGTAGTCTTAAAACATTTTTGGGGAAAACACAACAAAGTACTTGGTATTTGCTTTATGATTTGAAAAGTACAAATCTCTCCAGAGCATTCAGACAACCAGTAAAGAACAGTGGGCAGAGAGAACATTTTTACTTAAAAGTATTAAGTAGAGGCAGCTACCTTCACTTAAAATTAATTTAATATTTTAATTAAAGTATTCTTTCTCATAATCCACATCACAGTGCATTCTAGTGATTGCAGTCTTGCTTTTTCATTAACAATCTTTGTTAGAAGTTCCACATTCATTGATCATGGTAGTTGGTGTACACAAACGTTTTGCGGTATACTAAGGGTTACATCTTCGTAACACGTTCTCCATCAGTTCAAGTTAAAAAAAAAATCGGATTCAATGGACGCACATTTAGATGCATGTTTGACTCTGGTCTTGTGTTGTGCTCGTGTGTGCCTCCTGCCTTTCCAAAATGTCCCTCCCTGCCTTTAATGTTATATTGAGCTGTTAGTGCTACCTTTGACCGGCAGCACATCAGAGCCTCCGTCTTCCTTTTTTGTCTGATTTGTCCCTTGTTACATATTTACATTCTGTTTCCACACACTTTCCCTTCACTAAGCCTCTAAATCAGCAAATAGGAGCTGTTGGGATGGACAAGGTGGGTCAAAGGGGTCAAACCTGTGATGCTTGCAGGAGTTAAAGAGTGTGCTATATCACTCCTGCTATCCCTGGCATTTTGGTGATTCAAAGTCCATGGTTTTCCTCCATATTTCCAGTTCTCCCCTCTTAGATCCCAAACTGCAAAATTCTGTAATCTTTCCCACCTCCTACATCCCCTCTCCGAGTATTTGAAGAACTGAAATACTGCCAAAGATTAGGGGTTCCCTACCCTTACAGTCTAATATCTAGTAAAACATCTAAAATAAATATAGTCAACAGTACACGTATTGTAAAATTGGAGACAACCCCATTAGGCAAGAAGACAAACTTGTGCAGTCACAAAAGGGGATAAGAAGGACGGGTAGCAGACCTAACATTTTACATGCATAGGGGAGGTTTTTTCCACAAAAGATAACGTATTACAGTGTAAGTGTTGTAACCGAAAAACACATTTGACGGTACCAAAACATGCATACAATTATACGCCTAGCTATGAGGGTCTGTTTTGATCAAACACTGAAATGTCATAAAATCTTTAGATATTTGTGAAATTTGGGTGATTTCCTTTTGCTAAATTAAACGAAATTTTAGAAAAAATATACAAAACACGAATGTGACTTTTGTCCTATATTCTAGTGCAAAAAGCATCAAGTTTGGATGTGCGAATGTACTTCACGCAAAAAAATTAATGTAAAAAACCCCACAAGTGCCATGAGCAAGAGATGCAGGCAGTTCTAGTGCTCTCACAATAGAATTTTACCAGCACGAGCACCAATTGTGCCGAATGACATAATTTCACGGTAGTTCACATAAAGAGTGTAACGGAAAATGCTGGAAATTATGGCAATGATTCCGGCATAATTGAAATATCGCCTGGGATTAGAACTTTTCCAGGACTTATTTTTCTTTAGGTAGCAAATATGGTCACATGTAACATGCCTGTTGGTTTGCAATGCTGCAAAAAACATTGTTAATGACCATATCTCAAAATTATGGCTTCAGTTAAACTGACATTCCACCATAAAAAATGTTGTTTAGTGCAAAACAGCTTCGCCTCTTCTAATGTCAGAAAGTAGCCGTGTTCGCAGTTATATTTATGAAATAAAAGTAATGAATTATGACCTTAGATTGAAAGCTGCCCAAAGGTCAAAATGTTGTATTTCTCTTCTATTAAGTTAACATAAAATAGAAATTAGTCCCACCCTGCAGGTTACCTCCATCTGTGCTGAATATATATTTAAGGAGCCAGGTACGAGCTAGTTAGCACACTTTAAAAAATGTTACTTTTTTTTATTTAAATCCTTTAAATAAACATTTTACATTGAGTATTGCTTCAAACTAAGATGATCTGGATTTCGGAGACTATAAACAAATCTAAAAAAAAAAAAAAGGATGGCTATTTGCTTAACATTCTTTGAAAATTCGCTCTGCATTCTTAATGTATTTCAGTGAAAACTGCTAAAATACACCACTCAGCCTAACCCTCTTTGCAAGCAAAGATTCAACGATGGCGATGGTAAATTGTCAGTTTAATTTGCAATCCATAGAATAGGAAATTGACCCTGGTAGATATGACTCACCCTAATGTTAATTCTTGTTTACATACACATAGTCAGGTGAAGAATATCTGGCATTTCTGAGAATGGATAACTGGATAACACACAATTGTCAGTGATGTTCTGTAGACTCCAAATTAAATATTTCTAGAGCCCTTCATAACCCCTTTGCAACTCACTAATTATTCTAAGATCAGTACATTAAATCGAGCTAGTCTTCTCATGCATTCAGGTCTCAATTGAGGGAGTGCTTGTTAGTTTTCCCTTTTGTCAAAGCTGTTTTGGGAGCGTTATTGTGTTTGTTTTTTACTTTAGGATTGCTCGTACTACTTGAATTTAGCCTGAGCTTCCCTGGGGATTGCCTGCTGCTTGAGCAGAGATTTCCTCTGAACTGTGTTTTGACCTAACCAGAGTTGGACTTCTTGAACTCCCTCTTGATTTTATAATCTGATTTCAGACCATGCTGTAACTCGACCAAGGGTGAAGTCCATGGTAAATGAACTCATTCAACCAATTTACGATTCACGACATAGGACACGTCTGGCGCCAACTCCATTCATTAAGAATTCTATAGGTTCTTTTAAGAATAGAAACAAAAAAATGCAGAGCAGCTTTATTATTCTGCCAAAACGGACATTGACTTTCACAAATGTTATTGCCTGAAGTCTGGTCTGATGATCAATCTTTGTCCAAAAGAGATCATTTGTGCCCATTTTTTTCAACATTAAGTTCACTCAAGCTCCGTGAAACTAAAATATTGGTTTTACTGTGCTTGCATGGCTCTTTTCAGAAAATTACATTTTGATATGTGAAAGACATAAATGTTGTCTTGTCAGAAGGAAGACCAAGCCACTGGCAAGTTATTGAACCTCAAAACATTGCCAGACTCTCCACTCTGGCAAAACCGAGCCTGATTTACAGTTTGGAAGAGGATGCACTTGTAATAAATAGGGTGGATATTCCTCACAATAGTGACAGAGTAGCCTTCCGCCAAACTCAAAATAAGGCCCGAAGTCTTTTTGGCTCATTCATCGGTCTAAAGCGAATCAAGAATTTACATTTCAGGTAAATGATTATTGTAAATGTAATCTTTTCTATGCATCTTTACAACTTTTCTAGCTTGGTATAGAGGCAGGTCTCCCTTTTTATAGTGACTGTTTGAAGAAGGGGACCTTTTCCCAAGCGGGTTATAATCTCGGATTGGCTTACTCCAGGTAAAGAAACGTTAAATTCCTTTTATACTTGTTAGCTCTAGTAGCTCTAATTTTTCTCTGAAGACTCCTGTTTCCTTTTTTAAAGCGCATTCCCAGAGAGCTCAGGTGTTTTTTGGGACTTTCTTCAGTGATGTGCCTTGCTGAAAATATTGTAGGCTTAGTACCACAATTTTCTTGGCCGTATTATTATTTGATAGTTCCAGAGTGATAAAAGTTGCTATTTAACACCACCTATTTATATAAACTTTTCAGCTTTTCTCACCTCTACCCATATAATATGGTTGTGTTTCATTGACCCTACCATGATATTTGTAAAGTAAAAGTTGTAACCAGTGACTTCTGTCACATTTTCAGTACTTTCCGCTTTTGATTGAGGGAGAACTGGTGGCATATTCTACCATCAGTTCATACACTGGGTATGCTAATTCAGTTTTTTTCAGAATTGATTAAAGACGATCTGGCTTTATTATATGCAAGACTCTTGCGTTGGCCCCTTTTCAAAATCTGCCCTGTGCCGTAGGAAAATTTATTTTATTTTTGTATCAATTTGTTTTAATGAATTTATGGATAAACTATCATTGAATGTTTTATATATGTAATATTTGTATTGCTTTTATGATTGTTTATAAATGTTCGAATAAAGCTCTTATGGTGATTACATTTTGTTTACGTTTGGCAAAGTAATGGCAATGCTATTCTTTCGGTGCAGTGCCCATGTACCATACACAGAATTACTTGTACAATACAATCTCCCTTTAAAGAGCTCTGCACCAGGCATAAATACAGCTCAGTTGCTCTGCTCTGCCCCTTCGCTGCGTTCATCGGTCAACGGCTGTCGCGAGCACTACCTCCATAGTGCCGCGGACGTCCGTTGGCCAACGTGGCCCGCCCACTCCGCTAAACGGCTGCATCGAAGCTGAATTGCCACTGCGGTTAAGTAGCTTTTGCTTCCTCCTCTATGTCCTCTACTCGGACTTCAAGGGTAAACACGCCTGTGACAATACTGAGAATATGTCTGCAGAGTTCAGGAATGAGAATAGCAACACCCGAGGAATCAGACTGTTTTTATCCGTTGTCAGATTCCCTTTCCCTGTCTGTAGACTTTGATATGTGGCATCTGGCAGTCACCCGTTCTCTGTAGCTAGGCTGATAAACCTCTTCCCAGCCAATGAATAGTTAAGCTACACCGGATTTCTGATTCTCTTTGCATCCTTTGGTGAGGTCACCTAGGAGCAGTTAGGCCTGCATTGGGGCCACTTTAAAATATTTACTTTACCGAAAAGAAAATGCAATGTTACTATTTCCGTTGATTGGGCAGAAAAAGGACTCCTTTTCAGTAATATTCTGATTGTGGGCAGCACAGTTTTCTGTTGATCAGCTAAGTTTACATTGCTAATCAAGTGGGGAAAGCAACTTTAATTATTTAATATGTTTAGTGCACATACTCTTGAACAGTCCAATATAGATTCAGCTACAGAGGAGTTGTACGTTTAGCAACACGTGTGATTGGTTGTGTTTGCTTGCAGTTGAAGATTCTTGGTTAAAATTGCTGATTTAAGGGGGGCGTGGCTTGGACGCCGGAGAGAATGGCGGCGTAGTTCTGTCCTCCTCCGAGCGGCTGAAACGAATATGTGGTGGGAAGCTGCAATCCGCCTCCAACCCTGACCAAAACGGGTGCCTGGCCGTCGGAAGTCTTGAACCGGCAATGGAGAAAATTTGAGTCGGTTCCGACCGGAGATTGAGGAGTTGACTGCCCGTTTGTCCTGACCGGAGGGAGCTACACTCCGCGGTGGAGCCCGATCACGGTCACAACCACGTGGTCCCCCGGTCTCCCGGAGATTTATCCGCGCCGCACACTACGGACTGCTAGGCTCTCCCAGGGCAGTGCAGGATCATGAGTCCACACGGCGACACACGCAGTGAGTAAGGATCGAGGCTGACAGTGTGTGGCGGTTGATTGCGCTAGTGCGCTAATGCGGAATACAGCGCTGACGAGCTGGAATGGCGGTCACCCGGAGAGCCTGTCTCTGCGACTTGATCACCCTGTAATGTATCTGAGAATCTGCGTGTGACTGCACACATCTCTGTGATAACCGAGGGGTACATCGGGCCAACGCTCAGACACAGCCTATCTTTTTAAAAAAAAAAAAAAGAAAGAAAAACAACAAGCAGAATCCTGCACATTACATGAATGATCGTGGTGGCTGTCTAAAATGGCGGTCCCTTGTTAATCTAACACCGTGTTTGTACAACCTACACCTGAACACCACGATGCATCCTGTGGTCTCTGGCATGCTATGAGTCACTGTAAGAAGGTCACCAGAACAAATTAACCACGCTTCCTAGAAATAACGCTACAAACACATATACATATAACAGTTGTAAACATCCACAGAACCTAAATTGAGTCTCTGACGCAGCTGGTATCAAAGGCATTGAATAGACCTGCGGAAACCCTAGGAAATCTGGTGACATGCATGTAGATTGAGTCTGTGTCACTGTGTCACTGTGTGTGGCGTGCTGGCTGAACCTCTGCAGCAACTATTATCGTCAATATTTACAAGGGTACAAATGACATTTGATGATTTTTGCGATGATTTAAACGCTATTTACAAGAAACAGCTCGAACATTGTGCAAAGCGACGGCTCATACTAATGAATGTACTAATGAATGTACACTAATGAATGTACATCTATAATCTCTCTTCAATAAAAATCGTCTCTCGCTATTCACAACGCAGCGCAATTCAGTATCAACACTGTGTGCTGATGGGAATCCGAACATAACAACATCAAGTCACTACGCACAACCAAAGATGGGGGATAAAGAAAACGGTGCAACTTCTAAACGCCTGAAATCTAGCCCACCGACGCCAGTCAAAGGAAATAAAGAAATGACGGATGCCTTGGCAACAATTTTGAGCAGGCTAGAAGAGGTCAGAGACTTGCCAAATCCACCAAAGAAGAGGTTGTAGCTATCCGCCAGGATATCAAAGACATCAACTCAAGAATTACGGAGTCCGAGACCAGGATAAGCAAACTGGAAGACTTTGAGAATAAAACGTGTGGAGCTATCAAGAACCTCTCCTTATGCTCAGACCACCTGGTGAGAAAAGTTGCAGAATTGGAAGACAGAAACAGAAGGGGGAACCTAAGAATTTTTGGAATGCCGGAAAAAGCGGAGGAGTCACATGACTCATGCATACCCTTCCTCGAGGAGTGGTTCACGCAGGCCACAAATCTAACCTTCACTCAACCACTGGAGTTTGATAGAGCGCATAGGGTTCCAGGACGAATTTCTAAAGACCAGAAGGGCCCAAGGGCGATCGTGTGTAAACCACTAAGATACCAACACACAGAGCAGATACTTACCTTCGCCCGCAAACACAACCATGTGCTATGGAAGGGTCACAAAATCTTCATCTCACAGGACTTCAGTAAGGAGACTATGGAAGTAAGGAAGGCCTTCCTCGCAATGAGGCCACAATTGAAGTCACTTGGTCACATGTATGGCTTTATTGGTCCGACGAAGTTTAGAGTAACCATACAAGGTGTGACACATGTGTTCTCTGACCCGAGGAAACTGCGACAACTCCTGTTTGACCATGGCAATGGCACCATGGAAGTATCCCCTTCAGCTCAACAAGGAGCCTCTGCACCTGGCCTAGGATGAGTTTAGGCTAGAACTTTTGGTACTGTTACCCTCATGTTCCTGAATCCGCAAAGGAATGACTATCTGATCTGGAACTGATATGAGGGTCTCTTGTCTGATTCTGGTAAAGGGCTGTTAACCACGACGGTATTTGAACGAATTCCAATAAGGACAAGCCCACATGGGATCTGGTTCTGGTCTGCTTGCCTGACACGTTGATGGTCTACGTACCCTTTGTGCCCTCTGCCAGCGTATCCTTTAGAACCCGTATCAGAACGATCTCTTTAATTCTGGATTTGAAAATGATTCACAATGTCTATACCTATGCTATCATGATTTTGCTTGTGTCCCTCTTGAATCTCAAAAAAGTTCTGTGCTATGGTGCTGCTCTGCAACACTTCCTCTAGGTACCAGGGGCACCCACGATAACCCTTTTACTGTGCTTTTGTGCTTGGTTTATGATACTGAAGTCAAGGCGTTGACTTTCCGTACTCAAGGTCATGGTACCATTATTGTTCGTCATTTATTGTTACCTACATGCTTAGTTTATTTCTTCATTAGATTGGGATTGCAGCCCAAAGTTTAATAGTTTTGAGCGAGCTGCTTGGAGGCGGCCTCGTGGTCGTCATTTCCGAGTCGCCATGTTCTGCTGTTTCTACTATTGGGGAGGGAGGGGTGGGCTGCGGGGGAGGGAGGAGGGCGGAGGGAGGCTGGGGGGAGTGAAGGGGGGGATTGTTTATGCATTTTGTATATTATTTTGTTTAGTTTTGTCCATCTTGCACCCTATCTTGCGTCCATTACACCGCATTCTGTTCCGGAGCTTAAACTCTATCCTACGATTCCCTGTATTTGGTTCTAGGTATGACACTGCTGGTTCTGACGAAGGTATGAGACCTTCTTCTCGGTTTAACCGTTGCGCATACGCATGGGTCATGAGACTGTATCACTTATTGTATAACTGATGGCTGCTGTTATGGATACTCCAATAGGGACAACAACTGTAGCTAACCTTCGAATTTTGTCATTGAACGTAAAAGGTCTCAACCAACCAGTTAAACGTCAAAAGATACTTGATTATTTACGTAGGCAGCGTGGAGATATAGCCCTGCTGCAGGAGACAAAACTAGAGGCGAAGCTATTTCACACATTGCGTAACAAATACTACACTGAAGTGATAGGGTCTGAAGCAATCTCAAAAAAGAACGGGGTGGTGATGCTAGTGGCCAAGAATGCGAATGTGGAGGTAATCTCTACCACAACAGACACGAAAGGTAGATGGATGTCGGCAAAACTACTCAAAGATGACACTGAGTTCTTTATCACGACTATTTATGCTCCAAATACACATGATCCGTCCTTCTGGGTAGGCCTCACGAAACAGATCATCTCCATTCCCGACACAGCAGTCCATATTTTGGCGGGCGACTTCAATCTCCCATACGACCCTATATTAGATAGAGACTCTAAATGTGTATTTCGCCCAGGAAAAGCCCATAAGGCATTCATGAAACAATGCAATAGGTTCCATATGGTGGACACGTGGCGATTAATGCATCCGGATGGTAGAGACTATTCCTTCTATTCCCCGCCACATGACTAGTTTTCGAGAATTGACTATATACTCATATCTAAAAATGCAGTGGGAAGAGTTGAGGACGCGGACATTGCTCCCAGATTAGTCTCTGATCATTCATGCGTCTCCCTTACACTTTCTAACCTTAAACCGTCTACCCGGCAATCTATGTGGCGATTCAATGACACTATTCTTAATGATACGAAACACAAAGAAACCCTTGACACCGCCATTAAAGATTTCCTATTGTCCAATAAGAGAGGGGACACTTCAGACACCATCCGTTGGGAGGCACTGAAATCCACTATAAGGGGACTTATTATAAAAATATCCTCTGCGATTAATAAGAACCGCACCACGGCCTTGTTGAAATTAGAAGAAGACATTTCAAAACTCCAGCGCAAATACCTGATGAGTAGAGACTCTGAAGTCCTAACTGAATTGTCCAATCAAAAATATACTTATAACAAACTTATCAGTGAGAAGGCAGGAATTTGGCTGGACAAGAGGAAGCGTTTTAAAATCTGTGACTCGAATAAAGCAGGGAAGGGGCTAGCGGCATATCTTAAATTTAAAATTCAAAAGAACACCATTACTTCTTTACTAGATGGAAACGGTACTCCTAACTCTGATCCCACTAAGATTGCGAATATATTCAAAGACTTTTATGAGAAACTCTATGCTAGGAATGTACATGTTGACAGTGAAAAAATGAAGAAGTATCTCTCGAACTGCACACTTCCAACACCTACGGCCGCAGAAAAGGATTCTTTAAATGAACCGATCTCTGAATCAGAGGTTGTTAGCGCGATCAAATCCCTTAAAAAAGGGAAAGCCCCCGGCCCTGATGGCTATACAGCACCATTTTATAAGTCTTTTGCCCATATTCTTGCCACTCCTCTACTGGAAGTTTTTCGAGAAATTAGCACCACAGGAGAAGTTAAGGGAACTATGGCTGAAGCCGTTATTGCTGTAATACCCAAGGAAGGCAAAGATCATAAACTCCCCAAAAATTACAGACCCATCTCATTGATAAATTTGGATTGTAAGCTCCTGGCATCGATTTTAGCAAAACGTATACAGAAGGTCCTGCCGTCCCTAATACATCCCTCGCAAGCGGGCTTCCTGAAGAATAGGCTTTCGAGCGATAACACGAGAATTCTGGCCCACGTTATTGAACAAGCGAGATTCTTATCCACGCCCACCGTTGCAATTACACTAGACGCTGAAAAAGCGTTCGACAAAGTAGACTGGACTTACTTAAATGCCGTACTACACAAATTCGACCTGGGTCCCCTATTCACTAAATTAGTCATGTCCCTCTATGCCTGTCCTTCGGCTAGAGTACGGGCCGGCGGCGCATTTTCTTCCCCGTTTAGTCTAGAACAAGGTACTAGACAGGGTTGCCCTTTGTCCCCGTCCTTATTCCTCCTGGCAATTGAACCCTTTCTGTATTATATTAGAGAAAACCCTGAAATTGCAGGAGTCCAGTTTGCATCGTGTACAATCAAACTCACGGCCTATGCTGACGATGTATTGGTCATGAGTGAAAAAGCTGATAAGGCTATACCGGCGTTACTCTCCACAATCGAAGAGTTCTCAAGTGTATCTGGGTACTCCCTGAACAAGGATAAAACTGAGGTGAAGTCATTAAATAACCTGTGTGATAAAAACATCTTGGGCGATTCCGGGCTAACCTGGCAGCCGAAGAGTTTTAAATATTTGGGTTTGGAATTTGAAAGGGACTTGATAACTACCCTAAAAATTAATGAGGAGATACTCTACAAAAAAATACAAAAACTCTTAGATGGCTGGTCTCCAAAGTTCCTCTCATGGTGGGGTAGGGCGGAAACATTAAAAATGATGATCAGTCCCTTGGTAAACTATTTGGCATGTATGCTTCCCATGACCTTCTCGGAGGATTTTCTACATAAAATTGAGAAGCTGCTAACGGACTTTCTGTGGAAAGGGAAGAAACCGAGAATTGCCATGAAGAAACTGCAACTGCCAAAGGTTAAAGGGGGCCTAGGTCTACCAAATTTCAGAAACTACCAAACCGCCTTCCTCTGCAGGCAAGGAGCTTCCTGGTTCACTGAGGACCCTACTTATACGCCATTATGGATTGACATTGAGAAATCCATTATCGGCAAGGCCCCACTCTCTGCTGTGCTCACAATGGACCTCTCACACCTTACGAACTCTAAATACATCATGCTTAATACTAAGAGAGCCCTTTTGCAGATAGATCGCGCCCACAAGACTGGTCTACAAATCCACAATTCATCATCTGCTTCTTTATGGCGTAACCCGTCAATTAAAATTGGCGGATCACCCATTATATGGGACCACTGGTCTAATAAAGGTATTAATGTAATTGCAGATCTACACGAAAATAACATGCCACTGCCATTCTCGACTCTGCAGACTAGGCATTCCCTATCGCCGATTGACTTTTACTCGTTCCTGAAGCTAAAATCAGCCCTATCCACCAGAACGTTCAAGCTAGCGACACCTTGGCTAAAATCTATGCTCCCTCACTTTCAGTCCTCTGGACATTTTGTCTCAAAAATATATAAACTTCTTGCACCAACACCCAACAAATCGATGAGGCGTAACGAAACCAAATGGGAATCGGAACCAAATAACACTGGGATAAGCATAGACTGGGTCAGGATACATGCATCAGCACTCACTCATAAGGTCTCGCCGATACTATCACAGACCAAGTATATGATTCTTAACAGGGCCTTCTGGACTCCGCAACGACTATTCAAAGTTGGCCTGCGAGACACACCGACCTGCTGGAACTGCTCCTCAGGTATCGGTGACCTTCCACACATGTTATTTAATTGCCCCATGCTTCACACATTTTGGACTAAAATCTTTGACTACATTGGGCACACGTTTGACATATTCCCTACAAGGGAATTCATCTACATTATCTTGGGGGCTCTAGACCCACTGCTAAAGGGGGATCATGACCGTCAGCTCCTGGATCTCTTGCTAACACTAGCATGCAAGGTAGTCCTATGCAATTGGAAATCAACATCCGAGGTCTCTTTTAATGCCTGGAGGGAATGGCTATACTGCATTAGAGGCACCGATAATCCCGCTCTTCATTCGTCACCATGGCAGGTTACCAGCAAAAAACTGTGGTCTTCCTTAGACCAGGCCTCCTTTACCTTCGACCCACCATGAAGTACCACCAATGAGGTCCATACTTGGTAATTACTTGGTAATTGCGGGGTTGCCGAGGTATTAATTAATTGTACTGGTTATATCCTGTCCACATGGGCTTACCAGCCTTAAACACATTGTGCATGAACGTTAAAGTATACCTGGTGTTATATGACTAGATCTAGATGGAGAACTCTATGGAACAGTGTACAACCGTAAGAATGTAATGATGGCATATTTTCTTTTCTTTTATTGTTTGCCTTGTCTATCTGTTTATCCATCCATTGATCTATTTGATTTATTTATTCATTCATCTCATATCATTTACAGATCCGGACTGATGTTACCTTGTTTTAATATGCTTTATTTTCCGTTGATGTATGTATGTATTGTTTTACATGCACTGATCCATGCTTGATTACGGCGTCACTCCAATAAGATTGTAATCCTACGGATGCCTCATGGCCGTTATCTTTTTTGTTATTGCTTAATAAAAATGATTTGAACTCAAAAAATTGCTGATTTAATGTTTGCAGCGGCTCTGTCTGAACACCATCCAAAATGAGTGGTTCCGTGTATCAAGTCAGAAGTCTGCTGTTCCCTCAATGGTGGGCGACTACATAGCTGCATTCAGTGAGGTTTCGTTTGGCGTCCTCCGACACATCATAAACATGTCTGATGGCAATGGAAACACAGCACTTCATTACTGCGTGTCACACTCAAACTTTGAAATTGTGAAGCTTCTTCTGGATGCAGGTAGGTTTTTGTTTTATTTAATGGACGTCTAGTTTGTTAAATTCGCATGTTGCCTTGCATGTTGTGAGTATCTCGAACCTTCGTGAAAAGCTGTGATTTTCTAACATTGCCCACTACCATATAATTGGAGCTGTATTTTAAATATTCTATATTTAGCATTCTGTCATCCACAGAGGCAGTGGTTGCACTTGGTAAAAATGGTGTGCCACTGGTGCATGGGTGAAATGGTCAGGCTTAGCACTCAAAATAGTTTTCTATAACATATTTATTTTTAATGTATAAATACAAAAAGCTGCCACTCATAACCGCTCCAAAAACTTCAAACTACCAGTTTCTGATAGGAAAGACTCATATACCCATTATACACTACCACAACCATTTGACACGACTACAGATAGTCATTCACAAAATTAATTTAAAGAAGTTCAATTCAATTGTTTGTCCTTCACTTCACCTTGTCCTCACCAACCACTTCATTACACTCCATATAATGTGTGTGTATATATATATATAGAGAGAGAGAGAGAGAGAGAGAGAGAGAGAGAGAGAGAGAGAGAGACTCTTTACTTTGAAATCATTTAAATGAAAGTGTTAATAGTCTAATTTCATCTCACCATGTAATTAAGTACATTAAATGGCCATCTGTGACCTCTGTAAACTGTGATATAGCAGATTGATTGCATGCCACTTGAGGAACACCTCTACTTCCATGGCATTTGGTCCAGTTGCACTTTGAAATTGCTCCTGTTAATATAGCATGATGTCTAATTTTTATTTGGCACTCCACTCTAGAAAGGATGCAACACCTGACGGACACATACCCCTTCCAATATTACACTGTTTTCCCATCGCTACAATCTTCTTCCCTTTAGTCATGTACCAACACTACTGAGATTTGCATCCTCCCAAGCAACATCGAGGGACCCCTGAGCAACAACGCTGTACATCCAGGACAACAATGCATTTGCATAAAATAGCCCAGAATACACCGTAGCAGCAGCTGACCTTGGCACACTGGCCAGTCATACTGGTCTTTCCCATGTGTCTGCAGCAGTTCGTAGTATCGTCACAAGAGTGGTAGGTCAAGTAGAGCAGTGCCAAGGTAAACTTATTCTATAGACTAATCTTCGTATTACATGAAGTTTGTGTTAGTAAAGAGCTTTGTGCTCGAATTTGTGATATAAGCATATCAAAAGTTTTCTAAAAGTATTCGAAAGAAAAACATAGGTTGTACAAGAATGTTTTACGTCGCCAGCCTGCTGGAGTTCTCAAATCAGGGTTTTTCGTTCTTTTCGAAAGACCTCTCCGAGTACAAGGAAGTACTTGTTTAGCTTCTGCTGTAGAAAATACCCACACGGTTTGAATTGCAAAAGAAAATAACTTGAATTTACTGACACTAACTTAAAAGAGCTATTGTGTTCTCGGATTTGTTTAAAAATTGAACATGTTTTTGGACTGGTAATTGTTAATTTACAGAAAGAGTCGGCAGTATTCCACCATGTGAACGGCGTGGCAGTGTTAACTTGTCAAAAGTATAGCCTCTTGTGGCAGCAGGAAAACTGTCTTAGTGATGTGGCTTGTAGACAATTTGCTTACATTTTTGTGCAGCTTATTCTTAGTAAACAAAGTGTACATCACCCTCACATTTCATTGCACAAGCACAGTCGCTAATAATTTTGAATATTTTTTCGCTAAACCTGCTGGCCTTGTCTCCCGCTCCCCTATCCCTTCACTATTATCCCTTTCATTATGCGTCCGGTTCATGTGGTGGTCCACTGTCTATACCAATGTAAGAGGGCATTCACTACACTGGCACAATTGCTGTTTTCAAATCACTACCATTGAAGAAGTTTCTTTGTTTCCATTTGCAGATGTTTGCAATGTAAATCACCAGAACAAGGCTGGCTACACTCCCATCATGCTCGCTGCCCTTGCAGCTGTGGAGGCTGAAAAAGACATGAAGATAGTGGAGGAGCTCTTCAGTTGTGGTGACGTGAATGCTAAGGCGAGCCAGGTCAGTAGCGTCCATTCCACATTTAAATAATAGAAAATCTGCACTGTGTTCAGATTACTATATTTAAATTGTCATTTATATTCCATAAAACTCTTTGCCAAAGAACAATGTACAGTTATCCTAATGTGTTTGACATAGATTTGACCATATTTGTGTGCAGATTCTGAAATGTAATGACATTGTTTGCTTCCTGACGTGTGTGTGTGTGTGTGTGTGTGTGTGTGTGTGTGTGTGTGTGTGTGTGTGTGTGTGTGTGTGTGTGTGTGTGTGTGTGTGTGTGTGTGTGTGTGTGTGTGTGTGTGTGTGTGTGTGTGTGTGTGTGTGTGTGTGTGTGTGTGTGTGTGTGTGTGTGTGTGTGTGTGTGTGACACCACACAAATATGTATATGTGTGTATTTATGTATTTACTTACATTGTTGGCCCTAGTGTATTTATAGTTGGATATGACTTTCCATAGGAAAGACATTTCTTGTTTAATAAATTCAGCACCGTTCACCGAATGGAGGACATTAAGTGGTTATACTCCTGGAAAGGTTAGTGATATCTGGACCGTTATGTAGCGCGAGACTCCTGCAGTTCCAGAGGGAAAAAAAATACTCGCACCCTATTGACAAATAGAGCCTTTTGTCCTGCCAGACAATGTGGTAGTGCGGTTCCCAGGACCATAGCACAGTAACACATGATTTCATTAATCAGACACAACAGCTCAAGAGACTATTACAGTGGCCATAACGGTGGCCATTACAGGACTCTGTCCCGTGTCTTGAAGACGTTTTTAAAAGCGCATAATTGGGCAGGTAGGGATCCTCTGACTCCCAGCTACTTGTGTAGACACCCAAAGAAATTCCCAAGTGATTAAATTAAAAAACAAAAGTTTGGTCGCAGGTACTGCAGAACGCGTGTGCAGTGGCGTAGCTGGGGGTGGGGGGTACTAGTGGCGTAACAAAGGCCACCGCTGTGCGGGGGCGAGCTCCCAAATAAGAGTTCCTGAGTAATTCCAGAGGACCCCCCTCCCCCATGTACTTTGTAGGGGGGCCCCCTCGGGTTTCGTTACACCACTGCATGGTACCAAAGTGTCATGCAAGCTGGACTGAGTTACGATTAAAAGGAAGATAATGCAGGTTGAGTGCAGCAGGGTATAGATGCACATGGAGGTCAGAAAGGCCCTGTTCTTCGGCAGTGCGGATTGGCTGCATGCAAAGAGTTGGCTGTTGGTCCATTGAGAATATAATTGTAAAAAAGAAATCACAAATTCACTGGGAAAAAAAATAAGGTTCAAGTTAAGTTCTAACAATGAGAACATGCAATACGACGTGTGCGAACGTTAAATAATCCAGACACTAAAGTGCACTAGTTCTAGTTTAAGCAAAAAACTATAACTTCTGCCCTCATCATGCAATGCTTATGACTGCACACATTACATCACTTATTTTGTTACAAATATTTTTTATAAAAAACAACGATAATGTGGGTGTTATGTTTGCACATAGATGAGTTCAGGGGCTGCATGTTTGGGGTTGACTTTATATATTTTTGACTGACCTACAACTGGTGTATTTCAGGGTTTCGTAACATTAGCTCATTTCTCATTCCTTACATCACTTTACCCTTTTCTTTTTCAAGTGAAATTCTGTTTTTTTAAATGTACATTACATTCTTATACCCCAATCATAACGTCACTTAGACCTTTTTTTTCTTTTCAGTGAATGATTGTGTGCATATGTATATTGCATGCTGGGGTGCTTTTATTTTTCTGAATGGAGTAGTATAAAATCGCATATGCAGCCATGAAATATGGAATATATTTCATCCTCGTAGCCAGAGCAGTCAAGCCACTCTGCATAACGTTGTCGTTGTCAGGGCCACTAGGATTATGAAACAAAAAGGCAAATTATGTGGCACATTCTCTGGCAGTATTTTCTTCCATTTGAACTAGAAACAGTTTTGTAAACTGTGCAAACTATGCAACGTTATGTGGAAAATTATGTTGCAAATGTCATAAAACCCATAATTATGTGGTAAATACTGCAGCCACAGAATTGCTGGCCATTATTTATCAACAATTTAAGAAATATACCTACATATTATATTCAGTGCCCTTTCCTTAGCTGCCCTGCAAATAAAATACATTTTTTAAGCTACATACCTCAAATAAACGTAGTGTCGTAGTGTAAATAAATACAGAATGGATAATTTGGAATATGGTCCTATATTGCATTCTTTGGGTTCTGGTGACATACATTTTGTGGTCTAGGTTGGCAGCACAACTCCTCAATGGGCTATATTGCGCTGTTTCCCATTTTTTATTCTCTTTGTATTGCAGATGTGCAGAGTGTATTATATTGCTAATTTCATTATTTTTTTTTTTTATTTCAAATCTTTTTTATTGAAGTAAGAAAACAAAAGCGTCCGTACCTGCCCAAGGGGATCACACAAAAGTGTTAACTGGATTCTCACCCACTGGGATTCCAGGTAGCATGCTTCATCATTGAATCCTCGTTCAGTTACCTAGTGTATCTAGACGGATTCAACCGTGGTAGCCAAGGGAGCTCTTTGGTTATTGATTGGGATCCTAGATTTAAAATAGTCTAGGGCAGCGGTCTTCAATCTGTGGGGCACGACCCCTAGGGGGGTCGTGGAGTCCTGGGAAGGGGTTCGCAGATTCTGCAGAGTGCAGTTCCTGGCATTGGGCTGATCGAGGGTGCTCACGGCGGAGGCCTAATTCACACTGAGGTGTGAAAAACATCAACGCCTCATTAACAAGTAGAAAGGTCTTTTAAAGACCTGTCAAGTACTTGGGTGTGATGTGTGTGTGTGTCCCTGAAGCTGTTTCAGCCGGGCTCACATTCACGATCTGGGGGGGGGGGGGGGGGGGGGGGGAGTGGCTGTAGTTTAGCCCTTTGAGTTCAATGGATGTTGCGCACCTGGAGCTGTGGGTCCCGTGACACGTCCCCTGCCCCCAGCAGGGAGGCACAGAGATGCCCTCCCATGAGCGGGAAAGAAGGACGACGACGCAGAGAGATACTGATACCCCCCCCCCCATGAGAGAGGCACAGAAAAGGTGGGTGGATGAATGACGGGTGAATGGATGGATGAAAGGGTGGATGGATGAATGATGGATGTATGAAAAGGTGAGTGGATGAATGATGAGTGAATGGATGAATGAAAGGGTGGATGGATGGATGAATGATGGATGGATGGATGGATGTATGGATGAATGATGGATGGAAGGATGAAAGGGTGGATGAAGGATAGATTGGTGAAGGATAGATGTATGGATGGAAGGATGAAAGGGTGGACTTATGAAGGATGCATGGATGGATGTGTGAAAAGGTGGGGGGATGAATGATGGGTAGATGGATGGATGAAAGGGTGGGTGGATGGATGTATGGATGAAAGGGTGGATGGATGATGGATGGGAGGATGAAAGGGTGGATGGATGTGTGAAAAGGAGGGTGGATGAATGATGGGTGGATGGAAGGAAGGGTGGATGGGTAAAGGATGTATGTATGGATGGAAGGATGAAAGGGTTGATGGATGAAGGATGGGTGTATGGATGGAAGGATGAAAGGATGGATGGATGTGTGAAAGTGTGGGTGGATGAACGATGGAGGGATGTGATGAGGTCTAACAGGCGCATTTATGGTTGTCAAAAGTTGATGATGAGGAGTACCAGTTCTAGAAACTTTTGTCGGAAGGGGGTCCTTACGCCTAAAAAGGTTTTACAAGGGGGTCTCGGCATCAAAAAGTTTGAAGACCTCTGGTCTAGGGTGTCATTGGTTTAATTGTATTTTCAGAGGGCACACTGATGGGGTTAAAAACAGGTGGGCATGCACTAAGGAAAATTGTATCCTCTGTATCCATTGGTCAGCCTGTTTCAGCCATCACATCAATGCATCACCTGGCTAGTTGGCTTTCATCAGGACCCCACCACGATTCCATTAGTATCCTATTTGTGTGCATTCAATTGTGAAACTTCCATTCACCATACTTCTGATGCCACACATACCGACCCATTTGTAGTACCTTCCTATTTAAAGCTCTATGAGGGTAAGGAGACAGGTGAATCTTGTAGTCAAACTTTCATCAAGGGTTTTTGCCTGGCCGTGAACCTATTTGCCTCCTCCTTCCCCCACATCCTTCTCCTCATGGAGCTCGAAGTAGGACGCTCCTAAAGAAATGTGATGCTGATGAAAGCCAACTAAAATGTCTTAGGGACATTCTGAAGGTTCTTTGGATATGAATTCTGCCCATTGCTTATCATTGGCTTTGTGGTTTGCAACTCACATTTGCTTCCTTTTTACTTGCTGGCTTTATTTGATTTTGGCAGTCCAGCATGTATTTGTCCCTCCCATTGTAGTGTGGTTCCTATATTCCCAATAGGCTCTGCGAATTGGAATAATATATCCTATAGATATGACGCAAGACTTAGGTCAGTAGGTCTCTATCGAATATACTAAAATTGTGAGTGCCAGCTAGCTCAGAGGTCACTAGAAACGTTCTTAAATACACAAGAAGAGATTAGTTTCTGACAACCGCATAAACATGACAACTTTGTTTCCCTAGGACTGGAAAATATCTTCAGAGTCGTAGAAACAATAGATAACTATTTTAGTCGGTCAATCGTGCATGCTTCATTTCTACAGAGTTGCAGAGAAATAGTGAGACGGGCGTTTTATTAATAAAAGATTTATTGAACAGTCTTCTTTCTCATGCAAGAGAGGTGAACTGCTACAATCGTTAGACAGAATTCAAAGTATAATGCATACAGCGAGAGTAGTATTATAAAATAATACTGTAATAGCATTGTATTGTTTCTAAGCCATATAAAAATACATACATAAATAACACAGGCTAAAATACTTAACTGGTGCTTCTAAAATATGCCTACCCCAATGTACCTCACCCAGGTCTAGTTCGAGGGAAGAAGTAAGTATTGTTTAGCATAAGTGTTAGTTCTGCCAAGAATTGCCAAATGTTTCTCTAGGTTCTAATCAGCTCCATACCTTAGAATGAAGGAGATTGGTATCTCTGTCTCGGGCCTGGATTTCCCAACACCCCGCAAGGGGAGTCAAACACTGGAGCTGGATTCTCTGCAGAGGAGGACAGCTTCTTGTCAGTGCGTCAGCTGGAGAGTCTGCTTCCTTCTGCACTTGCTGTAGCGAGCTGTTTGGGGCAAGGAGGTCGTCGAACTGCACCGAACCACACCGTGCTTTGCTATAGCAAGTGAAGGTATATTTATAGCTTGAAGGAGTTTAGGAATGCCATCTTTGACGTAAAGTCGGGCATATGAACGTCATGGATGAACCCATAAGGAATAGTTGTTCATGCATCATAATGAGTTTCTTGGAGAAATCAATATCCCGGCTAGGGGAAGTCCCTTCTCCTTAAGAGTCTGGTTTTCCAAGAAATCGTTGCGACTTTGATGAACGGATGGAAGAAGCCATGCCTGTATTTGGGTAGCATGGGCTATGCCTAAATAAGGGCTTGATTTCTATGCCTATATAAGGGCAACGTGGATTGTACCTATATAAGGGCATACATCGGGGAATATTCATTCGGAATCTAAAACGCCATACGACACCATGGAGCATAGCCTGCTTACCATCTGTGACTGGCTCCTTGTATTCTTTCACCAGTGCTTGCTTTCTGTGGACTTTTGGTTTTTTCTTCTTTTGGTAAGGCACTCCACAAGGGAAGGTGTGTTTTGAGTCCCCTTATATGCTAGTTAGGCGAGCAATAAACGTGGTGCATTTCTTTGAAAAGGTTCCCTGCCTCCTAAATTTCTGCTTGACTGATTCTACATATCTTTGCGACTCCAGTTCATCAATCTTGCATGCCTGTGAGGAAAACCTTTCTCTCTACGAACTTGTTTATTTTGGCCAGTGCTCTTTACTTAACTTAAACAATCCTCTTCTTCCGTTCCACACCTATACCAGTTGAGGCGTGGCAGTGCTGAAACAGCCCTCCCAATAACAAGAATGCTGGAGTTCAGAAATGAATGGGCAATAAACAGGCTTTTAAATGTTGTTTTCTCGTCACATTTGATGTACATTCAAAGACAGAGGTCAAATGTTCGGCTCTGTCTTCTAGGGATCTTGTTGTTTAGTTTTCTTTCTCTGACTGCAAAGTGAGAGGACCTATTAGACAATCCTGCTGGGTATAAGAAAATAAAAAGGCTGTAGGATGTTAGATTTTTCTAGCGTACAACAAAATGTAAAGGAACTATACAAATATTTCATAATATATTAAAATTAGGAAAGCACAAATGAAGAACTTTTTGGTAATTGAAGTGTGGTGGAAACTAATATTTTAATAGGATCAAAACATATCAATATACTAGGTGATGCCGATTCCCACACATTGTGCTCTGAAGTTTTGACAGTAAAACTGTATGTCTTTTCAAATGAAATGGTGATTTCAATTGAAAATGTGTTTGCTGTAATGGCAGTGTGCTACCACACCATGCATACCCCAGTCTATGCAGCACCACTCTGACACTCTACTCCTCTCAACAACACTTAATTCCCCTGTACAACGATGTACTCCCCACTTCAACACTCTACTCTGTCACTGTACTCCATTCTGTGCCACTCTATGTCCCTACACTTGACTCCACTGTATGCCCATTCTACAATACTGTACTCTACACCACTCTATGCCCCTCCAGTCTACATCACTTTACTCCAATCTTCCCCACTCCATTGTACTCTACTCCACAGCACTCTACTCCACTCTGACACTCCACTTTACACCACTACACCACACTTTCTTTCACTCTACAACATTCTATGCATACACTCCATTCTATGTCATTTTATTGAAGCCACTACTACTCTACACGCTACTGCACTCCACTGTACTCCAATCTACGCTTCTCCGAGCCACTTTACGCCTCTTCACTTTACTCTATGCCACTCTAATCTATGATGCTACTCTGTTGCCCTACTCCACTCTTGTCTTCGGCACTCTATTCTACGACAGTCTACACCACTCTACTCAACGACACTGTATGCCACTGCATTCTCCTATACTACGCCATACTCTGCAATACTATGCCACTCTACACAACTTCACTCCACCCCACTCCCATCTCCTTTATGCCACTCCACGACCCTAATCCACTTTACACCACTCTACACGATTCCAATCTGACACGACTCCACTCTACACCTCTCCTCTCTATGAAACTCTACTCTGATACTCTGTGCCCCTGCAGTCTACCCCCTCTACACCGCTTCACTCGACAACACTCCTCTGTACTTTACAACACTCTACTCCACTTTATGCCACTCTGCGCCATTCCACTCTGACAATCCTCCACTCTAAGACACTCTACACCATTCTGTCACTTCACTCGATACCACTCAACACTACTTTACGCTTTTCCACTCTATGCCACCCTACTCTACAGCACTCCACTCAAGAACACTCTGACACTCCATTGTATTACACTGTACTCTATTTCAGTCTACTACTACTCTACTCTATGCTACTTCACTCTACGCTACTCCACTTACTGGCACTCTACTCCATTCTGTGCCACGTCACTCCACTCTACACTACACCACTCCGTCATGCCACTCTCCTCTGTGCCACTAACTTTTAGCCATGCTGGACAGCACCCATACTGGTGTACAACATGGCTAAAATACATTAGCAAAGTCAATAGCTCTCGTATAGGCGATACCTATTGGCTTTGCCAATACTTGTTGATGGAAAACAAGTGCTGGCTATTTACTTTGCACTTAATTGTGTTTTTTGATCTCCCTATTGAGAAAGGAATTCTGATGTGGTTCTGGGTGGGAAGTCAACTGTGACTACACAATGAATTAAATTTACAATTTGTCTCGGACTTTGTTAGTGCCCGACCAGTACTATTTTGGCACTCAGTTTGGAGGAATCACTTGGCGACTTTGACACGAGAGATAATAACTGATTGTCGATAATAACTGATTGTCTAAGCTGTGACAGGGGCATGAAGATGCCATTGCTTTCGTATGTGTATTCCAACTTGCGCGAAATAGGCATGGATAATATCTTCATTAACCCAAGCAACGTTAGTACAGTGAAGAAACTTGAATTAAGGGAAGCACTATATGCACTTTATTCATCGAGAAGACAAAGGATTGAATTGCGGAAAAATACAGTTGTTAGGTACCTGAGTATAGAGGCACCCAGATATCCTCTTGCATTGTATCTAACATTACCATTAACGAATTGGGAAAGAAGTCTCTTGTTTCCACTAAGGGCTGGTTCCATTAGGTATCTGTTAAATTTTCCCCTGGGTTACCAGCCAAGTACAGACAAACTTAGCTGCCCTTGTAATGGGCAAAGCAACCAAAATGATCTGCACTTCCTTTTTTCTTCTAATTTCTACTTGAAATATACAAAAAGGCTATTAATTCCACTTTTTAAAAAATATAGACCTAAGACTTTGGACCAATCCTATCAGTTGCTGCTAACACTCGATAACAAGGAAATAATCTGTCGCATTTGCACTTTTTAAAAATTTGCTGTACATGCACGTAAGATGATGGAAAATGCCTAAAATAATATTTCTGCTTGATTGTAAACTTCTAGTTTTATTGTTGCAAAAGGTTTTATGAATTGTGTATTAATATATGTGCTTTTATGAATTCCTGTAACTCGAATAAAGATTTTTGAATTGAATTGACTACAATAAATAGGTAAATTAGCTGTTTACCTGTGCTTTCTTTTAAATATGATATTTTCCTGAGTGACTTACATATTTCTTTTGCATGTATTCCTGACATCTTGACTTTTATTGACAGGCCGGACAGACTGCTCTCATGCTTGCGGTGAGCCATGGCAGGATTGATATGGTAAAGGCCCTGTTGGCTTGTGGCGCAGATGTTAATATCCAGGATGATGAGGGTTCCACTGCATTGATGTGTGCCAGTGAACATGGACATGTGGAGATTGTAAAGCTTCTGCTGGCTCAGCAAGGGTGTAATGCTGCTCTGTCAGACAATGTAAGTGTCTATGATAACGAAAGATCATACACCAAACCATCCTTTTCTTTTAAGATGTATGATGTCCAGATTTGTAAACGTTTCATAGAAATGTAATTGTATTACCCTTCAAAGTGAAATGCAATTCTCCAGTATTACATCTTTCATAGATTCACATGCTTGTATCTTCCCCGTCGTCATGGTGGGAGTCTCACGGAACATCTCTGATTGTCACCACTGGTGGTGAACGCAGAGCCTTCGTTGGCTGTGTATTTTGGGCCCTCGGAGTTTGGGGTGCAGGTGCCCGTGTAGACGACAGAGGCGCATTTGCCTCTGGAAAACGACGATAATAGTCATTAATCATAAGCCTCAGGTCAGATACTAGAGATGCAGGCATAGAGACTGACTCTTCTCTTGCTTCTTCATGCTGTTCTTCATCCTCACCGTAGTCACAAGTGTCCTGGAAAGATTCATACCTTGAAGACTTTGACTGGGCCCGCTCCTTAAATGGAAAGACTCCCTCCTCATCTGTGTCCTGGCTCTTTATTTTAAGTTGTGATGGACTATAGGCCACTCCAGACGACTCCTCATCATCCGAGTCTTGCTCCAGCAGGCTGGACGGAGGCAGAGGAGAAATTTGCGTCCACGACGTGAATTCCGCTGACTTACTTATCGTCGACGATCCCCTTGACAATTGAATTAAACGGATGGAGATTAAAGTCTTCGACTTTGGCGATTTAAAGGCCATCGCCGTCGAAATCACACTCCACGTCGACGCAGTCATCGTCGTCGGAGCCGTTGTCGTCTGAGCCATCGTCGACGGGGCTGCCGTCGTCGTCAGAGCCATCGTCGACCGAACACTCGTCGACGGGATCTCCGTTGTCGTCGACACGGTCATCGTTGACGGTATTGTCACACTCGTCCACGTAGTAGTCGTCGACACTGACTTAGTTCCTGCCGTCGATGCCGCTGTCGTCGTCGAAATAGTCGTCGTCGACGGGGCTGATGTTTTTACCTCAGATTTTGAAGCAGAAATCCTGGAACTGGTCGCCGGAGCAGAAGGTGCCCCTTTCTAACCTGACGACTTCTTGAGAGTAGTATGAGGTAGAGAAGACGCCTCCTTCCCCTTAGATTTAGACTTTTTAAGCTCCACCATTTCTTCAGAATGTGAGGCCTTCCTCTTTTTTGGTGTTTCAGCAGCAGACTCCTCACCAGAATCGGAATCTGATGCGGCCTTCCTTTTTTGAAGCCACAGCAGCAGACGAGACTCTCTGTCCCTCAAAGTTTTAGCAGAGAAGGTTCTACAATATTTACAATCCTTGGCAATATGCTTTGGATGAAGACAGTATAAGCAGTCCTTGTGAGGTTCTTCAGAGAAAAGCCTAGCCTTTCCACAGGATCTGCAAGGTCTGAAAAGCCTCGTTTTAGAGCGCTCAGCCATTATTAGGTAAAATAAGTGATAGACAATACCTTATCCAGAAGAAAAATTCAGTTGAAAAGGGCCAAAAAGTTCAGACTTGAAATACCAAACTGAGCAGAGCTCAGGGAGACTCCTTCCTCACACGAAGGCAGTTGGCAATCTGAGGCAGGAAGGTTCTGCTGGGGAGTGTGAGGTCAGGGCAGTAATGCTGATTGGCTGACTTTTGGACCAAACAATGAGGTGGGCTTTTCTATGCAGTTTTTTCTTCTTTATGATACTGCTTTGGTCATTCTGTTACCGTGAGACTCCCACCATGACGACGGGGAAGATACAAGCATGTGAATCTATGAAAGATAATACTGGAGAACTATAGTTTACAGGTAAGTAACTAATTCCTTACATTAGCTAGATGCCATACAGGACAACCTCCATTTTTTGGTTTTGTTTTTTAACTTGTTTATATTTGCAACCATTGTGAGCTATTAACTCTATACCCTTGGAGGATTAAATTTCGAAATTGTACATGTCTATGTATTAAATATATCTACAATCCATGTTTTTTTTTTTGCTTCGGCTTCGAAAAATTATTTTCAACATATGGAGGGATGTTAAAAACTTGAGACCTTTTACCAGTTCGCTGCTTGGGGCATCTCTATTCTGCAAGGAAGGAGCATAGCCCATTACATATTAGCATTTAACCCCTGTTTATAGTTTTGTGAGATTGGCACATACAATTAAATAATTGTCAGCCCTTTGCTCTCCCTCGCTTCATCCCCTTTAATGCCCAAAGCTTGACTGAGGGGGGTGTTAGTTACATTAGTGGTACATCTGGGCAATAGTCTTTCTAGGAAGATGTTGTAGAGTAAATGACTGCTCAGTTTTCTAGTACCTGGAACTCACAAGGCCTGACCCCTGATTGCCACACCTAGAACTTGACCCAAAGATTCACAATTTTTGAAGCAGGCAAATGTCTTAACATTCTTCAGACAAGAATTTGTGGGAGAGCTGCTTAGCTGCAACCTGGCCTTTGTTACCCTGTCTGCGTAAATACTCTCCAGCATTGAATCTTTCATAGATTCACTTGCTTGAATACTTCCCCATCTCTGGGCTTGGGATTATCTGCATGTTAATGTTAAACAGCAGTCATTCATTCATCTGCATTCATGAATATTAAACATTATTGTAGACCACGTATAATCTGCTGTTATTTGTCCAAAACTCTGACCAGTGAGGTGGAGAGACAGTGCCCTTTACTGCTCACCTGAGGCTACAACTGCCACATTTTCTATCTCTTGTAAGTGAGAGAGAATCCTATGGAACCCTGCTCCAATATTCACAGTTTTGCAGTATTTTTAGCAGAATACTCCACAAATTTCCAGATGGAGCATGTAATGCCATTTCTCTGCGGTATTCAATGATTTTTTGTAAAAGAAAGACCATGAAGAAGCAGAAAAATAAGTTGCTTTTCAAAAAGGGTTTAAAAGACAAATGTATGCAAAGAACAGGCACAGGCTTTGTATAGCTTGCCTTCATCCTGATAATGACCCAAAGAAATGTGATATTTATCTAAGAAGAACACAACATTGTGACTGGCGGGTAGCACTCACTTTGTTAGAGAACATCTCCGCTCCTTCCAGCTCAGTCCCTTAGAGGAAGACCAAATTGGACTTTGAACCAGCCAGAGATGATTATGGAGAGTCTTAAACATTCTCTATGAAGCAACTCACTGAGCTTGCTAGAAAGGTTTAGTCTCCTGGTCAGCCTTCCTCTTCTGGACTAAAGAGTATCGCGCCATCCAGATGACCTTCCAGGTCTGACAGAGCTCACTAAGAAGACTGATAAAATGGCTGCTTCCCTTCGCTGAATTCCCAGTCTGAAAACCCAAGGAAAGGTAAATTTTGTTATCTATGACCAAGATGGGCAGGGCAGTCAATGAAATTAAATTGGTCGCAGGGGGATATGCCGATGACACCTGTCTATATTTATACATACAACAGCTTTGCTGTTGGTGAAATTTTCAATGGGGCAGATGACTCATACTAAAATGAATGTCTTCACATCAGCAAATTACCAGCTGAGAGCTCGAAACCGCAGCCATCATTGAAGGATCAATCCATGACAAGGAATCAATGGATGTTGAGCTCAGAGCCCACTGTCCTCGAAGGGCCAGTCAGCAGCACAAACCCCATGTCAACAAGATATCAGCCACTGAACAGAATCCACCATCAACAAAGAAATACATTTTTACAGCTGACGTGACATTATTCCAGTACTGATGACTGATCCCTTGTCATTCGTATAGATACATTTTGCATTGTTTGCAAACTCACCATTGACCGCAATACTGTTCAGGCTATGGCTCTCTCACCTTTGGAGGTATCTCTCCAATATCCAGAAACCTATGGAGATGTATATACGTTTTCTACCTGAGAGCTGTCATTACAATAGGGCTAATACCCTGCACAGTAGGGTTAATATCCTGCTGTGCAGGGTATTAGCCCTATTGCAATGAATGGTACTTATGTAACGCTTCTATGTTTTAATACAAAACTGTTTTAGAATAATAAATTTAGAATCTTACTGACCATTCACTCCTTTAATCTCTGCCTGGGCTCGGCACTGAAACTTCAGTTAAAGCTGTCCACTTCGGTGCCCAGCTGACTAGCTCCACCTTCTGCACTGACCACTGCGGCACCAAAATAGAAATCCATCTTGCTTGGGTCTGAATATTTCGAGACCGGCACGGAGTTCTGACCCTGGTACTCAAGTGGAATCAATTCACTCTTCCCCCCCCAACCCCCCCCCCCCCCCCCCCCCCCCCCCCCCCCCCCCCACTCTCGATATGCAGGACACACTGGATGCCCGCCAGAAGCAAATCCAAATACAACTCTCCTTCGGAGAGGTCATTGATCTGCTGGTGCAACCTAAGAAGACTGTCCAGGCCACCGGTCTCTTGCACCTTTCTACGCCATCTTCTCCTCTGCCCCACTACCCTTTATTCCCCCACCACGTTCACCTTCACCCTCACTCGCAGGGTGATCTATTGAACATCACTCCTCAGGGGTCCCTACATTCCTTCTCAGGTGGGCATTGGACAGGAGATATATTTGATACACGGCAGACCCCTGATACTTGGTTGGCCTACGACATTGACCCTACAAGGGACACTGATCAAATCTTGTACCCTGCTAGGCCATTTCCTCCTGATGACACCACCTCTTATCAGGAGCTTACTGGCAGGACTGCAACTTATCAGGTACCACTTCATAAGGAGCCTATAGAGGAAGATTTCCTGTTTGAACCCTTTCCACAAAGGTTTCTCCCTACTTGGCAATCCATAATATTGGATCAGTGGGTGTTGGATATTATCCAACATGGTTATTGTCTGGAGCTCATCGCCACATCTCCAAACATTCCATCTCACACTCACAGGCTGTCTCTCGAACACCAAACATTACTCACAGGATGTTCAAGCTATTTTATTCAAAGGAGCTATAGAACCCCTCCCCCTACAACATCAGGGTCAGGAGTATACTCCCTGTACTTCCTAATCCCCAACAACGGCAGATCTTTGCGACCAATCTTAGATCTATGGACATTAAATCATTATATCCTGTCAGAGCATTTCCATATGGTCATTCTCCAAGATGTGATCCCACTTTTACAGCAAGGCGACTTTCTGTCAGCCCTAGACTCAAAGGACGCCTACATTAACATTCCAATGCATCCGGCACATCGCAAATACCTAAGGTTTGTGATAGCAGGCAAACATTACCAATTCAAAGTCCTCCCATTTGGAGTAACTACTGCAACTCGAGATCAAATGCCTAGCTGTGGTAGCAGCACATGTACGCGGAAAAAACATCCATGTTTTCCCATATCTCGTCGATTGGCTTATCAAAGCCAGCACTCTTCCTCTGTGTCAAAAACACTAAAAATGCCATAAACCAGCTCCATGAGCTAGGCTTCACCATCAATTTCCAAAAATCTCATCTTCAGCCTTTACAGATTTACCCGTCTCTGGGGGCTATCCAAAATACACAACTGGGATTAGCCTATCCAGAATTTTCAAACGAGAATACCACATTTCCAACCCAATCAACAGTTATCAGTCTGAACGATCATGCGCCTATTGGGTTTGATTGCATCTGGCATTGCCATAGTGCCACATGCACAGCTGCACATGTGTCCGCTTGCGGAATATCTAGCACGACTCGTCTCAGTCACAGGGTTAATTAGAGGATCTAGTGTTGATAGACAACCACACTCATCGCTCTTTGGAGTGATGGAATACAAACAACCTGTTAATGGGATGAACTGCACTGCAGTACTGTACCAATAACATTCAACCATATGATTACGATCAGGCTGTGCAGATTGGGGCATCTTGGAGTTTGTTGATGGAACAACCTTCTAACAACCATTAAAAAAAACATGGTAGAATTCAAGATAAAACTCAAGAACTGTCCTTTGTAACCCCTTTCAGAGAAGTAATAAAGCCTGACGCTTAGATGTGATTTAGTGGTAAGAGCTTCTTGAAGGTCCAGGTCAAATTCTGTCTTAAAGGCGCAGCATGCACATATCCCGATTTGGTGAATCGGAACTTGCAAAGTATTCCCACAGATTGCAGTTGCTCCACACCTGACTTTAAATTAGGTAGGCAAAAATGTAATCATATCCTGATATAATTTTCCAAGAAAAATATCTTGTGTTTTTTCATAAGTTTAAATGAATTTTATCTTGCATCTTCGTAATCCATGTAGGAGTAATAGACCTTTCAGACTGCACCCTTGGTTTGAGGGATTTTACCAGATAGTGGAGTGCCAGCATTGTGGTAATACTTTGACTGATTACCCAAGAAATCTTGGATTTCTTTGGTTTCATAGATTCCTTTAACTTTTTTCACGACATGCTCTTGTTTGTAGGACGGGAGTACAGCATTGTCTATAGCATTGGATGCTGGACACAAGGACATAGCAGTACTTCTCTACGCTCATGTGAATTTTTCCAAGCCACAGTCGCCGGTAAGATTTCTTTATCATTTAAACATTGTTTATTGTATGAATATGTTTCCTTGTTCCCATAAAGAGCTCGGATAACGTAGGATTATTGGACAGTAGGTCAGTAAACAAGCAAAGTGCCTGGTTATCATAATACCAAGAGAGTGCTGCATTGGGGAATTATGGTCTGCATAATATCAGACTTTATTGTAGACCTCAACAACTTGAACTTTGCTCCAGCCCAGCCATTAAATTGTATGTGCAGTACGTGGTTTTGGAACAGATAACATGCAAAACTATTATTACACTCAAGGAACACATTTCTTATTTCTACATAAACAACCAGCTAATCTGTTCTACTTACCGCTCCTCATTTTTCTACCCACAGGGATTTGCTTACTCTGTAGCTTTGATGGCCATATAGTTTCTTAGGCCTTGACCTATTGTCACTCTAGCCGTCTTAAGAGGTCATTTACAAAATCATGGATGTGGAATTCCTATAGCCCCGCGCCCAGGACATATTGTTTGGGGTAAAGGGCAAAACGTTTTCATGTGTATTTTGTCTTTGGGACATGTAGGCCCAACCCTGAAGCACAAACCCTTTGGCTGCCAGTTTGCAGTATCACATTATAGATCAGGGAAGAGCACTGTTTGCAGTGAAGGTAAATTTTTTGTCCATATGTTAATGCTGTTCAAACTTGTATTTATGGTTCATTAATTGAAAGCCTTTATTATTAGGGTGAGCGCTCTAAGTAAATGTTGTAAGCTTGGACTGCACTACTGACATTGGTCCCAGTATATAAAAGTGTACACCATTTTTCAAAGTTTAGCAATATGAGGCTACGTATAATGCTTCCAGAATGCTGTCTGATTTGATGCAAATATTTGCAGAAGCTTGAAAGCAAGATTGATGAGATTTTTACTTTCAATTTTATTTTTTGCAGCATCATTTAGGCATGTGTTGATGCATGCTACTATTTCCCAAAAATATTCATAATGGAAAATCAGTGTAACCAGTTTCAATAAGATTAAAGGAAACAAAAATAAACAAACATTGGCAAAGCCAGTAGGTCTGAAATTGATGTCAGCTTTTTAGTCTTGTCAGGGTGTGTCTTGTTTTGGTATGGTTTTTGTAAAACCTTATTGGTGTGGGAGCTGCAGGGCCCTCATCATTATTACAAACATTGGCAAAAGCAAAAATAGTTTTTGGTCTCAAAAAGCACATACTGTCTCAGTAGTTCCTGGCACTGTACAAAACTACTTTGTTTGCTGATATGCTCCTTGTGAAAGAGCAGATTCTCTTCCAGGGGATCCTCATAAATAGTCATAAGCACTAGAATATTCCCGCCCATGCGTGGGACCCCGGAAACACAATCATATATGTGCCCCATATATATATATATATATATGTATGTATATATATATATATATATATATATAGCAACTGCAGCCTTATACACACCAGAGCCTCTCACATAGGACTGAAAGCATATACATCTCCCAGGCTGCATTGCAGAAACAGTCTAAAAAGACTGAAAAGCTAACTCATGTAATGTAAGAGACTCTTGTATAGCGCGGGCTTCACTCCAAGGAGCATCCGCCGTCGCCAACACAATGACGTTCGGTGTCGAGGTACAGAGTCCCTTCATCTGTATCTGCACGACGACGTTCGGCGTCGGAGCAAAACTCCTCCGCCGACGTCGAAACAAAGGGATGTTCAGGCGTCGTTTGCAAGGGATTCGATGTCGAAGTAGAGAAGCATTATCGAGACCGGGCCCAACAACAGACCGGAGATAGACGTCGAGAAGGAGGTCCGGATCGACGTCGAGAGGCGCACGCCCGACGTCAAGGCCTACCTCAGTGAGGTCTAGAGAAAGATCGTGGTTCTGGTAACAGAATCGGCGTCATGCCATTCTTCCTCTCATTCCTCCAGACGTCCTTCAACGAGATTTGCTTCTCCACAAAGGCATTCCAACAGACCTACTCATAGATCTCCATCCCAGCACAGGGAGTCTCCCCCTGCTGTGCACTTGTCTCCAAGATGGCTCCTCCCCCTGCATCACTGGAATAAGGATGCAGGAGCAACACAGAGGATGCAAGAATATGCCAGTACCCTCCATAGGTCACCTTTACAAAGATTGGTGCAGGAAGTGGACAGACCGCGTTCTCCCAGACGTGAGGAGCGCACGGGCAGGTCACAGGAACAAAGATCTAGTTCCCATCGCAGAAGGAGAAGGACACCGTCGTGGTCTTCTTCCACCCGATCATCGAAGAGGGATTACTCCCCTACCCTATCGGACAGCCCTTTATAGAGAGTGTCTCCGATAGATGACATCAACACCTACCATGATGTGCTTCAGAGAGGGGCTCAGAAGCTGAACATTGAGATGTCTACCCCTCAGGTGGCAACAACGGTGATCTTTGAGACTCTGCATCAGAGAGCAGCGTCTCGTCCATTACTTCCCCTGGTTCCTGGGCTTCTGGAACTGGTGATGGATATTTTCCTGACGCCAGCTACTATCCAGGCCGCACCGGCTCGAATTCAGAAAAAATACAAGCCAGCCTCCACAGACCCTGTCTTCTGGAAGACAGATCCGCCTAAGGACTCAGTTGTCATTGCGGCAGCAAGGAAAACTCATGCTGTGGCTGCGTCTTCATCGGTTCCCCGATAAAGAAAGTAGGTCCCAGGACTCTTGGGGACGTAAGGTTTGCAGCTCTGCAGCTTCATCATTAAAAGTCTCCAGTGCTGCAGCCTTATTAGGTCGCTATGAAAGGGCCTTGTGGGACTCCATGGACCGCTTCAAAGAGAAGCTGCCAAAAGAGGATCAAAAGGACTTTGAAGAGATCATCACCAAAGGGTCGCCTGTTGCCAACCAAGTGATCAGCACGGCAGCGGACGGCGCTACACTATTGGCGCATTCATATGCCCATGGAGTTTGCGCCAGGAGAGCCTCCTGGTTGAGAATGACAGCACTCAAGCCGGATGCGCAGCATAGAATCCTAAATCAACCGTTTTCCGGCTCCTCTCTGCTTGGCACCCATACAGATGAGGAAATGGGCAGGATGAAGGCGGAACTTGATACCCTCAAAGCCGTTGGCTTGGAGAAGAAGAAAGAGTTCAAGCGTCGATACAGGCCCAACCAGCGGAAAAGATACTAGCAGAGGGTTCAAACCCCTCAATGGTCCCAAGGAAAAAACCAAGGCAAGTCGCAGTATCAGGGGCGTAAATCAAACCGAGGTAGAGGTGGTCACCAGCAGCAGTCCTCTACCAAGGCCAGATCGGCAGGGAAGTCATGAGCAGGAGCTTCCTCTGGCGCCGTTGCCCACTCCAGTGAGAGGAAGTGCTTCACATCATCTGGCAGAGTGGTGCAGCATCACAAAAGATCGTTTGGTGCTCAATATACTGCGCAATGGATATGCACTACGTTTTCGTGTGCTTCCAAAGGACATTCCTCCGAAAAGATCTTGTCCTCCCCAACTAAAGTTGCTCCGGCAGGAAGTGGCAACCCTTCTGCGAAAAAAGGCCATAGAAGAGGTTCCCTCCGCGCAGCAAGGGAAGGGAGTCTACTCCAGGTACTTTCTTGTGCCCAAAAAAAGACCAGGAGCACAAGTTCAGACCTATCCTGGACCTTCGCCTGCTGAACAGAGTCATCGTGAAGGAGAGGTTTTGCATGTTGGCCCTTCATCAAATATGTCCACATCTGCAAGCAGGAGATTGGATGTGTTCGGTGGACCTCCAAGATGCGTACTTCCATATACCCATTGCTCCACGTCATCGCAAGTATCTGCGGTTTGTGGTCGGAGACAAGCACTATCAATACAAAGTCTTACCCTTCGGGCTGAAATCTGCCCCACGAGTCTTTACCAAGTGCATGGCAGTGGTGGCGGCCGCCCTACACTGACGAGGTCTGTTCGTCTTCCCTTACTTAGACGATTGGCTCCTCAAAGGGCCATCTCCTCAACAAGAAAGGAGCGATCTCCAAGTCTGTCCACAGCAAGTACGCAAACTGGGTCTTCATGTCAACATGGAGAAGTCTGTACAACAGCCCACCCAGACGCTCCACTATCTGGGATCGACTCTGGATACAAACAAAGGAAGAGCATTTCCTTCGGAGGAGAGACTTTCTTCAATGCAGCAAAAGTGCAAGGCTCTGCTTCAGACAGATCGCCCAGCAGTCCGTCAAGTGGCATCTCTGCTGGGGTCGATGGCCTCCTGCATATTTCTCATCCCCAATGCCAGGCTGAGAATGCGACCATTGCAACAAGATCTAGAAGACAAGTGGGACCAAGCAACGGGTCGCTGGGAGGATCAGATTGTGCTCTCCCAAGCAGCAAAATCCTCCATCAAGTGGTGGACTCGGCCGCAGAATTGTTGGTCGGAGTCCCTTTCCATCAACCAGTTCCAGTGCAATCGTTGGTAACGAATGCATCTCTGCAAGGATGGGGGGCACACATGGGCACATAGGGTGCCTTCAAATGCAGGGCCGGTGGTCCACGAAAGAACAGTCCTTCCACATAAACATGTTGGAGCTACGAGCAGTCCATCCTGCTCTAGAAGCTTTTTTGCCTTCGATCACGTCCAACTTGGTCCTGATCCAAACAGACAACACGACCACCATGTATTATCTAAACAAACTGGGTGGTACGCGCTCTCGCCCTCTCTCCCTGGAGGCTCAAGCGATCTGGCACTGGTTTCTGGCTTGGAACCTCTCCATAGTGGCAGTGCACCTTCCGGGAGAGCAGAATGTCAAAGCAGACGCACTCAGTCGGCACTTCGAAGATCAGCCAGACTGGGTGCTGCACGATGAGGTGGTGGCAGATATTTTCCAACAGTGGGGTCGTCCATCAATAGCTTTGTTTGCAGACGACAAAAAATGCCACGCCTTCGCATCCAGATTCCACCGTACAGGGACAAGGGGGAATGCGCTTTAGATAGATTGGTCAGAGACATTTGCTTACGCCTTTCCTCCTCTGCCTCTGATCCCGAAGGTGGTGTCCAAGCTCATCAGATCCAACATGAAGGTGATTCTGATAGCTCCAGACTGGCCATGGCAGTGGTGGTACCGGGACCTTCTTCAGTTATCGGTTCTCCCCCACAGGAGGCTGTCGTACATAGCGGACCTGCTGACCAAGATGGACGTGAGGATTCTCCATCCCAGCCTTCCCTCCATGAACATGGCAGCATGGCTCCTGAGGACCTACATTACGGACACTTGAATCTGCCGCAGGACTGCATGCATATTCTAAAAGAGGCTAAGAGCCCCTCCACAAGAGCGTCATACGCTTTTAAGTGGAAGAGGTTCTACATATGGTGTGTTGAAAATCATTTTGACCCTACGAAGGGGCAGGAAGACGTAATTCTTCCTTACCTTCTATATTTAGCTAAAGCAGGTTTGAAATATGCCTCAATCAGGGTTCATTTGCCAGCCATTACGGCATACAGAAAGTCACCCAGCCAACCTTCCTTTTTCCAAATGCAGGTGGTTAAGGATTTCTTACAGGGGTTGAAGAAAGTGTATCCCCCGGTTCGAAGTATTCCCAGGTCCGAAACCCTTCTCCTCCCTGGGAGTTGAATCTGGTGCTGTCTAGATTAATGGGTCCTCCTTTTGAGCCCATTCACAAAGCCTCTTTGCAGCACCTGACGTGGAAGGCCGCTTTTCTGGTAGCGGTAACATCAGCGCGCAGAGTAAGTGAGATCCAAGCGTTGTATACAAAAGAACCTTACACTGTATTTCACCACAACAGGGTAGTGTTAAGGGCTCACCCTGCCTTTTTGCCAAAGGTTATATCTGATTTCCATATTAATCAGTCAATCTCTCTACTGTCTTTTTTTCCAAACCCTGCGACTCCTGCGGAGAGGTCGCTACATTCCTTGAACCTCAAAAGAGTGCTTAAATTCTATCTGGAGGGTATAAGGAAATCGGATCAATTGTTTCTGAATTATGGTGCCATGAGAACAGGTTTCCCAGCCTCCAAACGATCCATTTCAAGATGGATAGTATCCTGTATAAAATTGGCTTACCAGTTGGCGCATAAACCCTTGTTTTTGTCTCCTAAAGCACACTCCACTAGGGGAAAAGCGGCCACAGTAGCTTTCTTGCATGATGTTCCAATGTCAGAAATTTGCAAGGCTGCAACCTGGAGATCAGTTAACACTTTCACAAGGCATTATTGTCTAGAATCCGATTCCAAGGCTGATACTAAGTGGGCCAGGCCTCCTTGAGGAATCTATTCGGATAGTAATTTATCTATCTAGCCAGGCTTCGTTATCTGACCTGATTGGTTAATTTACCGTTATGTTTCCTTTGCCCGCATGTGGCTGAGGTGAGGCTCGCTATTCTATTCTAGTGCTTATGACTATTGATGAGGATCCCCTGGAAGAGAAGGATTAGTTACTTACCTGTAATCCTAGTTCTCTTCCAGGGGTATCCTCATCGAAGTCATATGCAACCCTCCCGCCTCCCCGGGCAAAGGATCATTGTATGTTTTAATGAGGTAATGAAAACTATTTGTGTCATTGCTTTTTGAGTCACAGCAAAGAACAACTGACCTAACTGTCACTCCTGAGGCATGATGGGAAGCTAGGGGTTATGACAGCCTTAAAGCCACGGTGCCAGTTTATCTCTATGTTGCTATGAGTTAGCTTTTCAGTCTTTTTAGACTGTGTTTCTGCAATGCAGCCTGGGAGCTGTATATGCTTTCAGTCCTATGTGAGAGTTTCTTCTGAATGCTAAGCATTAAAACAGATTCAAAACTTATTTTGCTGTTGTTTTCCGTTTCTAATGTATGCTTTTATGATATAATGGGTAATCCTTACAGCATTAATCACCTCTGGTGTGTATAAGGCAGCAGTTGCTATATATATATATATATATGTGAGTAGAACAAGTCTGTCCCTGCTTGGAGGAACAGCTCCGGAGCACACTGCGGGTATTGAAGTCCTTTTAGTCCACCCAGCATGACGAGTTTCGTCTCACTGACTTCCTCAGATGCTGTTCGGTGTGTAAGGAAACCCAGTTTTTGAGGTTCATTTTAAAAGCAATTTCGGGCTCTGCCTTTGTGATGTTCAGCGAAGAGGGACTACAATGGAATAGCAGTCCCTCAGTGTTTCTTGCCGCCATCTTGGAGTGTATGCCTCTGTATTGCTCATTGCCATGATTGTGTTTTGTGGCTTCGTTTTTATGAGGCGCTTGCATGCTTGGTTAAGGGGCATTTCACTCCAAGCCCGTTGTCGCTGGAAAGTTGATTTTGGAGCCGTGCTTTTGATACCCATTGCATCTGCCGCTTCATAATATGCCGAATCTGAGAGTGCTGATGTAAGTAAACAACACTCTAACATGTCGTCATGTCCAACTCCTCGTTAGCAGATACTACATAGTTAGGCAGCGGCGGTTCCAGCAGAATTCTCTTTACGATAACTATACCAAGTCCACTTTTCTGCCGAACTCTTCGTGATGGGTGCCTCCTTCGTGCAAGTGGTATGCACGTGAAATAAGTAGAACAAGTCTGTCCCTGCTCGGAGGAACAGCTCCGGAGCACACTGCGGGTATTGAAGTCCTTTTAGTCCACCCAGCATGACGCGTTTCGTCTCACTGACTTCCTCAGATGCTGTTCGGTGTGTAAGGAAAGCCAGTTTTTGAGGTTCATTTTAAAAGCAATTTCGGGCTCCGCCTTTGTGATGTTCAGCGAAGAGGGACTACAATGGAATAGCAGTCTACTTATTTCACGTGCATACCACTTGCACGAAGGAGGCACCCATCACGAAGAGTTCGGCAGAAAAGTGGACTTGGTATATATATATATATATATATATATATATATATATTTTTTTTTTTTTAAACAAAGGAGGCGGCACAGTCAGAGATCGATTTAAAGCCTTATTTATTGCAAGACTTCACCCCACCAACGCGTTTCGGCCTCACTCGGCCTTGTTCACGGTTGGTTAGTCCCTCTACAGTGTTTGTATTTATACTAGCCCATTTGTAGCCATTTATGAGGCATTATGGGAGATGTAGTTTTGGTGCAATTAAGTGATTAAAGAAAAGAAAGACTTTGCATGCTTTTAACACTTAAATAACAGTCATTGTTCAAGATGAGGGGTTTAGTACCCATTGTCTTGACTCGATGTTTTTATCCGGTGTTGTTCCGGGTGTAGTACCCATTTTTGTTCTGAGGTTCTTATTCCAGATGGACATGCAGATCCTCTCCAAAGTTCATCCCCTTCGGGTGTTTGGTTCGGAGTCTAATTATCATGCGAGACTCCATCTGTCGCAATCTTCTGACCACATCACCTCCTCTTTCCATTTTGTCCAGCACTTTTGCTCCGAAGAAATGCATTTGCCTCCAATCACCATTTTGGCATGTACTCATGTGCTTCGCAGTGGCATATTGCATGTTGGCATTTTTTACTGCTCGAATATGTTCCAAAATTCTTTTCTTCAACATGCACGTGGTACACCCCACATATTTCATTCCGCATTTACATTCGATTATGTAAATGACATTTTTTGAGGTGCATGAGATTTGTTGATCTATTCTCATCAACTTTCCATCTGGTTCTTCGATTGCTTTCATACTTTTTCCAATCTTGCAGGCTTTGCAAGTATTGCAGGGTTGGAATCCTTTTCGCTGCATTTCTAGCCAGTTCTGTCTCGGCTTCTCTTGGAAGTGGCTTTTGACCAATAGGTCTTCCAGTGAAGTATTTTTCTTGTATGTTATTTGCGGTGAGTTGCCAATGGTATTGCCAATATCAGGATCATTTTTCAAAAGATGCCAGTATTTTTTCATTATTCGGGCAATGTTGGAACTTTCTTTGCGGTAGGTCATTATTAGTCTTGGAGGTGTGTGGGTTTCATTCTTTTTTGGTTGTTCCATCAATGTTTGGGTGCGTGTTTTTTGATCAATTTTCTTTTTGCAATTAGTCAATACTCTTTCTTCATAGCCTCTCGCTCTGAATCTGCATTTGCTTTCTTCAATGATTTTCTCCGCATCTTCAGCTACTGAGCAGTTCCTCTTTAGTCTTGTGAATTCGCCATACGGTATACTACGCAAAAGTGGCGTGGGATGGAAACTTGTCCCATGAAGTACACTGTTCGTGGCTGTCTTTTTTCGAAATAGAGTTGATTCCAATTTTTCATTGTGCACATATATTTTTGTGTCCAAGAAATCTATTTCTTTAGTGCTGGTGTTACATGTGAATTGCAATCCGACATTGTTGTTGTTGAGTTTGTTGAAATATGTCTGAAATTGCTCATTTGTGCCGTGCCAGATAATGAACAGATCGTCGATGTACCTGACCCATAGCATTATCCTTTCCAGGTCTTGTTGATTTTCTTCATTCCATGCTATGGTCTTCTCCCACCACCCCATGGTGATATTGGCGTAGTTCGGTGATAGAGAAATGCCCATAGCGGTGCCACAGGTTTGTCTGAATAGTTGCTTGTTGAAGAAAAAGACATTGTTTTTCAAGCATAGATCAATCATTGACATTAGCATCTTCGAATGGTCCAGGTATATGATGTTTCGTTGTTTGAAATAATATTCACAGGCTTGCATTCCGATATCATGGCGGATTGAGGTGTAGAGTGAGACTACATCAATAGTTGCTAGCAAAAATTCAGGGTTCCAGGTCACATTCATTAGAATTCTCAAAAAATCACCAGTGTCTTTTATATACGATGGAAGACTTTGGGCAATGGGAGCCAAAAATTTGTCGACATAATTTGAAATGTTTTCGTATAATGATCCGCATGAAGAAACAATGGGTCTCCCTGGTGGTTGATTTAAGGTCTTGTGAATCTTCGGGAGAAAATATATGCACGGTATTATTGGGTGGTCGATGGTTAGGTACTTTTGTTCTTCTTCATCTATTAAACCATTTTTGTGCCATGTTTCCAAATATTCATGCAGTTCTTTTTTCATCTTTTCATACGGGTTTGTTGCCAGTTTTTGATAGTTGTTTGCCTGGTTTAATTGTCTCATTGCCTCTTCTATGTAATCAGTTGTTTTCATCAGGACAATATTCCCCCCCTTGTCCGCGGGTTTTATGGTGATTTTATCATTGTTCATTAATGTTTTGATTGCTGCACGCTCACTTTTCGAGAGATTTTCCCGTGTCTTGTTCTTGACTTTAGTGAGATTGTCCAATTCTTTTACTATTGCTTCCGAGAATAGGTCTATTTTGTTCCCAGGTGACAATATCGGATAGTACCTTGATTTCCTCTTTAATCCTGTTGCTGTTCTGACGTCTGTTGGGATATTGAGCTCCTCTAACAGTTCAGCATCCGATATAGAGGTACCATCCAAGTCAAATAATGATTCAAAACTGTTTTTCATGTCTGGGATGTCTGCAATGGTATTGAAAGGAACTTCCTCTATGTTGTCATTCACAGTATTGATGGGCTCTGTTTGTTTGTTGGCGTGCACTTTTGCTAGTTTTAACTTTCTCACATATTTGTAGAAATCTATCCGAGTTTCCGTATAATCAAAATGTGCCTGAACCCTGAATTTTTGCTAGCAACTATTGATGTAGTCTCACTCTACACCTCAATCCGCCATGATATCGGAATGCAAGCCTGTGAATATTATTTCAAACAACGAAACATCATATACCTGGACCATTCGAAGATGCTAATGTCAATGATTGATCTATGCTTGAAAAACAATGTCTTTTTCTTCAACAAGCAACTATTCAGACACACCTGTGGCACCGCTATGGGCATTTCTCTATCACCGAGCTACGCCAATATCACCATGGGGTGGTGGGAGAAGACCATAGCATGGAATGAAGAAAATCAACAAGACCTGGAAAGGATAATGCTATGGGTCAGGTACATCGACGATCTGTTCATTATCTGGCACGGCACAAATGAGCAATTTCAGACATATTTCAACAAACTCAACAACAACAATGTCGGATTGCAATTCACATGTAACACCAGCACTAAAGAAATAGATTTCTTGGACACAAAAATATATGTGCACAATGAAAAATTGGAATCAACTCTATTTCGAAAAAAGACAGCCACGAACAGTGTACTTCATGGGACAAGTTTCCATCCCACGCCACTTTTGCGTAGTATACCGTATGGCGAATTCACAAGACTAAAGAGGAACTGCTCAGTAGCTGAAGATGCGGAGAAAATCATTGAAGAAAGCAAATGCAGATTCAGAGCGAGAGGCTATGAAGAAAGAGTATTGACTAATTGCAAAAAGAAAATTGATCAAAAAACACGCACCCAAACATTGATGGAACAACCAAAAAAGAATGAAACCCACACACCTCCAAGACTAATAATGACCTACAGCAAAGAAAGTTCCAACATTGCCCGAATAATGAAAAAATACTGGCATCTTTTGAAAAATGATCCTGATATTGGCAATACCATTGGCAACTCACCGCAAATAACATACAAGAAAAATACTTCACGGAAAGACCTATTGGTCAAAAGCCACTTCCAAGAAAAGCCGAGACAGAACTGGCTAGAAATGCAGCGAAAAGGATTCCAACCCTGCAATACTTGCAAAGCCTGCAAGATTGGAAAAAGTATGAAAGCAATCGAAGAACCAGATGGCAAGTTGATGAGAATAGATCAACAAATCTCATGCACCTCAAAAAATGTCATTTACATAATCGAATGTAAATGCGGAATGAAATATGTGGGGTGTACCACGTGCATGTTGAAGAAAAGAATTTTGGAACATATTCGAGCAGTAAAAAATGCCAACATGCAATATGCCACTGCGAAGCACATGAGTACATGCCAAAATGGTGATTGGAGGCAAATGCATTTCTTCGGAGCAAAAGTGCTGGACAAAATGGAAAGAGGAGGTGATGTGGTCAGAAGATTGCGACAGATGGAGTCTCGCATGATAATTAGACTCCGAACCAAACACCCGAAGGGGATGAACTTTGGAGAGGATCTGCATGTCCATCTGGAATAAGAACCTCAGAACAAAAATGGGTACTACACCCGGAACAACACCGGATAAAAACATCGAGTCAAGACAATGGGTACTAAACCCCTCATCTTGAACAATGACTGTTATTTAAGTGTTAAAAGCATGCAAAGTCTTTCTTTTCTTTAATCACTTAATTGCACCAAAACTACATCTCCCATAATGCCTCATAAATGGCTACAAATGGGCTAGTATAAATACAAACACTGTAGAGGGACTAACCAACCGTGAACAAGGCCGAGTGAGGCCGAAACGCGTTGGTGGGGTGAAGTCTTGCAATAAATAAGGCTTTAAATCGATCTCTGACTGTGCCGCCTCCTTTGTTTCAAAAAATTACCTGGGTCAGGATCCGACCCCTGGGCAGAGCACACACTGCAGAGCGCGCCCACATGGCTATGGGATCTCTTTGGATGCTGATATATATATATATATATATATATATATACATATATTCAACAAATTTTCCCCACTCTAGGGGAAGGTTTGGAGTCGCAGAAAAAACAGACTTCAATCGCTTAGTCTTGTGAAAATGTTCTTGATTTATTTCATAAATCCATCGGGGTTTTCAAAAACAAAACAGCCAACGCGTTTCGACAGCGTCCGCCATCTTGATCATATATATACACACACACACACACAAACATAGGAACCCCTTTGAACGTAGAGCCACACGAAGGTAAGTATAAGGCCCACTTTTATTGGAAGGCAGCCTGCCAGCAGGAACCATCAGAGCAGCAATAGTCAATAGTGAACGCCAGATGCGTTTCAGGAATAATCCTTTCTTCAGTAGCGTTTTTCGGCAAAGGTGGCTGGAAGCGCTTATGAAGGCTTATGAAGACACACAAATTAATTATATCACCCTCCCATTAGGCGTGGTCTCTTGCAAGGAATTGTGGGTGATGTAGTGTTCCTCTGTTTTCCCCAGTGGGCGCGCCTCCAAACACCTTACAATCACAGCCTTTTCAAAAGCAAATGTCCATGGCGGGACCTGCCTCGCTTAGTGTTCTGCCGACCGGAGCCTTCGATCTGGCTTCCCCCTGCACGGGCTCCAATTCGCCCTCGTTCTACACATGGCAGCATTCCTGTAATACTGTCATCGACCCGCAAAGCAGCGGTGGGCTCAAATTCGCGACCGGTAAAGGCCGCCTTTAATCCACAAACACAGGAACCCCTTTGAACGTAGAGCCACACGAAGGTAAGTATAAGGCCCACTTTTATTGGAAGGCAGCCTGCCAGCAGGAACACTACACCCCCAATTCCTTGCAAGAGGCCACGCCTAATAGGCGGGTGATATAATTAATTTGTGTGTCTTCATAAGAGCTTCAAGCCACCTTTGCCGAAAAACACTACTGAAGAAAGGGTTATTCCTGAAACGCGTCTGGCGTTAACTATTGACTATTGCTGCCCTGATGGTTCCTGTTGGCAGGCTGCCTTCCAATAAAAGTGGGCCTTATACTTACCTTCGTGTGGCTCTACGTTCAAAGGGGTTCCTGTGCTTGTATATATATATATATATTATACATATATGTGGGGCACATATATGATTGTGTTTGCGGGAATATTCTAGTGCTTATGACTTTGATGAGGATACCCCTGGAAGAGAACTAGGATTACAGGTAAGTAACTAATCCATGCTGTCACTCACAGTTAAGTCAGCCAATACAGAGAGAGAGACCGAATTTGAATAAACACAAAAAGTCATGGTCAACGCCAGACCAAATCAGGGGCCCAATTATTAAAGAGTCTCAAAAGTGCACCTATGGTGTGTGCCTTGCATTAAGTGCAGCGATACGGCTTTCGTGAATTCCCAAGAATTTACAGAAGTAGGACAAGAAATAGGACTCCTAGAAAACATTTGTGTACTGTATTTTAGCATGAACAAATATGCATGTGTAGATTTGCTCATGCGAAAATCTGAGTGATGGCAAGTTCACTTTCCCTCCAACCACTTTTTTCCCTACTCCGGAAGGTGGTTTACGTCTGCCATTGTCTGGAGTAAATTTCCAATATTTCTCAGTATGGTAAAAGATTAGAGAAGAGTTGTTGAAAACCCTTAAAACATGGAAGTTAGTAGGTTTGCACAGACTCAAAAGGGCATTCTAACCCTGGAACTATTGCTGTCCACTGCAATCAGCCCCAGTATGTAGATCTGCAGAAACGTGGCGACATAAGGGGACTGCAATTATTTAAACACTACTATGGTATGAGCCATGGCATAATCAGAGACGCTATATCCGAGCTCTTGTGTAATGGGATTGCTTCCATAATTTGCCGCTGCACTACATGGCATCAAAGGGGCAAGTGGATTTTGTTACAGGACAAGAAGATTTCTGAAGCAACATGCCCCATGGACAAGTATATATTTGATTAAATTCCGCACTCCTGCATCATACATGCTTACAGAAAATAGATTGCCATTGGCAATTGTAGAAGAGTTAATCTACAATCTTAGACCAGTTAATGTCTGTTTGCCACTTGACTACATGTATTAGTTGTGTGGAGTCATACAATTCCTGTATGGAAGATTTGAGAATATAGTACATTTCAGGTAAATAATGTGTTTATGTCAAGCTTCTAGCATAGACTAGTGCCATGGACAATGCTCACAAAAAAGGGTGGGATAGGGAAAAGGAAGTTAACCTCATATCACTATATCACTTAGAATGCAGTAAACCCAGGCTGTTACGTAGTTCACATTACTTTGTGTTGGAGTCTTAAATTGTTTGGACAAGGAAACCTAACCCGCACCTTTGTGGAATGCTTCATCATAGTCATCCTTTCCTCACAGTGGACAGTTTTTGTTTGTCAGAGAGGGCTCAACCTTAATAATATAGGGAACTCTTAATAAAATTAATCTGGGCAACATAGACAATCCATGTGTTAAAATTATCCCACGGATACCAATAAATAATTTAAAGAGTGGTATCCTTAATAAGATTAAAAACATAAAAAGGATGCCAATTAGGACTGCATAATGACCCGGGGTTACGATATACTAGATGATACACTGATCACAATTCTATGATTTAATATTTAAGCACAGAAATAGCATCTTGTTTTCACAAAAATCAAGGTTGTGTTGACCTCCTTGCGAGTGGCTCACTATAACGTTTATCTTTAGAACTAGGGAATCACAGGGCCCCACTAAGCAGAGGGGTGCACTGCCAATCTCCCCCGAGATCTAGGAGATACGCGATATATGATTGCTAAGCTGAGCTATGTGTGTTTAATGGTTTTTCTTCTCTTACATTGCTGTAAAATGAATAAACAGTTTTTTCCTTGTTTTGTGAAAAAAACAACTATTTGTACTTTAAAACATCCCTCACATCAAATCATCTCTAGATCTTCCTAAATATCATTCTGCTGCTATTCCGAAACTGCATTGGCATCCGGCCACTAAACAAATTACCTTCAAAGCTTTATGCATTGTCACAATACAAGCCGTGAGGGAGTTAAGCAGCTCTTCCAATTATATATATCATCTAGACAGCTGCGTTCTGCTGGAAAAAATCAGCTGGTTACACCTAGGTTTCCAATGGCAAGACTGGGAGGGAGAGATTTTGCCATTGCCTAAACTTTGGAATACTCTCCCCAACTCCATCTCCTGCTTGGAATCTCATCTTCCTTTCCGTCAGGCCCGGACTGGCCGTTGCGGGCACCGGGCAATCACCCGGTGCGCCGCAAGGGTGGGGGCCTGTTTTGGGTCCTGGGGGCCGTTTTTGTTACAGCTGCAAAATCGGCCCTGTAACAAAATCGGCCCAAAACCGGCCCGCCAAAGAGCTTGGTCGCACCCCCAGGGGGGCAGCCGAGCACTTTGCCAGGGCCGGTTTTGGTTCTCAGTCCGACCCTGCTTTCCGTGAGGCCCTGAAGGCCTGGCTTTTGTCTTGCAATGTCCCTTTTAGGTCGGATATGATGCTCTTGTACTTTTCAGTAGAATAACCACATTACCGTGTTGACGCCTTCGGGCATTTGTTTGCACTTAATAAATTGCCCAATCAATCAAATCATCTCTAGAGTGATTGTTCCTGTACCAGGCTTAGATGAATGCAAGGTGTTTAAAAGGAACTTATAGCCTCAAATGCTTTGACCCATCAGCCTTTAGAATTATTTAACAGAACCTGCCCCAAGGGACCAACCGCCATCTGGGGTTCCTTGTGCCAAGCGCCTGCGCGTTGGAAGTCAAGGACTCCCACCATGAAGAAAGCAGCGGGTGCTTTGAAGTACCTGAGTCAGGAAGAGGCTCAAGCAGTAGATGAGGAGCTCTTCAACGATTACAAGTTTAGTGTGGACCAACTGATGGAGCTGGCAGTTCTCAGCTGTGCCACCGCGATCGCCAAGGCTTATCCTGCTACTGCATTCACCAGCAACCTGGCAACTGTCCTGGTTATATGTGGCCCTGGAAACAATGACGGTGATGGCCTGGTCTGTGCCAGACATCTGAAAATGTTTGGATATGAGCCAGCTATATTCTACCCCAAACGGCCGAATAAGCCACTGTTTGAAGGGTTGACCACACAGTGTCAAAAGATGGACATCCCCTTCCTATCAGAGTTTCCAGCAGAGGCAGAACTGATCGATGGGCATACAGCCGAGTAGTGGATGCCATATTTGGATTCAGCTTCAAAGGTGCAGTAAGAGAGCCTTTTGCCTGTATCCTGAAAACCCTGAAGCATTTCACCATCCCAATTTCAAGCATTGATATTCCATCTGGCTGGGATGTGGAAACAGGCAACCCTGACGGCATCAAGCGGATTTTCTGATTTCTCTCACAGCTCCCAAAATATCTGCAGTCCACTTCACTGGGCGCTATCACTTCCTAGGAGGGAGATTTGTTCCTTTGGCTCTCCAGAAAAAGTACAATCTGGCCTTACCGCCCTACCCGGTAACGGACTGCATCACACAGTTACCATGACCACTGTGCAATGCAGAAGAGAAAATGCTAGCTCTTGAGTTAAATTGCTCATGCGACATTTTAAAAGACAGCTGTCTGAAAGCGAAATACTGAGAATAGACATTTAAGAAAAGAGCAGGGCTAGATTAGGCGACATTGTGGCGAAATTGGATTTAATAAATATACAAAATGCAAAAAAAAAAACGTTACCAAATCATTAGCTTTTGAGGCGTCTTTATCCTTTTTGTATCTCTTACTTGAAGAAAATACCACTTTTCCCTTTCTTAAAATTAGCGGTTATCTAAGAACTGCACAGTATTTGCTTCTCACATAATCTTATTGATACAAAGCGCATGACTTGTGTATGTATGGTTTGAGCCTGAAAATTCAAAAGGAAAAATGCCTGCAGACGTAGATGAACTCCGAATATATCTGATGAAGCAGCCGATACTGGCTCTGATTCCAATTCTGAAGTGCAAGCCTTCGACATGTAAGATTTGGAAACAGATAGCACTCTTTCAAGTGTCAAATGTAATAAAGATTTTGAGGATGCCTTCTTCATTCTCCTAAATCTATAAACCAAAGTTCCCCCAGTCACTGGAAAAGACTGTAAAGCTTAACTAAGATAATCAAGACACAAGCTCAGGTTATCCTTAGCTTTTACCCGAATCGATTCCGCGAATTGACCCTTGCTGAACATGAAATTGATGCTTTTATTTGTAATAAGAAAAAAGAAGTTAGAACGCAGTACAGTGAAGAAATCTCTGCACTAGCAGTATTTATTAAGCGTTTGATACTAGGCAAATTATATATCCATAGGCATACAGTTAGCATTTATAAATGGATAGCCTATATGTCACACGGTCTAGACCGCCGACGTTTCTCTGCAGTTGCACTGGAACAAATCTGGATAAGAATTACCTGTGATTGGCAGTTTCCAGCATAAGAGTCTTTCAAACACCTAGTTTACAATCAGATTGGTCACACTGAGGTTGTGAGAAAATATATGGCTACACCACGAGGTGCTTCTTCAATAAGAGGCTTGCAAAATACTTTATGTTCAAATTATAGCTACAAGAAACGCATCGATGAAACACTTTTGCAATCACTAGGCCAACACCAGTAGAAATAGTAAAAGGTCAAAGGCAATAGAGTGGAAAGTAATCTTACAGCACCAGGCATGGCCACCTCCACGGCACTACTCTGCTAGTAGGAGACATTGTAAGGCCTCACTTGGTATTTGCCTGATGAAACTAGAAGAAAGCTAGGCAAGGCATTAATTGAGTCATACTTGTATGCAAGCGATAGATGAAGCAGACCATTGGCACATTAAACAAACATGTCATTTGATAGCAGTAATCTGTAATGGAAAAAACTCTGAGGCACCCAAGTGAAAACTGATACACACAAAGTAAAAGGCGTATTACAGAAAATATTTCTTTTTGCAGCACATCTTCCAAAATTGGGTCACTATGCATGAACGGGCATTACTCCCATTACCTGGGTTGGGAATAGTCATAGGTGTTCATACTCTAGCAGTTAAGCTGTGCCGGTAAAGAATTCCAGGCCTGGCTGCCAGAAAGAAGGAAGAGCGTGCCCCTTATCTGGCCCTAAAGACCCGGGGAACCAACACTCGGTTGGCCTTCAAGGATCCCAGATTGTGTTAGTGCTAGTCTTTAAATGACTTTCCTGTCAAGATTATTGTATAGGGAAAGATCTCTGCCCTTGATCTTCCCACCAGAGGTGCTCAAATCCATATAGAGGAAAGTAAGGTATTTTATTTGAAATGACTTTCCCCTCGAGTGGCAAAACCCATATTGTATAAATCTCAATATGAGGGTGGTTTTGGAGTTCCCGATATCAACAGATACATTTTGGCTGCACAATTGCCCTTGACACACAGTTGGTTTTCACAACATTTAACTAAACCCTGGTGTCAGGTTGAGCAGGAAGTGTGTACGGTCTCACTGCTGCACTTACTGTTGCAGCCACTGCAAACACACACACTTCAGCTGCACCTACTGAATTCCACACAAAAAACGAAATATTACTGGTACAGAATAGTATGTTTGCATCAATAACGACCTGCCACTCTCCAGTGTCCCCCGTACTAAGACACCCTGATTTCCCACCAGGGATGACAGACATTAGATATCAGACTTGGGCAGGAGGAAAAGGCATTTGGGTATGCTGTATGAAGTGGAGAGGATCGCTCAAGTGCAGAGATCAATGCACTAATGATTTCTCCTCAGACAGCACAACGTCTATAAACTCATGGAACTGTTACACTGGGCGTGCATGCCTGCATGGGAGGCAGGGATTTAACCAAAATGGAGACTAGCAGCAAAACCCTCTGTGTTTTAAGTATAAAGAAGCTTCTTATAAAAGTATGCTCTGGTGGTACTGAACGCGTTCGTTTGAAGGCATTGTATGGATGTTCAGAGACTTGCAGGGAGGAGGTATGACTATGTTGGTTGTACATAAAAATGTGGTGGACATGTGATCGAGTACATGGATTCTGGATGCCAGTAGTGCATAAAACTAAGGATATCACTAAAGCATTGCTAATTATGGATCCCCTTGTAGGTCTGCTATTAGAGGTGAACCACAAAGTTATCGACCCCCTCTGGTAAAAGTATAGGCCTGCTTTTATTGCTGACCAGTTTGAAGATGGTCCAGAAATGGAAATCCACACATCTCCCAAATTTGGAATTATGGTGTTCTATGACTTGGAACCTCTTTGCCTTGGAAAAATCGACAGCAATCCTTGGGAATAAAGTAGCACAATTTGAACAAATCTGAACCCCTTTCCCATTTATCACATGAGACAGGCCTAAGGGACAGGACCGCATTCACCAACATGGATTACAGCGGCTAGAATGGATGTATGCCCAACTTAATTGTCAGATTAGATAGGTTGAGAGGAAAAAGGAAGGCTATGTTAGTTATCAATATGAAACACCTAATGTATGCACTTATTTTTAGTAATATTTGCTGTCCTTCTTTGGCCTCCTGAAATGGTGAGCAGGTTTCTTATTAAGGGAGGATTTTTTTTAATAAATGGATTTTGTAAGTCAAGCCCCAATGTAAAATTGTATTTTAGCTTCTACGGGTAACTAGTGCAGATCATTTAGTGTGGGTGAGTTAAGTGAGTAAAGGTGAGAACTCTCAGCTCAGACTGTTGTTGACGTGTAGGCACAGTGAGAGGATGGAGTCAAGAGTATAGTCTAGAGAATTTGCTTTGGAAGAGATGAAATGGTGATTACCTACATTTAGTTCAATGAGTGAGGGATACCAATTTCTCTTGTGTCTTGGTAATATAAGATTACTCCCTATATTTGAACGGTAATGTGTATTCTAATGATTGCACATATTAAACCCTCATCCATCAACATTAACATGTATGCTAAAGTAGCATGTAATGTCACCTGCAACAGTAGTGTTCATCTCTTGAGGCATTATACGCTGGCCGCTTAATTTTTCATATATTATAGTACTGCATCTTCCTGCCTTAAAACTATGAATACACTCTGAGGTACTTTCAAGGGTTCAAATTCTAAGACCTTAGGAACCAGGCAACTAAGTGAACTGCAACCTATGTGTGATATTATTCTTAGGCCCAACTTTAAGTAGAGCCGGTATCTCATATGTGGCTACAGATATCTAAATGAGATGTAAGAACAAGGTCTACCTAAACCAGGTCAGTGCAGTAAGAATCGCCTTCAATGAACAATGAGTTTACAGGATAGCTGTGGCATGATGTGTGCTGGGGGGTAGAATGCGCAGACCAGTTTTGCTCATCAACTTACCAAGAGTGCAGTGCACTCCCCTTCGATTGCAGTTCAAGCGGATCTTCTTTTCCTTTTGTGAGCGAAGAAGAATGCAGTATTTCTGCAACTGTGAAGCCTTAATCTTCCACGAGCCATTTCAACTTCCATACACATATGAGCTCTAGTTCCTTCACTTATAGAGCTTTGGTGAACTTGGTTTATCCTTGTAAGTGCTGTGCTAGCATATGTATCTTTCAGTGATGAGCCCAGAGTTGTTGTTTGTGCCCACTGGGGTTAACAATTGCTGCCTTCTTTCAACAGTTAGGACACTGTAGTTGTGTTGTCATTCTAATTAATCCGCTCATCACCTTGTTTCCATTGGTGACTGTAGAAAGTGGTTAGGACCTGCCGCATTTGCTTGAATTTAAGATTTATTTTGTGGAGTTGAATGTTAGCCAGTTTTTATGTATCATCATGTGCCCCACATTCCGAGGGATCCTTCTGTAATAGTCAACTCTGGGATAGATATGTGAAATCACATTCCCTTTTCACTTCAGTCTTTTGGGTCCTTTTTTGCAAATATCTCTGAAATACCAGAGTAACAACCACTAGATCATTCCACGCCATCTGTGATTCTAACCCCGGAGGGTAGAGCCACTACTGAAGTGGCAAATGTAATTCGGCCAGAGATCAATTGAACACATAAATCTGTCAACTTGGCCCTTGTTCTGACCGAGACCAAGACATATGATAAAGTAGAACCGTTTTCTGAATAGCTATGGCATTTTCGGTTTTCAGTCACCTACTGCTCTTTTGTTGACTGGAAATTGTAGAGGACCTCTGCATGTTTACTGTGAATATTAAACTGAATACCAAGTTAATTTCCCTACTCTGGTTATTCTTGCATTGATTGAAACTAATTCCTTTTTAACAACTAGTCTTTAAAAATAAAGTAGAAATGCACTATAAATACTGCTAATCATTTTGAGGAAATCGTTGGTGCGGATTGTAGGCTGAATGGCTTACCTTTGAAATTGTTTTGTTTTTGGCATTAAAAATTGTAGTTCAAGGAACTACGTGGGATTCCAGTGCAGAGACATGTTGTTAGAAATTGGATACCTGGTTGGATGAGGTATGCACCCAAGCCAGGTGGGAAACACCACTTTAGTCAGGGTAAGCTATATAAACACTAAAAGATAGCCTGTGCTCGCCCTCTGGTAGCTTCACACAGAGCAGTCGGCTTATCTAAAGAGGTCATGTGTAAGTATTTGTGCAACGCACACTGTAACACAATGTATACACCACAAAAAGACTCCACACAGGTTTATATAAATAGTTGTCTAAATTATTAGCAAAACGTGACATAAACGATAAAAACATCACATATATTTCTACAGATCTGCACTGTTAAAGAATACCAAGAATCTCTGTGTTCAGACGTTCTTGAGTATTGACGGGACACTCGCGTGCAAAGTTTTTTGTTTAAAGTAGGCAGAAATGCAAGATTAGAAAACTCTGGATTGCCAAAAGAACACTTGCATTGGATCTGGCATTCATGGTATTGCTGACTGGGTTACACTACCAGGCTAAAATAACAGCAAGTGTTGAAATAGCACGGCCCAGCTACTGAGGCCTGCTGTGAATCTGTACCTGCTCTGGGCGATAACGAGAGAAGGGGGTATCTTGCATTGGACGGCCCCAGGCTGCAGGGGTGGGGATGAAGTCTCTGCACTCTGCGTTGCTCTGGCAACGCGTTCAATTGGAACATCTGATCCACTGCACCCAGCGTAAGGTGTCCCTCTTGTCTGGAGTCTCTGCTTACGGAACGCAAAAGTGGGGGGCACGGAGCGCTAGCATCCCAGGTGAATCGCTTTAGAGAAGGGAAGCTCAGAGTCGAAGGAGGTTTCAGCTGCAGGACTCAGTCCCACTGCTGTGCCGATACGGCAAAAAAGTCTTTGATGACCCTGAGCCTTTTAGGAACAGGGGCAAGCCAACAAGCTCTTGGAGAACGCTTGTAATATAACAAAAGGTATCAGGCAGCAGGCCTGCACATGAAAGCAGGTTGCAGTTCCTCCTGCAGCACACCACTTAGGAGGGACTGTCACTTTGCTATGCTGGCCTGCTGCTTGCTGACAGCACAGAAGTCCTTCTGGTAATGTGCAGGTGTAGAGCCAGCAGCATCTGGTTACAAGTCCCACGCAATGTCTGTTTTTAGGTGGTCAGAGCCCTAGTACTTTTACCCAAAAGTGCCTTTGATGTAGGGGGTGACTTCAAATGAGTACTCTGAAGTGCACCAGAATCCCTGTTAGCCCAGTCCTGTCTTCTAGGCTATCGGTGGTGTATTATGAGTACCTTGTGTTTGAGCAGAGCACTACCTATTCAAGTGGAGTATGAGCCCCACCTACTCCTCTCAGCCCAGGAAGACGCATCAGAATGCTGATGTAGTTGAGTGGCCTGTGTTGTGGCTGACTATAGAGGAATGCACAGCTTGTCTAGAGGGGTCACCCAGCCCAACACAGACCTATATTGGAGACAGGCTGACAGACACATAGAGCAGTAACTGTAGAGAAATGTCCACTTTCTAAAAGTGGTACAAAAGGGGGTGGTGATGGACGGAGCATCTGAACCAATCAAACACTCACACCCAGTCAACAGATCTGGGTTTAGTCCATCACCGTTCTTTAGCCCACTCTGGCACCCCAGTTCAGACATGGCAATATGCAAATCAGTCTGACCCTGTCCCTCATGGGAACAGTCCAGCCCGAACTGCCAAGACATGCCTTCCCTGGACCGGATTCAAGCTTCCTAGGACCGGTTTCTGGCATTACAGCCGTCTTCAGCCAGGCTTGCTTGAATCCAGTGGCAAAGTGAGCAAGGGACTCACGTCTGAGCATACCCTGCCAACTTATGGCGAACAAAGCGGCACAAAAGAGGGTGGCAGAGTCGGCTAAAGAACGGTGATGGATTAAACCCAAATCTGTTGACTGGGTGTGAGTGTTTGATTGGCTCAAATGCTCCGTCCATCACCACCCCCTTTTGTACCGCTTTGTTCGCCATAAGTTGGCAGGGTATGCTCAGACGTGAGTTCCTTGCTCACTTTGCCACTGGATTCAAGCAAGCCGGTCTGAATACGGCTGAAATGCCAGAAACCGGTCCTCGGAAGCTTGTTTCCGGTCCAGGGAAGGCATGGCTTGGCAGTTCGGGCTGGACTGTTGTCATGAGGCACAGGACTGATTTGCATATGGCCGTGTCTGAAGTGGGGTGGCAGAGTGGGCTAAAGAACGGTGATGGATTAAACTCAAATCTGTTGACTGGGTTGAGTGTTTGATTGGCTCAAATGCTCCGTCCATCACCACCCCCTTTTGTACCGCACTTTCTAAAAGTCGCATTTCTAAAATAGTAAAGGTAAATCCAACCTCATCAATAAGTAGGATTTATCATAACCATTCGAAAAATATGAAACATCAACAAGTTACTCCTCTCTGATGAGAAATTACCACATAAAAAGGTATAAGGGAATTCACAATACTATTAACAAAAACACAAGGGATACTGGAGGTCTACAGTAGGCTCAATATTGTATGCCAATTCCAAAGTGGTGCATGTATGAACAGGTGTCTGAAAAAAGAAGAAATAGTGTGAGAACAAGACAAGAAATACTCCCATCAGCCCACCACTTGGCAGAAACTCGTCATCTGGGATTTTTTATACAAGAACTGGTATCTGCTAGGTCTCTCGATTTCTTCTTTTTTCAGACACCTGTTCATACATGCACCACTTTGGAATTGGCATACAATATTGAGCCTACTGTAGACCTCCAGTATCCCTTGTGTTTTTGTTAATAGTTAGATTGGGGATAGGATACTTTGTAGGTCTTTAATTTTGCTTCCCCTACAGACCCTCTTACACAGTTGTTTCTTGTTAATTCATAATACTAACCTACGAGAGGGGTAGGCCTCAAAGTAGTGAAAAACGAACTAGACTGCTTGTCCCTACCAGGATATGCAAACCACCTCAGTACATATCCTTTTACTTGCATATCACCCTGACCTTAGAGCTACCTGGGGCCTAACCTAGGGATGATTTAAATGTAATAAAAGGGGAGTTTAAGACTTGTCAAGTAGTTTTAAATGCCAAGTCAAAGTGTCAGTAAGCTGTCCACATAGGCACTGCAGTGGCAGGCCTGAGACAGGTTCAAAAGGCTACTCCTGTGGGTGGCACAATCAGTGCTGCAGCCTCCTAGTAGCATTTAACTTAGAGGCTCCGGGTATATGGTATTCCACTTTAAAAGGGACTCACAAGTAAATTAAATGTCAATCTGGTATACACCAATTACACATGTTTAGGGGAGAAGCACATGCACTGTAGCACTGAATAAGTGTTAAAAGTTCTCAGAATCCTAAGGCAAACAAAAAGATACAGCAAATCGTGGAGGTAAACAGCAAAAAGATTGGTGAAAAGCACCCTAAGGATGCCAGGTCTAGCACATGTGTAAATAGGTGCCTGCTAAATCAATCATTAATATGAATTCTCCTTTTTCAAAAAGGGAGGATGCTGTGCATATTTGTCAAGCTGAAGGTCTGATTGGAAGACTTGCTTTTAGGATAAACCTCCTCTGTGGAGCCTTTGCAAGTCAAGCACACATTTATTCTTATTAAAATAAAGTTGTATCTTCATCATTCCATTGATGTTGCTTTGAGACATACCTGGAAATACGGCTTCACGGACCCCATACATTACACAAATCTAATCTTAGACAATTTTTTTTACTGATAGTTGAACTTTAGATCCTGATAACATGACTTTCAGCTGTCAAGACTGTTTGGTGGTGTTTTGTTGATGGTAATCACTTGCAGGGTGGAGAATTTACACCAGGTTTTCCAAAATAGCCGGTGACTTTGCTACGCAGTTTGATTTGGTTAACATCTGAAGTCTGTTTATTCTTTCTTGCACTGGTCTTTTTGACCGTGGTTGTGTTCAGTTGGTCTACCTGAAGTTTGTAGGCTCTTTAAGGTGTATTATCTAAGTCTAAGAGTAATATTAATGCAGGCCGCAAAAAAATAGTTTTTTTTCTCCACACAATGCATGCTCCAAGGGCTGTACATTTGTATTAGTGTTTGTTCCATACAATCAAACCTATTGGATCACTTATTGCACTTTTATGCTAGGTATGTACATTATAATAGCTGCAATATTTTATTTTATTACCAAATTACTCTCTACCTTGTAGCAATCCAAGAATTGAATGTGAAAGTGAGTACACAGGTATTAATCCACGTTCTTTACTCTCCTTTACAGGGCACACCGAGACTTGGCAGGAAAGTGCCTCCCAGCCCAACGCACAGAGGTCCGTTTGACAACTAGCCTCCAATGGGGAAACCTTTGTTACTAACACCGTCTCTAAGCTGCTAACTGTTACTGTTCTTAGCGACAGATACTGAATGTAAATGTCTTTGTGCCTGAACGTACTCACCAGCAAAACAAAAGCTTGCATGTAAAGTAAATGTACTCTCACCTGGGCTGAAACATTTTGTTGAAGCCGCGATTTGTCCAGCTCATGCAACACCATGGATTCCTTGTTCTGCCACACCATAAATGCTTCAATGTACCATCTACATTCTAATGCTACGCTGAAAGTGTCTTCTGCAATCACCACAGCAGGGTTGTTCAGCTCCTCAATCCACAACCCCTTTATTAATAAAACCTCCACCGTTTTAAGTGCAACGTTACATTGGTAGCCATAGGCCAGTGTGTGATCACTATTCTCTCAGCATCCAGAGACAATCTGAATTGCCAACTCCGTCACATCATCAGAGCCTTAAAGGTGGAAGAACAAAAAAGTGTTGCTTCGACGCATAAAAACAGGTGTGGTGTTTTGTGTTTCACTTAAGTAAATTTAAGCCATTGTAGGGCTTTACGATCTATCTATTCTGCTAATCTAAATCTATTTTTCTAAATTTAGTAAATTATGTCTCTCCATAGTCCCTTTGCAAAAGTGCCATTGACCAATATGGCATCATTTTTATTTTTATTTAGACTCAAATATTTATATTATCTATAACAATACATTGTTGGCGATAATCCCTTTTCCCTAAATTTCATTCCAAAAATATTTTAAATGATTGCTGCATTTGTTTGATAAAAAAGGGGGGGCGGGGGTCTCCATTTTTGTATGCAACATCAGCTCCTTAAAACCCGACTTGATGGGTCGGTGATAGAAACATAGGTGACAGGATCTTAGATAGTATTTACACGATAAATGGAAATGTCTCATAATTGGATGTATTGTATAACTTTTATATGAAAGAAAATTGTATCTATATAAAAATTTTAAGTCACAGTATTTTCACATATTGTATATTATTCGCTAGTAATAAAAATACATGAAGAAATTACATGTACAACTGTTACCATATTTTTTATCAATTTGTAATCTATGTACGTCTTCTCTTTTGTTTAATGTTCGCTTCACTGTTAGGGGCGCCGTCTGTATATTCATCTCCTTCAACATGTAGTTGTATGTGCATATTTATAGACAATGCGATACGGTGCTCCGTTATTTAGTCAAATGTGTATTTAAGTGTTTGAAGTGCCTTAGACTCTTGCCATATTTTCAAAATAAAGTTTCAACATGTTCTTTTTAAATCCCTATTGTGTCCCGGTGCTTATTTGTTAGCGGTGCTCCTGGATTCAGTAAGACAACTTAGCATCTTAGGTTTGTGGTTTTGATGATGGTTGGTGGGCGTTTGGTTATTCCGTCAACAGTGCTTGAACAGACACTGTCAGGGCCACTCAAGACCGTTTTAGGTGGTTTGCTAGACTGCCTCTCAGTTTTACTGCTTTCATCTACCGTGTGCTGCTGTCCAACCCCTTGAAATAGAATAAGTTATGGCTACCAATTGGTCACAAGTATAATATCAGGCTTTCAGTGAATATTGTCAATTATTTCTTATTAACATACTGCAGCCTTAAGCTATCAGTAATGAAGGTTAAAAAAAAGCCCTCAGGCCGTCATTGGGCATTTCATCTCTTTCAACCGAAACCCGTCTGTCCCAATTCTCTAGGACAGAGCTTTCCAAACTGTGTGTCCCAACATGACCTGCAAAGTACTCTGGTACGGCTGTGTGTGCGCGCCCGGGAAGCTGGGGTGAGGTGACAGAGGGTGACAGACGGAGGGAGATAGATGGAGGAAGACTGACGGAGGGAGATAGTGAGGAAGACTGAGGTAGGGAGACAGAGGGAGGGAGACAGAGGGAAGGAGGGAAAGAGGGAGGGAGGGAGACAGATAGAGGAAGGGAGACAGAGAGAGAAGGAAACCGTGGGCAACAGAGGGAGGGAGTCTGGGGTAGACAGAGGGAGGGAGAAGGAGACAGAGAGGGAGACAGACAGAGGGATGGAGACATAGGATACAGAGGGAGACAGATGGAGGGAGACACACAAGAGTTGGAGTTCTGGACTTTTTGGTTCCGTCCAGAGGTGTCAGGGAACAACACCCAAAGACCCCGGAGTTCCACCTGCCTTGGTGCGCAAATGAACAGAAACACGGGCTTCTCGATGGTGGCGTCACGCATCGAAAACCTGTTGATGAATAAGACTCAATTTAGCAGTCAAGTCGTAAAGGTAGTCTATCAACATAGGATATTCTAGAGAACAAAACTCTTTAGGCCTCGGCACACCCCAAATATTTGCCGGGCGGCCAAAGACAATCTCATAGGGGCTAAGCCCCACTCTAGAATGTACAGTTGCTCTCGTTGATAACAAAGCCAAAGGAAGTGCGTCTGGCCAGGACAAACCCGTGGATGCTTGAATTTTGGCTAGTTTTAGTTTGAGGGTGCCATTGTAACCCTCAACTAAACCAGCAGACTGGGGATGGTTCGCACTGTGGAACTTCTGTTTTATGCTCAGACCGGCACACACACTCTGCATAACTTTCCCTATAAACTCACTTCCGTTATCTGACCATACAATCCGTGGCATACCATATCTAGGGAAATATTCTTTGAGAAGAATTTTGGCAGTTGATAGGGCAGTATTGTCCTTTAGTGGGTATGCTTCAATCCATCTGGAAAAAGCACAGACTACCACCAGGACGTATTTCAGATTATTACAGCGATCCATGTGAATGAAGTCTAACTGAATCACTTCAAAGGGGCAGGAAGGAGGAGCGAAGTGACCAGCAGGAGTTAGAGTTCCCTTACCAGGATTATGCATCAGGCATACCATACAATTTTTCACCACTCTCTCTGCACATTTACTGATCCCATCATTCTTCCAGACCGGAGCCAACATCTTACAGATTCCTTTAGAACTTATATGCGCTACTCCATGCGCCATTGTCACCACTGCAAGCACATACGCATCAGGCAACATCCAACGCTGCTGTTCTGTCAAATCAATCCAACACCCATTCGAATCCAACTTGCCCGTACTTTCTCTCCATACACGTTTTTCCTCCTCAGGTGCCTCTTTCTGAATCTCTTTCACACTTTCCATTGTATCCTCACACATTCCAGACTCAGCAATCCATCTTGCAGACGTAGCAACATACATTCTGCTCATCATGTCTCTAGCGGTCTTTTTAGCAGTATCATCAGCAAAAGCATTCCCTCGACCAACATCATCCGTGATTGCTTTATGAGCACTGCACTTTACAATCGCAACTTCAGTCGGCAAGGTTAGAGATTCCAACAGATCGTTAACTAGCTGACCATGTTGAATCTTAGTCCCATGGGACGTAATGAAACCTCTTTCTTTCCACAAACGGCCAAAACTATGGGCCACGCCGAACGCGTACTGACTATCTGTGAACACATTCACTCTCTTTACCTTGGCTAAAACACACGCTCTTGTTAGAGCTATTAATTCTGCAGCTTGGGCAGAATTCTGACTCACTCTTGCAGTCTCCACAATCGTCTTCAAAGTCGTTACTGCGTAAGCAGCAGTCACATCACCATTCTCCAATTTAAAACATGACCCATCCACATACAGCGTGCCATCTGGATCTGATAATGGAGTGTCTTTCAAGTCAATACGTCCTTTTGTCTCTTCCTCCGTTCTAAAACAACAATCATGTGGCTCGGAATCACTCGACTCTTGATTAGCCGGCAACAGCGTTGCTGGATTCAATACATTACATCTTTTGATCTGAATATGACTCGCTAGTAACGTCAGCTCATAACCAGATAATCTCGCACTGGTAAGGTGTTGTGTCTTAGTTCGGTTCATGAGTGTATCCACTGCATGAGGAACCATGACCACTAGCATGTTGTTCATCACCAAACCAGCAGATTGTCGAATGGAAGCCGCAGCTGCCGCTGTAGCTCTCAAACAACTAGGTAACGCTCTAGCTACCGGATCTAATGTTGATGAAAAATACGCACAAGGGCGTTGTTTATCACCAAATGTCTGTGTCAGAACACTCAACGCGCAACCTTCTCTCTCGTGAACGTAGAGCGTGAATGGCTTACTGTAATCAGGTGTACCTAATACAGGAGCTGAACATAGTGCTTTTCGTAATTCAGTAAAACTCTCCTGACATTCATCAGACCATGGCACCGGACTCGGAACATTTTTCCCAGTCAAAGCTACCAACGGTTTTGCTAAAAGAGAAAACTTTGGGATCCACTGCCTACAGTAAGAGGTAATACCTAGAAAGGCACGCACTTCTCTCTGCGTGCGAGGAACACTCATCTGCGTAATTGCTTTTATTCTCTCTGGGGTCAACTTCCTTCCCTCCTTTGACAAGAGATGACCTAGGTAGGTCACTTCTTGGCAGCAGTATTGCATTTTCGAAGGTGACACCTTATGATTCAAATTGGACAGATGATGCAATAACGAAATTGTAGCTGCTTTGCAAGTTTCTTTGTCATCGGCAGCCACTAGAAGATCATCTACATACTGCACTAGAGCAGAACCTGGAGGAAGGACAAAGGTATCTAACTGACTTTTTAATGCTTGACTGTAAATAGATGGGCTCTCACAATAGCCTTGTGGAGCGCGTTTAAATCTGAAACTTCGACCTCCTAGACAGAAACCAAAAATATCTCTGCTTTCCTCGGCTATCGGAATGCTGAAAAAGGCATTCTTCAAGTCAATGACTGAAAACCAAGTAGCTGTAGCAGGAATCAATGTTAACAAGGCAGTAATGTCTGGAACCACAGGAAACTGCGGGACCACAATCTTATTAACTTCTCTGAGGTCGATGACAAACCTATACACTGGAGGCTTTGTAGGATCAGTTCGTTTCAAGATCGGTAATACAGGGCTGTTGCAGACATTTCCTCTAGTTTCTTCAACCACACCTTTCTTAATCAGATCTTGTACAATCAATAAAAGTGCACGTTCACCTTCACTAGATATTTTGTATTGAGGAATTCTTGGAAATTTTACATTTGCTTTTAAAGTTACTACATATGGTGGTATTTCCAAAAGGCCTACATCGTTAGGACCAGTCGCCCAAAGAGTATCAGGGAGAGAACGCAGCTCTGGCGGGAGTGCATCCATTGACAAGTACATCGGAGAGGTGATTCTTTTACCCAATGTAAGCTGTACTCCTTCTGGAGAACAGTACAATGTCGCATATAGTCGTTTTAACAAGTCTAAACCAAGCAGATTTTCATTACAACCTGTCGTCAAAATCAGGGGTGCTTTCAATTGACACGGTCCAACAGAAATAGACAAAGGACCAGATATGGGGTTGTAAACAGGGGCGCCTGAAAAACCTACAGAAACATTTGTTGAGCCGGACAAAGGTGCGCCAGGGAGTTTCGCATGAATGATAGAACTTTTTGCTGCACCAGTATCCAACAGAAACGGTTCGACTACACCTGATGTTGCTACTGCGACATAAGGCCCACTCTGATCCACTGGAACTGATACTACTCCCTCTCTCTGTCCATGGCTGTCCTAGTATCCATTTTGCTGAAATCCCTCATCCACTTCACAATAGTCTTCAACAAGATATTGTTGAGATCTATTTTGCTGGGCAGATTGTCCATTTCGTTGATCAAAGTGATTGGAAGGACGATCATTCGTCTGTGGAGGCATAGCACCTCGCCCTCGACCTCTAGAATTTTGCACAAAACCACCACGACCTCTCTGAGCTGCTGCTGCATTATTTTGCGCTAAGATCGGACACTCATTCTTGTAGTGACCCTCTTTCTTACAGTACGCACACTGGTTCCACTGATATTGAAGCCTAGGTGAGCTATAATCTGTTCTTTGATACGAACCCTGTTGCGTATTAGTCTGATTCATGCGAGGCGGATACGCCTGCTGCAAAAGAACTTTAGTTTTTAAATCTTTTGTTTTCTTGTCTGATTTCTCTTTTTCCTCTTTATCTCTATTTTCATAATACTGTGCAGTTGCAAGTATTTGCGCAGTTGTAGAAACAGCCCACGCACTCTCTGAATCCTTTAATTTATTGCATAACTCAGGTAACAAATTATGCACAAATTTATCGACAAACAGTCTTTGTCCTCCTTCTGTGCTCATATCCTGACCACTATGATCTACAAAAGTCTCTTCGAACCTGGTGAAAAAATCGGAGACACTTTCGTCTTTCTTTTGCCTGCATGCGGACAACTTGTCCCAATTAACACGCAATGCGGGCATCAGAGTCTTCATTAAGTCTATTATCCTACCTGGAAGATTAGCAATTAGGGGTTCGGGTTTTGCACCACCTACTTGCTCACCATCCGCTGCAACAATAGCTGCCCAATCACCACCTAGGGCAACTGGATGATTCTCTCTACGAATTTTAGCCCAAATTGGTTGCGGAACTACATTACCAAATAACATATCGATGTCTGCTAAGTTCATTATACAAGCCTCAACTGTCTGTGTTAATTCCTTATAGTATCCAGCAGGATTCTTACGCGGGTCTGGCAAGGCCTGCTTCACTGCTAGTACTTCGGCTCGCTTCCACGGAATGCGGCTACAATACCACGAACATTATCAGCTTGTACAGCTTCGCGCCAAATTGGAGGAACCTCCCTCATTGGATATTGGCGACTTAGCTTCGTCTTACTTTTCTCTAAATCTCTTGGTGAACGAAGTGATGGGTCATTTCTATAACTTAAAATCAGTTCCATCGCTTCTTCTATATTTTGGCCTACTATCATTCCTGCAGCAAACTCTTTCTGAACCTTAATTAGGTCTTCTAAATTTGATTCAACATCATCTTCTTCTATTTCCTCACGTAACAGCGAGCACATCTCATCAAAGACATACCGTTGCGTCGGTTCCTTCCACTGCATAAATGTATCTAGCACATCTCTCGTACTATATCTCCTACTCTTCGAAATCCATCTGAGAGCCGTGGAATCTAAAATTCCCCGTTCTTCAGTACTCGGAAGCTGACTACGTCTTTGAACAGAGTCAGAAGTAGGAGTCTTGATTAAAGTTTTATAGAAAGGAGACAGAATGTTAGAAACAGAATCAGTGATTCTTCGACGAACAGAAAGTGGAGTCAACACACTCGCAGACGTAGAGAACACAGTAGAGGTAGGAACAGATAGCGGAACAGTAGGAGTATCGAGAAAGATAGTTTGTGGAACAGTAGGTGTAAGTGATACAGATACAGGTATAGAAGTCGGCAACCCAGGAGGAGGAGGAGCCGTAGGAACATTCACATTGACCACAGGAGGTACAGGAGCTTGATTCTGAGGGGCAGGAGCAGGAATACCAGGTTGTCCAGCAACCGGCAATTGAACATTCGGTAAAGGTGGAGCCGTAGCACCTTGTGCATACGGTGGAGGTGACCGTAACAAATAAGACAACAGAGGATCGTTTTCGGGGTCCTCCAGTATCTTAGCTGTTTTCGATGGCAAGGCAGGGTAGCACTTGTCGATCGCTAAATTATGCTCTCTGATGGCCACCTCTATGGCCTTCTCAGACTCGTTAACTTGCAGCTGCTTAGCCGCTTGCTCCAGAGTCAACTCTTCTTGCTCTTTCTGTTCTTTCTTTAACCTTTTCATTTCTCTCTGTTTGGATTCTTTTCGCCAGTAACGGAAAGAATCAAACATTGCCGGCCGGGCTTTCTTCCTAAACAATTTCGCTTCTAAATTGTCAAGAATTTCGGGTTCAAAACTACCATGCAGTGGCCAACTAAGGACACCATCTTTCTTAGTGTAGCGGACCCACACCTCATTATAAGATATAGGACCCACACCATGTTTACAATACAAGTCATATAGGGGAGTCCCAATCGGAGGAACCAGACATGAGTCCTCCAATCGTGAATCACTGTTGCAACTAAAACAAGACAACATACAATTTCTCTGACTTACCATTTTTCAATCCGGAACACAAAACAAACAAAACAAGAAACGAATGTGTGCACCTGAACCAAGAACTTAGGCCTACCAAAACGAACTGATGTATCAATACCCAAACTAAACCAAATAGATTATCGTAACCAGAACAACCAGTGATAATCTTACGAAATCAAACCAAACCAAGAACCAAAAAGGATTTTAACAACCCTCACGAAGTAACCAGCTAGCAACCACTAAATACTTAACTGAGGCACTGAAGACGTCACCAAGGAGAAACCCGTCACGTTTCGCTGTACTAAGGACTGCACCTCGGGTCCAAGACAGGGCGACGGTCAAGGCAACGGCCCACTGCAGCCGTCCTGAACGGGAACCCTCGTGGAAGAGAACTTCGGGCCACTTTTGCGATATGCCGGGATCGATGAAGTGGGGCGCCTCCCTCAGGAATCTTCACACGAAGCTTCTCGAACTCTTCAGGCTTTTGGACCGGTACCGAATGACGTCGCCCCACATTGGGCGCCAATTGGAGTTCTGGACTTTTTGGTTCCGTCCAGAGGTGTCAGGGAACAACACCCAAAGACCCCGGAGTTCCACCTGCCTTGGTGCGCAAATGAACAGAAACACGGGCTTCTCGATGGTGGCGTCAAAGACCAAAGGTTTATTACTGCAGGGACACAGAAGTCACAGAAACCACGCATGGGCAGTGTCTAGGAGCCTGTTCAATTTGTACAAAGAGGGTTGCTCCTTATATACTGAATTTTAAGCTGGGGGCGAATTCTTTACATGTAATACATTCTCAAAACCTTTGTGTCTAAAACAATAAATATTTGGCGTTACACAGGAACCGTCGATAAAATCTGATGCCAAACATCTACGAAGAGGGGTTCCCACTAGTTCATCACAATCCCTTGTCAATATTGCATTCAAGAGCCGGACCGCCTCATCGTAAATTTCGTTACCTCCCCCTAATAAAGGTTCAGAAAGAAAGGAACGGAGCCAGGTGTGGAAGATAGAAAAGTGGGATAAGGGATGTTTGTGGGTTGTAAATGGGCAAGGCTACCGGCTTCGGCCGCCTAATCATGATCAGGACAATGGACACGAAGACCAGTTTAGCAGGACTGGCCTCGGGCAGAGGAGGCAGCCTTTGTCGAGTCATGCAGCTACAGCGTGATCTGGTTTAAGGTGCACGTGTCATGAAAAAGGTGAATCTCCGGTTAAGGCTACGTGTCCTTAATCGAAATGAAGTGATCAGAGGTTATTGCGTATGTGAGGGCAAGAAACACAAAATGGCTGCCATGATCTAAGATGGATGCCGTGGGTAGATCAGAGATGTGTTCATAACAGGAGTGCTCTTGCTCGTAGCATAGCGAAAACATCAGGATATGCTAAATGGATCATTTGCGGTTCGCTGATACCAATATTATGTATTTCCGACAATATTGAAAACACAGGTTCAAATCGTCACGGAACCTCAGAGGGAGACAGACTTAGACAGGCAGAGGGAGGGAGACCGAGGGAGGGAGACCGAGGGAGGGAGACCGAGTGAGGGAGACCGAGGGAGGGAGACCGAGGGAGGGAGGGAGACCGAGAGGGAGACAGGGAGAGGGAGGGAGACCGAGAGGGAGACAGGGAGAGGGAGACAGAAAGAAAGAGAGGGAGACAGAAAGAAAGAGAGGGAGACAGAGGGAGGGAGTATGGGGAAGACAGAGGGAAGGAGAGGGAGACAGACAGGGAAGGAGGGATACAGATAGACGGACAGAGGGAGACGGATGGAGGAGGGAGACGGACGGAGGAGGGGGACAGAGAGACAGACGGAGGGGGCAACAGAGGGTGCGAGACAGAGGGAGGTAGACAAACAGAGGGAGACTGAAGGAGAGGGAGACCGAGTGAGTGAGGCAGAGGGAGGGAGGGAGAAATGGATGGATAGAGAGAGAGAGAGAAAGATGTGTGTATGCCGGGTCTGGTAGCTCAGTGGACGAAGGCATCCGCTGCAGGGGCCTGTGTTCAACCCCATGGTCTCAAATTTGCATGGAAATGCACCATTTGCCTACTTTTATTTCAAAATTCTTCCAGGGGGCAAACCCCCCTTAAGTGGTTTGGGCTCGCTCGCTACACTTGCTCACTACACTGTGTCCCAAAATGATGCATCTCCAAAAAGTGTGTCACCAACATGAAAAGTTTGGAAAGCTGTGCTCTAGGAGATTGCGGGGGTAGGTGTATATGGGCAGGGGCTCACCCAGTGTATGCACTGGGTAAAAGAGTAAATGCCCGTGCCCAAAATTTTATATAGGAGCCTGATATCAAGTTGCTGAATATCAAGGCTATCTGTTGATGGGCTCCCCTGCACCACCAACTCAAATTAAGCACTTGGCACACCCAATCACAGCATGCTACAGGCAGGTTGTCAGCCTCTGGTGTGTTTGCCCCCCACCTGGAGTGCTCAGATTGTACCTGTTACTGCTGTCGTTGGATTCAAACGTCATCCAAGGTCACTTATGCTATCAGTATAATTTTGGGGAAATGGCGTCACTGGACACACGTAAACAATCCCATCCTCTGAATGTGTGTCCTGCTTCCTTTGCCACATTCACATAACACTCCTCTGTCTCCCTTACTTATCTGAAAGAGAACATCGATTTTCACCTTGCTCCTCTAGATATCGGCCTAAATATGTGGTTCAACTTTCCCCTGTGCAGTGTGTGCCTTTTGAGCTCTGTCGACCTCTGAGGCACTCCCTTCTCCCCCGGAAAATCCTCCTTTGCGATTGACACCCCACCCCGGCGGCTTCCTGCAAAAGGATGCTCCAGTTGTAATTGCAGCCATGAAGCCTGAATGTCCGGCCCAGCCTCCCAAGCAGGTTTGAGGAGAGCACACGCAGGCAACGTGATGAAGACTATGTTGATGCGAAGAGCTTTGGTTTCCATGACTATATGCGAGAACTGTCACGAGCTGTCACACCCAACTGCCTCGAAGCAACCGAGTTCGAGACTGCACCCACCTTGTCCCTCCGTAAAGCACACGGCATATCCGACATCCTCTCAAACACTCAGAAAGGGCGCCGAGGAATCTAATGCAAATCCGAGCGCTTCACACCCTCGCCAGGAGCGCGAAGCACTTTACACATTCGACCATAAAATACAGTACAGAAAACAAAATGTGATGGCTACGAGCCCTTGAATCGTTTCGTTTGTCCACAATGCCCCCCTGAGGTGCAGTTAGAAATGTTTCAAGGATTTTTTTGCTGACTGCATAATGTGCACTCCATACATTCACAATAACGTATATTAAACTCATTTTAAAATGAATCGGGTAAAAACATCCCAAATCGGAAATATATATTTAGAAAGTTCGTGTGGCATTGGCTTGTAAAACGAACAATTCAATAATAGGTCTCATCTATGAGACTTACTGGCTTTGGCAATATTTAGCAAGGCTGTACAGCAGCTCAGCTGAAAATAATGTAAAAAAAAAAAGCACTATGACTCGGACATCGTCATTTTGTAGTTGAGCGACAACATGGTGGTATGCACGTACAAAATAAGGTGAACTTATTTGTATTTACCAATCCGAGATGAAAGCGGATGCGTTAAAAAAACTGATGGGTTTGGGTGGGGGCGATGCTGCCGGTGGAGAGAAGGACAAGTGAGAGGCGATGGGGATGCACACACCACAGAGGGAAGTGGGTTGGGAAGCACATGGATAACACAGGGTGAGGTATATGAGCGCACACAGACCACAGAGGGAAGGGGAAGGGGGCACACATGGACAGCAGTGCATGGGGATAGGAACGCACACAGACAACGAAGGGTGGGGGGTGAGGAAGTGCATGGACAACAGCAGAGGGTGGACAGACAAGGAAGCACACGGACCACTGAGGCTGGGCAGGTGGGAGTGGTGAAGCACGCGGACAACGAAGGGTAGGCGCAGTTGGGGACACAAAAAGACAACACACGGCGGTCAGGGAAGAGTAAGCAAACAGATAACAGGGTGGGCAACCAAGGAAGCACGCGGACAATGGAGGGGCGTGAGTAAGCAATAACTGAAACAGAAGGTGGGGGAGGAATCAATAATGGCAACTGAGGGAGGGTGAGTGGAGAAACATGGTCAAGAAAGTAGAACACGAAGCACACAAGAAGAAAATACATTCCTAAGGAGCAAAGGAGCAGCTGGAAAAGCAGCAGTGGAATAATGCAAGTAATAGGTCTATGCTGCAGTTGAGTGACAAACATCAGAAGAGGAAGGAAAGCCCACGGAAGCAGACGAATAAGAAGCAAGCAAAAGAAAGTGACAAAGCCAATCAATGGTAAACAATGGGCAGGCACTAAGCCCACTGTAAGCTAACAATATTTCCTCCAGCAGACTTAAAGTAGCACTTGGGAGGAATAAATCCACATATGATCCATTCTTGTACGGACAGAAAAGGGTATTGCCTAAACAGGTGTCAGCCTGAGGAGAAAAACCAGCTCCTATTTACAGGCATTTCAAGTGAGGGAGAAATGTTGCCTGTCATGAAGATGTTTATTGTGCAGACAAAGGAGTGTATCTGAAAGAAACACGTTAGTGTTAGATTCCTTACCTTAGAATATCCCCAGGCGTCAGTCTGGATCCGGAAACTTTTGCGTAGCAGTACCCCTGCGCGTCGGTAGGCGTCGTCTGCAGGCGTCCCCTGCGGCTCCGCGTCCGTCGTCGGCGTCGTGCGCCGTGATGACGTCGCTGGAGTATATAGACGCCGCCTCCGCGCGCTGACGTCAGTTCTTTTTTCCGCGCCAGTGGACGCAGATCTGAAGAGCAGTACTCCGGTCTTTTGACCAAGTTTTTCGATAGTTATTTCTCTCTTGTGCCTGATAGGATGCCTGGGTTCAAGCACTGTGATGACTGTGAGCGCACGATGTCGGTCACAGACCATCACCGCCTCTGTCTCCGGTGTCTGGGCCCCGACCACGACGTGGACTCCTGCGTCGACTGCCGGGCCCTCACCAACAAGGCTAGGCGGGAGCGGTCCCGCAAGCTACTGGAGCTCCGGGTGTCGGCCCCACGTCGGGACCGGGAGCAGTCCCGGTCCGGCCGGAGGTCGAGAGAGCGTTCGAGGGAGCGGTCGCGGAGCCGCGCCGAGCGTTCCGGAAGTCGACACCACTCGTTAGGCTCATCAGGTAAGAAGCACAAGAAGTCGGGGCGTCGTCATCGTACCCCCGACTCCCCCCGACGCTCGCGCGATGCGGCCGGGGGCTCGGGTGACCCCAACCTCGCAGCTCCGCGAGAGTCGCCGGCGCGGCCTGCCTCATACCCTCCGGTCCTTGGGCACGGCGCGACGCCTGAGGAGATCGAGGCGTTCCTCATGGCCATGAGGGCGCTCGGTTCTCCGACGGGGCCTACGGCGCCTTCGGGCCCAGTGCCACCGTCTGGGGGCCCTGGTGGTTCGGGTGTCCCTGCCTCGGCGCCGTCGGGTGCTCCGGCCCCGGCGCCGCCAACGGCTCCGACCCCGGCGCCGCAAGGGCCTTCGGAATCGGCGCCGGCTGGTCTTCCGGCCTCTCCGGCGCCGTTACCATCGGGGTTACCCCCGACGCCGTCCCCGCGCGGCGCCGGTTCTCCGGTGCCGGCTCCGGCCGGCAACGGGGCTCCGACGCCGGCTCCGGGCGGCGCCGTCCCCCTACCTTCCCCGACGCCGGACGCGGAGTCGGACCGGCGTCGCTCGACGCCGGGCTCGGCGCCGATGGGGCCCATGAACCCCGAGGAGCCGGTCTACATCGTTGACTCCGAATACGGAGAGGATGAAGAGTTCGGTGAAGGTTGGGAGGGGTCCGAGGACCCTCTGTCACGCGAGTGCCAGTATGACCCGGACTGGACAGGTGACTTGGGGGATGCCAGTGGTCTGGACGACTCTCCTAACCCTGGTTTGATCTCTCCTCCATCCGTGGCATCGGTGGAGGGAGCTGCATATTCAGTGGTGCTGATGAGGGCTGCCAAGGCCTTACACCTTGAGCTCCCCGTCGCGGCCGTGAGGCCTAACATCCTCACTGAGGTCTTCAAACCGCAGTCATGCCCACAGGAGCCACTGCTGCCGTTTAATGAAGCCTTGTCAGACGTTCTGTTGGGCACGTGGTCCAGGCCCGCTTCAGGTGCGCCTGTTGATCGGAACGTGGCCAGGCGCCACCGTCCTTGTCCGGACGACCCCAAGTTCCTGTCTACCCAACCCACTCCTGAGAGTCTGGTGATCCAGGCCTCGACCTCCCAGTCCGCATTCCCGTCGGCCCCGCCCGACCGGGAATCCAAGAGGTATGACCAGTTTGGCAAGAAGGTCTTCTCGTCCATTAGTTTGGGCCTGCGGTCTTGCAACACCGCTTGCCTCTTGGGCCGCTACACCCACTCTGTGTGGGATACGGTCGCGGAACTGCTGCCAGAATGCCCCATGGAGGTGCGGGCAAAACTCGGTCAGGCTGTGGCTGAGGGCCGAGATGCAGCGAAATATTCGATACGGTGTGGTCTTGATACGACCGACTCGCTGGGCAGAGCTATGTCAACGACGGTGGCGATTCGTCGCCACGCCTGGCTGAGATCCGCCAACTTTTCGGCAGATGTCCAGAATACATTGATGGACATGCCGTTCGATGGCTGTCACCTGTTCGGTGACAAGGCGGACCACGCGCTGGAACGCTTCAAGGACTCCAGGGTCACGGCCAAGTCCTTGGGTCTCTCGACCCAGCGTCAGCAAACGGGTTCGTTTCGTCCCTTTCGTGGCCAAGGAAGGGGCGCCCCCACACGTGCTGCCAGCCACGCGCCGCAACAATCCTTTCAACGCGGTGGCGGCCGTGGAAACCGCCGTGGTGGCGGTCGGGGACAACGGCGGGGTCAGACCACACCTCCCCCCGCAGCATCTGCCTCAAAATCCTCCTAGTCCGTGCTTTCGGCCCCATGTGACGCCAGTGGGTGGCAGGGTTCGCCATCACCACGCTCACTGGCGCACGATCGCTTCGGACAGGTGGGTGCTGCAAATAGTCCGAAGGGGCTACTCCCTCCCCTTCGAGACCACTCCTCCAGCCATGCCACCGCAGAACCACCGTGTGTCGGGGGACCACTTGACACTTCTGCAGGAGGAAGTTACGGCCCTCTTGGCCAAGGGGGCCATCGAGCGCGTTCCTGGGCCAGAAGTAGGGCGTGGTTGTTATTCCCACTACTTTCTGGTACCCAAGAAGGACAAGGGGGACCTACGTCCTATCTTGGATCTAAGGAACGTCAACGGCTTCCTCCGGAAGGAGAAGTTCAAGATGTTGACGTTAGCTCAGGTCTTGGCTGCTCTGGACCCACAAGACTGGATGGTAGCGTTGGACTTGCAGGATGCCTATTTTCACATCCCCGTCCTGCCGGCCCACCGGCGTTACCTGCGGTTCACGGTAGGCCAGGAGCACTTTCAGTTTATCGTGCTTCCCTTCGGCCTTACCAGCGCCCCACGGGTGTTCACAAAGGTGATGGCGGTGGTCGCAGCCCATCTGCGCAGGTTGGGGGTTTCAGTCTTCCCCTACCTAGACGACTGGTTGTTGAAGGCGGGCTCGCCCCAGACAATCGTCCACCACCTTCAGATGACGGCAGACCTCTTGCACGACCTGGGGTTCTCCATCAATGTGCCGAAATCACACCTGTGTCCCTCTCAAAAGCTCCTTTTCATCGGAGCGGTTCTGGACTCGGCGCACTTTCGGGTTTATCCTCCGGAACGGCGGGTTCGGGATATTCAGGCTTTGATTCCCATCTTTCAGCCGCTATCCCGGGTTTCGGTCAGGTTGACGCTGCGGCTGCTGGGACTGATGGCTTCCTGCATCCTTCTGGTGCATCACGCCCGGTGGCGGATGCGGGCTCTGCAGTGGGACCTGAAGTTTCAGTGGGCCCAGCATCAGGGCAACTTGTCCGACCACGTCTTGATCTCGGAGGGCACTGCGAGACAACTGCAGTGGTGGCTTACGGACCGCGATTGGGTCAGAGGCAGATCCCTCTCCCTTCCCCAACCGGAGCACGTTGTCGTGACGGACGCGTCCCTCCAGGACTGGGGTGGCCACTTGGGAGAGGCAGAGATCAGAGGCATCTGGTCTCCGGCGGAGTCCCGGCTCCATATCAACCTGTTGGAGCTGCGGGCGATTCGTCTGGCACTGAAGGCATTCCTCCCCTTTGTCAACGGGAGTGTAGTGCAGGTGTTCACCGACAACACCACCGCCATGTGGTACTGCAACAAACAGGGCGGAGTGGGGTCGTGGACCCTTTGCCAGGAGGCTCTGCGCCTCTGGCAATGGCTGGAACGTCAGGGCGAGACTCTGACGGTTCAACACCTGGCAGGTTCCCTGAACGCCAGGGCGGACGAACTCAGCCGTCGGTGCTCGATGGATCACGAATGGCGTCTGAACTCGGACGTGGCGCAAGGCATCTTTCTGCAATGGGGAGAGCCTTGGTTAGATCTATTCGCCACAGAAGAGAACGCGCAATGTCATCAGTTCTGCGCGTTGGAGTTTCCAAGACGGCACTCGCACGGCGACGCCTTTCGGCGCGAGTGGAGTTGCGGTCTGTTATACGCCTTTCCGCCTATACCACTTCTGCCCAGAGTGCTGAAGAAGATCAGGCGCGACCGGGCCCAAGTTATCCTTGTGGCTCCGGACTGGGCTCGAAGGTACTGGTATCCCGAGCTACTCAGCATGTCAGTCGGTCCCCCGATCCGCCTGCCCCTTCAGGAGGACCTTCTGTCGCAGCAGCAGGGGACGGTCCTCCACCCGAACCTGTCCAGTCTCCACCTCCATGCTTGGAGATTGAGCGGCGGCAGTTGAGGCCATTTGACTTGCCTCCTGAAGTCTGTGATGTTGTTCTGGCAGCCAGGCGTCCCTCCACTAAGTCGGTATACGCCTGTCGGTGGAACAGATTTGTGGCATGGTGCACAGCAAAGGCTGTGGATCCTCTTTCTGCCCCTCTTTCGGAGGTTCTTCTGTTTCTTCTTTCTCTTGCCCAGCAGGGCTCTGCTCTGGGCACTATCAAGGACTACCTTTCTGCCCTTTCAGCCTTTTTGAGGCTTCCTGATCAGCCTTCTTTGTTCAAATCCCCGATTGTAACTCGATTCTTGAAGGGCATCACTCACATGTTTCCACCTGTTCCGTTTGTGATGCCCCAGTGGGATTTGAACCTGGTTCTAACCTTTCTGATGTGTGCTCCCTTTGAGCCCCTTCATTCTTGTCCTCTCCGTCTCCTGACTTTAAAGACGGCTTTCCTGGTTGCCATCACCTCTGCCAGGAGAGTGAGTGAGCTCCAGGCTCTTTCTGTCCAACCCCCTTTCCTGTCCATTCATCCTGACAAGGTGGTTCTGAGGACTAGACCTTCTTTCCTGCCCAAGGTTGTTTCGGCCTTTCACATCGGGCAGTCCATCACCCTCCCTTCCTTCTTCCCGCCTCCGCATCCTTCAAAGGATGAAGAGCGGCTCCATCGTCTGGACCCAAAACGTGCGCTTTCATTTTACATGGATCGCACACGCCAGTTCCGGGTGGATGACCAGCTGTTTGTTGGCTACGTGGGTGCGAAGAAGGGACGGGCGGTCTGTAAACGAACCATCTCTCTATGGGTCGTTCTCTGCATCAAAGCGTGCTACTCTTTGGCTCGGAAGGAGCCTCCTGTTGGGCTGAGGGCCCATTCCACTCGGGCCACGGCGGCTACTACTGCCCTGGGCCGGGGAGTCCCCTTGCAGGACATTTGCCAAGCGGCTACGTGGGCCTCGCTGCACGCCTTTGCGAGGCACTACTGCCTGGACAGTCAAGTCCGGAGGGATGGCTTCTTTGGCCGTTCTGTCCTCCAGGACTTTCTGGTGTAGTATTGTATTGGTTCGCAGACCCGCCACCGGGGTTGGTATTGCTGGGGTATGTATTCTAAGGTAAGGAATCTAACACTAACGTGTTTCTTTCAGATGAACAAGTTACTTACCTTCGGTAACGATATATCTGTAAGAAACATTAGTTAGTGTTAGATTCCTTACCGAACCCACCCATCCTCCCCGTTCTGCGAACTGATACCTAGGGTTAAGGACATCCCTTTCAGGGCCCTAGTTTTACATGGCACCAGTGTTGGTTCTCTCATGGCTCTGCGTCTCCTGGCGCGGAAAAGCTGTGTACAAAGAACTGACGTCAGCGCGCGGAGGCGGCGTCTATATACTCCAGCGACGTCATCACGACGCCGACGACGGACGCGGAGCCGCAGGGGACGCCTGCAGACGACGCCTACCGACGCGCAGGGGTACTGCTACGCAAAAGTTTCCGGATCCAGACTGACGCCTGGGGATATTCTAAGGTAAGGAATCTAACACTAACTAATGTTTCTTACAGATATATCGTTACCGAAGGTAAGTAACTTGTTCATTTCTCCTCACACTCCCTTCCTCCCCGTGACCTTCTTTGGACTGATTACACGACCGCAAAGCCATCGTCACAGCTTGCAAGAGCAAGGGGAGCACTCAGTCGAGTTTTCAGTGTCACTGACTAGTTTCTCATGTAAAGCACATGTTTTTGGAGCATTTAAGTGACGGCTGTTTTTGGTGCATGGAAACCGCAATGGTTGGTACCAATGGAGTATTTTAAGAAACGTATCCAAGTGGCACTGCTTTGTGATCAGCTTGCTGCTACTGGGAGCATACGGCATCTGTATATTTGTACCTTTTTGTGTAGAGTGAAAGACCAGATTAAAGGAAGGGCTGATAAATCCACCTCAGCGTAACCTTACAAGATTCTGGAGCAGTTTCCTTAGTAAGATTTCTCTGTAACATAAGCAAACATAGCATCCAAGTTATGTGGTTAAACTTTGTATGCCCAATTCTTGATAGTTATCAAGTGGGGCCTTTGTGCTAGTGTGCACGGGGGCGAAAGAACATTTCTGATTTAACATTGTTTGTTGCATGTAGGTATTGTCTGCGACTAAACATACTGAATTATATCTGTTGGATACAGTTGTGTGATGGGGCAACAAGCATCCAGAATGTGTGGTTAAAATAGTGAATTCAGGATTCTGCCCACACGACTGCACATTAAGTAAGCCTCTCACACGAAGGCTAGAAAACTAGATCAAACCCCTTTTTACCGAAGTGTCTTGATTTATGTCGCTGTATTCTGAATACCTAGCAAACTCTTTACCCATCCTTAAGCATCAAATGAGCGGTCTTGGCTGGGGCGCCTTCACAAGAGAACGTTGTTGAAAAATATGCAATATATATATATATGAAGAGATATATGAAGGATTTATGTCAAGAGGAGGATAGCTATGGTAGGGGGGAAAAGCGGCAGCTGTACCCAAGGTCCCGTTTGCATCTCCACGCTCTGATATAGAGTTCCCTTCTCTGATACTGGGAAGGGTATATTGTGCGACAGCCAATTAATTTTCTCCAGCACTCTATGGCTCCCATCCAGTAAAATAAAAATACCTTTCAGTATATTAGAAGGCCATTAGGTGCTGTTGTTTATCCTTTAACCAATCTATACTTTGGAATGCCCTCTAAATAAATGCATATATTTCAACCAAGATAAACACAGAATTATTAAAACCCTAATTGGTGTATCTGAAACAGATCCATTTATTTATCCAAGCCATTGATTTACTAAAAACTGCTTATAGTCAAATGAAGAGCTTTGAGATGCATGCACAATGCTGACGGTCCTGTCTATTTGGAGGATAACATTTCTAGGGTGAAAGGTAGAATGACCATGTCTCCAGCACCCTCACATAGCTGAAATAGTTTGGTGGCTTTTTCTGTTTGAAATTCAGCACTCTTCCCCAACCCCACCTACAGCTTTTCTGACCTTCCATTTTTTCTGTCCACTAAGAGGTTCCTCCAGCAACCTTTGAGGATAGAAAGTTCTGTTCTCTTAATGTGGTTCCATCAAGGTCTTTGATATGCTCAATATCTGGGATGCATGTCTGTAAAGCTGCTGCAAACAGTCAGAGCTTATTAATCTGTTATCTTTTTGCTCTTCTCGTGGACGTCGATTCCTAAAAAGTCCAAGGGTAGTGGAAGTAACACCATATTACCCTTGACCCGCATTCTTCCCAGATTACATCACAATAATTGACATCGCTGAAGTTCATAACAACTTAATGATTGATACAACAACACACAGACACATTTCTATTTTAGATAAAACCCATATTTGGGATCTTTGAAGTGCTGGGGCACAAATACTGCCCTGAATCCTAGCTAATGAACAAAACGAAAGAGGCAGCACTTTTCTTGAGGTGCCAAGAACATTTTGAAAAAATTGTCATAGTGCATTTTAAAACGTTCAACAATGTCTCAAAAGGGTGTTAATTGGAGGTTAGTTACACATAGCACAATTATTTGCTGAGAGTTGAATCAGAAGGGGAGAAAACCAGGGAGACAAATTTGTTGTGTAACCTAAATTGTATTTTATTGAATACACCTATTTAGCTTCATATAATCAAACCTATGAGAGGGTGACACTGCGTTACATTGAATGACATGTAACCTGTTTGTTACTGTGCACAAGTGCTCATGAAGGATTGTGACGGCGCAAGTGACAAGCGAGGAAGTATGTACAGCGATAGGGAGGGGCGCAACAAAGAACAAGTGAAGTGAAAATTTACATAGTTAGGATAACAGAACAATAAATGGTAATGAATACAAAAATAATCAAGTAGGGGTATCCTTGAGGGGAGCGCAGAGAATTCTGCTGTAGCATGTGACGCTGTTCGGCCTGTAGAGGTATTTAGGCCATCGTCAGGACCAGGTTACTGTTATGTATAAGGCAGTGCTGTGGATAAAGGGATATACATATATATCTGTATATATGTGATCATTCCATGGGACGGTAGCCAGGGCCAGTTGAGTGGAGGTCCCTGGTGGGTATGTGGAATGCAAAGCATTGGTTGAGGTACGAAGGTCTTGCATCGTGTAGGGCTTTGGAGGTTTGTATGAAGAGCTTGAAGGTGCAAAACTCCAACAACTCTTCTTGTCCCAGCCACTTACCACACATTCATATTTGAGGAGAACTCTCCTAAGTGTCCTCTATAGCCTTCCAGGTCCATCCTTCAGACTCTCAGTTCGCTAATGCTAACAAAATCCTTAACAAAGATACATGCCTCTTGCTCCACTGATTCTGCGATGCCATGCTAATGCAGGTGATCCGCTATAAAAATGTTAACTAAAAACAGTTCATGAATAGTATTTGAAGATGGGCAGCAGATCATGATTTTAATATAGGCAACAACCGTTTTTCAAGTGATTAATCTTGAGGTCTGACTTTCTAAAAGGTAGGAATAATGATTGAGTTCAGAAACATAACCACAACAATTGTGGATGATGCAGTAGAAGTGGTAGGTAAATCCATTAACTATGCAGTTGTGACTCGCAAGGAGAAAGAACAACAAAGTCAAAACTAGTGTATTCAATCGGTCAAAATATTTGTGGGCATAACTATTGCTATAAACAAAACAGCCTACGACAGTGTATGTATTAGATTTCTACAGACCGCAACTGTGGGCAAAACCAACCCGTACAGTGGGCTTTCAGCCAACCAATTGCTTACCACTGACAGGCTTTCCAGTAAATCTCATGTGGTCCCTTATTCAATGGCTTTCCTTCCCCCTTTATTTTTGTCCTCTCCCCTGAATAATAGCTTTTTCTCTTCCCTCATCCTGCAGCTCGTCCGTTGCTTCTCTCACCCCTCCCTGGATTTATTTTCATTATTTTTTTAGAATTCCCTTAGCCTTATTATTGCTCCCCTGTGCCATCGCTCCCCTGTGCCATCGCTCCCCTCTGCCATCGCTCCCCTCTGCCATCACTGCCCATTGCTCCCCCTACATTGACTTCTCCTTTCACTCCCTCTCGTCCATTGCTGACCCGACTCTCCCGTTGCAATCTTTTTTTTTTTTTTTTTTTAACTAGTAATTGTTTGGAAGCCTCGACTGCTGCTCTTTACTGTTGGCTTCTCCTTTTTAAAAATGCGCTTTTGTGCACTTTTTTACTAAAATGTCATTCTTTTATGCTCCAGGATAGCCAAGGATAATCATAAAAATGGTCCATATGATTTACTCTAGTTACCATCTGAAGGAATTTGAGAAAAGCCTCATGATCTAGAGGAGGGTCCATTACCAGATTGTCGTCCCTTGACAATACTCTTAACTTCACTGTCTATCCAGCAAACCCCTATAATAGGCACACATTGTATACATATTTTACGAATGGATATGGTGACCCTTGCTGCTCTCTTCGGCTTGTAGCAACAAACCCAATAGCAGTACGTTTTAGGCCACCGGCTACACCTTGACTTCTCACTAGTACAACACTTGCCCACACAGACCTCCAACTACATAGGTTTTCCAAAGGTACAACCCTAAATGAGGATCTATCAAACCAAGTGCGAGAACTGACTGCTTCATCGCCCGACAAGGGGTCAAAAATAACTTTACACTGAGCATTTCAAAATTCGCTGGCTTTTTTCACATGCACTCCCTGTTCCAAGTCAAATTGCAGTGTGATACATTTTCAGACCTATTTATAAAAACCTTTTACTTCAACTATCACTAAAAAGAAATCTGATTGAAATACACATGTCCATGGACACCACATGGACAGCGTTTGGTGTACATTGGGTACTAAGAGTCGCAAATGAACTGATACATGACCCCTGGGGCAGTTATTACATTGGGGAAACCAAAAGGAGGGTTAAATTGAGGCTTAATGAACACCATTCAAATATACATAATAAACCATTGCTGCAACAATTCGCTATGCATTCAAAGAGAAAAAAACATAAATAAGCTCAACAGAGACTATACACCATGCTCTAAAAGCCCCTTGAGGTGGGGATCGACATGAAATGCTTTTACAAAAAAACATTCCGGGTAAACAAACTGGATTCTTTATACCTCAGATGAATTAATATATTGAGTATATGTGCTAAACATAAATAAGGAACTAGGTGACATTTCTTGAAAAATAATTTTATATTTAAAGTTGAGATCGTATGCAAGGCAATCACAAAATTAATAGAACTACTGATATATATGTTGTCTGTACAAGGAAAATTAAATTTTGAATATATAAATGAGATGCAATGGAAGGTTTTACAGAACACTTCATATTTTCATCAATGGTTTCCTATGACTGACTTCAGGTTCAAGATGGTTCTAAGATGGCTCTGGCGCCTGTATTGTCTGTTATAATCAAAGCCAGTCAAAAGACTACCAAATTTGTTCAGGAATTTTTTCAAAAGTAAAATCCTGACCAGTTTTTAAATTATCAGGTACATGAACATAAGACTTATTTGTCACAAAATGGTGCCTCCTTGTAGATGTTATACATGCTGCATAAAGAGGCCCTGGCAGAGGACCCTCCGCTCTCTTTAGAGATCTCCGTCTGCTTAGCACTGAAGGCTTGCCGATTGTGCCATATTTAAAATGCTCACTTGGCAAAAAAAAATTTATAGAGAAAACAAACTCCGAACATAGGATGTTTTTCTCTAAACAAAAAAGTACAAATTATACTGAAGCATAGGGAGTTTTCTCTCTCTGTGGGCTCCATTCTAAATTTTCCTGGCCTTGGCTACCATCCCTCGCATGGCAGACATGGGCAGGCAAAAGGAGAGATGGTTGCCTTGCTCTCAATAGAGTGGGACGCCCATCACTGATGTGGTGGCCCCTTGGCAGATAGACCATTAGGTCAGAAGACGTCAAAGGCAGAGCCAGTGCTGGATGTGTAAATATAGCTCTTTCCCTAACCATAAATCAAGACTGGGAACCATGGGTTTTGTGGAGCGAGAGCATTGCAGATTTAAGGTAGTGCTCATCCAAAGATTAAATAAGGGCCAAAGTGCCCGCTGACTGTAAATCAGGATACCGCCAGGCTACCACCTTCTGATCAAGAGAGGTAAACCATTACGGCCAACAATGAATTTCACATGGCGTGTTTTACCTGTTCTATGCTGACCCAGAATAACAGTGGTGATAGACACTGGTGCTATCGAGTAAGACCTCTATGACGAGCTTGAAAGACTGTAGTTTTAGTGGAGTGCATAATGCTAATCACAATTCTACCTCTTGACCGGTTGACTTTGAGTCATAAGTTCTGATCAGTATTTCCGCTGGGCATAATGGTAAGCCCTTCATGATTAACTTGTTGTTGTAGAATTCAGGTATAGATCTTTGTTTTCAGTGCACAGCTCATGAGCATTAAAATAACAGGCAAGTCTCTGAGGAAGGGTGCATGATTCCTGAAATGCATATATGAAATCATGTTCACTACAGGGGCAAGTCTTGTAATAACGTGTACTTTTTTATTCTATGCAGATCAGCTGTTTCCTGGTCTGGAAGCATTCTTTTCTGAACAGAAACAGCCTTGCAGAACATTGTGCATATTACATAATGGTCATTATTCAAGACATCGCACCTAAAAATGAAGCTTTTTTGGGAATTGTTCTTAGTCCTGAGATTTTGAACTGGTTGATGGTTTGAAAGCACTGGTGTTAATTTTATTGGCAACGGTGAGGTAACATTAATGATACAATCACTTCTTCGTTCGAGTTCAGTCTCATCACTTTCAACTCAATCTATCAATCAACAGCTGAACATCACAAGTATACACAGTATTCCATAATCTGCCTTTTTAATACTCTCTTTGAGCTAGAAACATAATCTGTGTTGGTGATTAGGCGCCAAATGCTGCAGATCAATAATTAAGAGACCCTGACAATAGTAAGTCCAAACAGTGATAAAGGTCTGAATATCTTTCCACTAAATATACACGTGTTCAATTCTATGCCACTTATCCTATGGACTTGCCTTAAATGGGGGATCCCAATGTTGAACCTTGAGAAGACCCTCGAGGTCTTATCTTCAGTTAATCGACTAGCGTTTGCCTAATATCTCAAACTGTACAAAGCCTCAGAGCAGCCAGGCTGAAATAGCCTTTGAGTGTTTTTTTCATTCTCCATGACATGCATTTGGCATTCAGACGTACACTACCAGTTACCTTCATTAACCATATGAGGCACCCGATTACAACAATGACCAATTACCCCCTCTTTTACTGAATACACAACGTTTTCTTACCATGGAGTATTAGTCACTATTTACGGGTTTCCTCTCTTATCCTCTTCATCAGGATTGTCCTCCAATAACATCAAATTATGGAATTCTTTAATTTCAGATATATATATGTTCCAATTGCCTAGGTTTACACCGGGTCCTAAAACATTGTGCCTATACAAATCTTTAACAGATTTTAATCTACCAACATTGTGTAGAGGTAGCTACAGCCGAGTTTAGCTTGCTTTTATTTAAGCTCCCTTATTGGGCAACGTAGTTGTTCCTCCTGTCTGATTGAGCTGGAGGGTTTGTGTTGGAACTCAATGTTCATTCGCTTTACTAAATATATTCAGTGTCTCCTGCATCTGGAGGCTCCGCACATGCCCTGAAGTGTTTGACTATCATTAAGATGCACAGGCGATGGAAAACAGGTTCACTGTTTACCCTAGCAGCAGCCGCACCTCTAAGGCAGGAGACTGCAAACATCTAAAACGAATATCTCTTGAACCACGTGAATTCTACCTTTTGTAACAAATCCTTTCAAACACAGAGCAATGATGTGAAAATACGAGTAAAAAAATATATTTGAAGAGAATCGTGACTATGTTGTAAAAATATTCTTAAAGGGAAAGTACCACCTAATCCTAACATCCTGGGGTAAGTGTAAATACTTGTCACAAAAATAGCAAAATTCAAAGTCGGCAAAGAGTGACCGATAAAGGAATTATTGAACTTGTACATACAAGTCTACCTCCCAGAGATGTATGAAAGCATTTTTGACTTCAGCTAAATCTATTGAGCCTGGCGCTTAATCTTTTCCTTTCCTCAGAACCGCTATCCCCCAAAAATATTAAAACTGTGTTTGTTGCGCGGCTTAAATCTTTGAGACAACAGCTGAAAATTTTAAGATATTGGATTATTTGGGGAGGGTGACTACCCACCTCAAGAAATAATCACAACCCTTGCTAAGCTGAACCTTCTAAGTCCCTAAAATAACCAGCACTCAACTCCCTGATAGCCATGGCACAGGGCAAACAGGCTTGACTTAGGGCAATGTGTAACATATATATGCAGTGCCACCCAGTAATGAAGTCTAAATGCTACACAATAAATATCTGAAACTGAATTCGAAATATAGAGTAAAAATTAATAAAGAAAACAATACAGAAATGAAACAAATCCAATAAGGGGAACAGAACATATGCATTTTTACAACTTTAAGTAGGTATAGCGCATAGAAGCATGAGGTGCCAAGGATAGTCAATGGTCATGGTAGGCCGGTGCCTATGTGCAATATGACGCTGACCATGAATAAACACATGTCAGATACACCAACCACGTTCATCCTGATCAAAAAGTTTACTTTCTGACTTCAGTCCCATAAGTCCCAATCCACCACACTTCTTAGGCCCACCCCCTCCTCCCCCCAAGCAGTGGACCAACAGCGGGGTCCAGTTCAGGTTCAATTGTCTCAGAGCAGTTGCAGGAAAGACCTCTTGTAGCTTGTTGTGTTCCTGTAGCTTTAACAGGTCAGGCTCATGTCTCTTGGAGTTCACGTCTTTGTCCTTGGTACAAGATAAAGTAGTTTGAGTCTACCTGGACTTTTCTAAGGTCATAGACAGCAGGCTCAGCCCTCTTATGACTTTCCTCAGGTTTAGAAGTATTCTGAAGTGTGTGCCAGGAGAACCCACATTTATGCCTGGATTGAGCTAGTAGGTTGGAATGACTTCTGGGCATGCCCTAGCAAGTGCGGTAAAAGTTCCCCGGGTCAACCCTATCCACTTTGGGTAATTTCAAGATGGTGGACATCTTCAGCTCTGAAGATTCTGGTCTGTGTGGGGAGTGTACTAAGGTCAGTACTTAATTTGTAAAAGAATAATTGCCGGACTCATGGTTTTACTCAGAAGCCCGCAGCCAACTCTATCGAATTTGAGGAGTGCCTAATGTCACAGCTGCGTTGTTCTGATCACACCTCAGACTTCTTTCATCCACCATCAGACACTCCCTTTCCCTTTATCTCACTCTTGCCACTTCCTGCTTTCTTCCTTTGTGACGATTTTTCCATGTTTATGTTTCACCTTCTTTGCCCCTTGTGTTTTGCTCTGGTGCAAAGTCTGATGAGGAAAAATAAGAACCGGTTCCCAAAACTAAGGCCCTACCTGCAGCCGCAAGCTCAAATAAGACATTGACAATGGTAATCCTAATGTCCCCCCACATATGCCATTAAAATTCAATTTGAGTCAGTCACTGTAGCCCGAATAATCCAAAGGAAGAAGTCTGGTAGAACAAAGTAGGATTTTCCAGCAATCTGACAGTGGATGCACAGGAATTGTCTTAGCATCCTTTTTTCATCCCTTGAAGTACGTCCCAAGTGTTATATGTAAAAACCCAGCAGACAGTCAAGCAAAATGTGACACTCCAGAAGGATTCGACACTAATTTCAAAAAGAGGTTCACTGTTATTGGAGCCAGAAAGAAAGGGCTTACTGGGGTGTCAGCTAACATTTGCCTGTGACGGGAAGGATTCTTTGAAGTGCGCCCCAAGTGTTATGTTTAAAACCCCAGCGGACCCATCAAGCAGGAATATGACATTCAAGCAGGATTTAACACGTAATGCCAAAAATTATGCTCACAGCCCTACCCTGTATATTTTGTCAGGTTCCGAGGAATCATCTCTGCCCATTCCGGTCAGTCTATTGTTTGCTCCTGGAAGGCATTTCACACCCATTCACACCTATGCAAATGCTATTTTCTGCAGGAGCAAATGCATATTGTGCTCCAGAGACTTTAGGCAGGGAAACTGTAACCTTCTAAAAGTACCTTTTCCTTAATATTTCAGACAGTGTGACTTGATCTTTGCATTGGATGTTTAATAACTATTGGAAATAGTTATCAAATTATTTTTGAGTGGTTTTCTAACCTAGATCATTATTAAATGTAAAAATGTAAACCAATGATTTCCTTTGGCGTTGCTACGGTAAAAATTGCTTTTGGGGCTTTTTCATTGAAAGGACATCTTTAACAATAAATCCCTATATGTTCTACTCTCAAATACCATGTACCCACCCTCGTGGTCAATGAGGCGTACATAGGGTGAACAAATAAATATTTAAAATGAAGGTTTTGGCCTGCCAAAAGGTTTTATTTTGACACATTGACTTTGCACTTTAAAACTGCAACAGCCTGGCTACAAATTGTAGGCCTGCAGCCATTCTTGTTCTGTCTCTGTTTTGGGTGGCACAATGGGTGCTGCAGTCCAGTAGTGGCATCTAATGTACAGGCCATAGGCACGCTTTGTACCATATACTAGGGACTAATAGGTGAAATTTCACCATTTTTAAAGATGGAGCACAGGCACTTGACCACTGGTTAGCAGGGGTAAAGTGCACAAAGTTGTACAGCCCGCAAAAATATAGGGTCCAGCACAAGGTGAAAAATCCAGGGTGACCCTGCAGAAAAGGCAAATTTCTAGGGCAGGTGTTCTGTCCTCTGTCTCTCCGAACAGCGCATGCAGCACTTCCAGGTTAGAGATGGCCTCACGAGCAACAGTCTTGAGGTGCTCTTCTCTCAGAGCAGGTAACCCCAAACCCACTGTCCTCCTACTGTTAATGGCCCCCCTCCTACGCCTTATTCTCCATCTGGACTTCCATACTCTCCTTTTGATAGCAGAACACCAACAAATCTGTGTTTTTGGGGTATGCTCGAAAAACGACACACCATCTCTTCATCACCACTGGAATTTCATTGCCAAGGATGCAGTCAATGGGCATCGCGGGGCTGACAATGACTCTCCTCTGAGACTGTACCCTCTGCCATTCTAAGTATACCTGGGCCATAGGGCAGAAGAAGTCCTGTCCATGGGCCTGTGTTACCGTACATATTTGTCCTGGGAGGTACAGTTCTGGGGAAACCAGCCTGGCTACCACCGCAGTCTCGCTCCGAAAGAGCAATACCACGGACTTCATTCAGGGTGAACTCCTGGAAGTGATGGCTCCAGCCCTCTGAGAACACCAGCTTACTTTCTGGGTCCACTTCTCAACTAAGGGACACTAGGGCATGCTCTACTCACTCCTGTTGGGGGTAACCTCCCCCTTAGGAAACACTGGCTTCCTCTGTGGAGTGCCTATCTGTGGGTGGTTTCCGGGGGCAGGCAGAGCCCCCCACTTCTGCCCTGAATGAAGACAGTCATAACACTTGGGTGGGTGAAAGGATACCATGGGCTTACACCCATCAGAACCCCCTTGTGCTCTAAAGTGGTATAGGAATCCTTCCTCTCCAAAAACTTTTCAGACTGTTTGGGGAACTTCTCAGATTTATTCGGGCCTTCCCCCTCTCTTTGCTGAGGGGTACCTGCAACACCCTACCAGGGGTCACTCCCAGGTACATTTATAAACACTCTCGTGCTGAGAGCGTGGTATCTACTAGGTGCTGGCGCACCTCTGTAAAACACTTACTTAGAATGTGTTCTTTCAAAAATAAATTGGGCCTATGTATTGGACTACACAATGCGGACTTCCTCACGTGTGTGAGCGATCTGGGAATCCTCCTTCTTGGACTCCTCTGCCATGCTACTCAGATCCACTTCCATTCTTTCCAAAAACACAAGTACAGAATTGGAGAATAGGAATGAAATTTAGAAAATTTTTAAAAAAGACCAATTTAAATCTGAAGTCAATTTTAAAATAAAAAGACTATTTTGATTTCAAATTACAAAAGGGTTTTTTGATTTTAATTTAAATCACTGGGTGGTACTGCAAAACAGAAGTTCTGGATATCACAGCTGAACACCAATGTAACACCCCCTCCCTTCCTCTCCAGTCCTTACATCCATCACAGACGCTCTTTCCTGAACATTAATATCAAGTCCATTAGTTGCAACCGAGCTCCCCTCCCCACTACATTCCTCCGTAAGACACTTCCCCCTGACCGCTACTCCAGCATTAACACCCTTATCAGATTCTGCATCCTCCCCTAGAATCAACACACCGCCCCCTATGGTCATCATTACACCTTGTAAAACCAGCATCCCCACAAGCGCACCCCCACTACACACCGCTAACCCCCCACTACGCACTGCTACACCTCCTCCATCCAATACCCTTTCCCCCACTGTCGCCATTATCCCTTGCATACTCCTCACTCCCGCGACCACAACCACACCACACATCTCTACACCTGCACCCGCTCCTCATTCCAGTCCTCCCCACCCTGACATGAAGCGGGAACCAGATAGGTCGCGCCTCAACAACAACATCCTAGAAGATTTTTCAGAAAGAAGGAACTGTATGGCTGACAAAGGTCCAGAACCTCAGTTTCAAAGTAAGTCCAAATTTCTAGGTTTCAGTGCACAACAACGTCTCGAGCTTGCCACACCAAAGCTCCACTGTGAAGACAGATACAGGATTTTTTTCAAAATGGAGACGGTGCACTATTAATCAGTCCAAAGAGCTTTAATTTTCAAAAATAGTCCTTTTTATTATATTTCAAAGTTCTTAAAAGGCCTCAGCCGACGTGTTTCGTTCCAAGTTGGAACTTCTTCAGGGCTCAGAAGATGGTGAATAAACGAGTAGTTGTAGACTGAATCTTAATTGGTATATGGGTCCACCCCTTGTGTCACACAACGCGGCGCTTGCTCTCCGTGGAGCGATCTTTGAGAAAATATATGTTTAATATGCGGAGTCCCAGAAAAAATATATTTTGGCGACCCTCTTCAAATCAGTGTATGATGAATATACAAAGGACAGAACCCCCTCCACAGGCACCAGTTTAATTTGAGGTAAAGTGTAGAGTGAGGGAAAGATCTGGGTCACCCTAAATGGAGGATCATCCAGCTTAAGGAAAATAAGGGCATATATAACCCCCGAAATGTAAGCAATGGCACCTCCTTCCCTTAGGTGACGGGAGAGGCGTACCGTAGTCGTGCAAGTAGAAGCACGACTATGGTACGCTGGATGATCCTCCATTTAGGGTGACCCAGATCTTTCCCCCACTCTACACTTTACCTCAAATTAAACTGGTGCCTGTGGAGGGGGTTCTGTCCTTTGTATATTCATCATACACTGATTTGAAGAGGGTCGCCAAAATATATTTTTTCGGGGACTCTGCATATTAAACATATATTTTCTCAAAGATCGCTTCACGAAGAGCAAGCGTCGCGTTGTGTGACACAAGGGGTGGACCCATATACCAATTAAGATTCCCGGCACGTCTACAACTACTCGTTTATTCACCATCTTCTGAGCCCTGAAGAAGTTCCAACTCTGAACGAAATGCGTCGGCTGAGGCCTTTTAAGAACTTTGAAATATAATAAAAAGGACTATTTTTGAAAATTAGAGCTCTCTGGATTTATAGTGCACCGTCTCCATTTTGAAAAAAAAACATCCTAGAAGATGCGCTACTATTTCCCCCCAACACTCACAGAACCACTATACACAACCCTAGAGGCATTGTAGAAAACAACCTTAGACAAGTTCCCCTTAGTCAGGAACCTACTACATCCCACATTATGCCCTGCCTTAAGTGTATACTACTAAACTGTAGATCAGCCTCAAGACATGCAGCCAACATAGCTGACCTCATTTTCTCACTAGAACCTGAATTGCTCATGTTAACTGAAACCTGGTTAAATGATTCCTCTACACCCATCATTGACATACTTGTACCTCCGAACTACAACATCATCAGACTCAATAGAATCGATAAGATAGGTGGTGGTATTGCCTGCATACACCGGAATAGTATCTCAGTAAACAAATCCATATCCCCTATTTTCCCTTCTTGTGAAAACATATCTCTTGACATCAACAGCAATGGCAAACCTATATGCCGTCTACACACCCTATATCACCCACCTGGTGATAACCTCACGTTTACCGAACACTTCATGGATATAGTCTCTACCAATGCAGGACTTCAAACTACCCAAATATTTCTCTGAGACCTCAATCTCCACTGGAATGATACCAGTGATGCAGTGGTCAATAGTCTCAAAAACGTCCTCGCTGACCTAGACCTCATCCAAATTTGCAACAGTTCTACGCATGATAAAAGGTGCAACCCTTGATTTAGTAATCTCTAAAGCGGAATCTATACAGCTAAACACGATCCATCCATGTGACTGGTCAGATCATCACATCTTCTTTATCAATGAAACGTTGAAATATAATTAGGGTCAGCCCTCAAGACATAAAGTATGGAAAAGGGACCTGAAAAACGTTGTCCCTAGCATAAACACTGCTCAGAACTACAAGCTACTTCTTCCTCCTGATGGGATATCAGATGTTCATGAGCTCACCAACCACTACTTTAATTCCATGAATGTGATTCTAAATGAGGTGGCACCCCTTAAATTGAAGAGAGTCTCTACAAAAGATTCTAAGCCTTGGTACGATGGTAGAATAAATGAGGACAGACGAGCCCTAAGAATAACTGAACGCAGATGGAGAGCTGCTCCATCAGCCATCCATCTCAAGATACTAAGAAAGAAGAGAAATGCATATTATAGAAAGATCAAGCGCACAAAAGCAGACTTCTTCACACACCAATTAGACCAGGCAAAAAATCGTCCCAGAAAACTTTTTGAGTTAATCAAAACTCAATGGAAGATGCACCTCACCTCCCCCTAGATAAGTGTCTCACAACCAAACTGTGAAGATTTTGCCTCATTCTTCACTCAGAAGACTGAAACCATAAATAAAGACCTTCACAACGATCTAATCGCTCTCACTGTCTCCCATACGAACCCCTCGCCTTTCCGTCTAAGTGCTCCACAGCCAAACTCATCGAAGTTCGATCTAAAAAATAATGCATCTTGGTAGTCTTTTAATACCTACAATGAAGAATCTATTCTTAAAATGCTTACTGCATTGAACCCGGCTAATTACTTCACCCACCCTCTCCCTCCAAACCTCATAAAAGTCTTCATCCCATTGTTGTTGCCTCTATGGACCAAGATTATAAATAACTCCCTACGCCAAGGGTGCATTCCTGACACCCTCAAAGCCGGGTAGGTATTCCCCATCCTAAAGAAACCTACCACGGACCCTGCGAATTTAAACAATTCCCTTCCAATATCCCTACCTTGGCCAAACTCCCAGAAAAATGTGTACATCTCCAGTTGGTAAAATATATTGAACATTTTAACCTACTCAACAAATACCAATCAGGTTTCCGTGCAGGTCACAGCACTGAATCAGTCATGACTCATATAAACAATGAACAAATCCTGGATCAGAATGGAGCCAGCTTACTCATCTTGCTAGACCTTTCCTCTGCCTTTGATACCGTCAAACATGAAAACCTGATCGATCTTCTGAAACACAGAATGGGACTATCTGGATCAGTTCTAAATTGGTTCACTTCGTTCCTCCAAAATAGATTGCAACGGTTTAAGGTCAACCTCTCACTGTCCAAGCCCGTCCTGGTTACGTTAGGAGTTCCTCAAGGATCTTCACTATCCCCGACACTGTTCAATTTATTCATGGAACCACTCACTGAAATTCTCAACTCGTCTAACGTGCATTATCACATGTACGCTGACGACACACCACTATACCTTAAGATCCATACCCTAGAAGACATCAAAGCTCTCAACACAAAGCTCGGAAGAACTCAGATGTGGTTGGCTGAAAACAACCTAAAACTGAAAGCCCTCAAGACCGAATTCCTCTTAATCGCTCCTCCCGCTCAGGTACCCAGAATGCAAGAATTGATCAACCACCTTACTGCACTCAATTGCCAACCTCTCATCGTTGACTCAGCAATATCGCTGGGAATTACACTGGATAGAAACCTCAATATGCAAAAGCACATTAGCAATACGACAAAAGGAGCAAATTTTCAGTTACATACTCTGAGAAAACTGAAACCCTTCCTGCCGGAAAAGGACTTCAAATTGGCAGTACAAGCTCTAGTCATCCCAAGAATTGATTACGGGAGTATCTCTCTCTGCGGCCTGCCCAGAGTTGCAACGGCCCCTCTAAGAGCCTCAATCAACGCTGCAGCAAGACTTCTCACAGGGTCCAAAAGAAGCTCACACATATCTCCTGACCAAAAAGTCCTTAATTGGCTACCTTTTGAAGCTAGAATACATCTGGAAATAGCATGTATAACGCATAAGGCCATTTACCATAATGCACCTAGCTATTAGGCACAGAAACTAGCGCCCTCATGTGGGGCGAGAGCTTCAAGAAGTGCTAAAACCCTTCTTCTGAAATCGCAAAAGTTCAACAAGAAGAAAACATATTTCTTTTTTTTTTAATTAGTTTTAATGATACATAATCACAACAACCACATAAACTCCCCCCCCCCCCAGTACCATACACCGTGCATTACTTCTATACTGTAAGGATTGACCCAGCAATCTGATAATTACACAGCCGTTATGCCAACAACCCGGCCGGTGGGCAGGCGGCGTTAAATACTTGCGTCTCCATCGTTCTTATCTAGTTGATTATCCCTCCTGGTCAACTCTACCGAAATGCCCCCAGATGAATTTGCTGCACCCCCCTATTGTCACTCCGGGGACTATCTGAAGAGCCACCACCCACTCCTTATTACGTCCCCCCACCTCCCCGTCCGGCCCCCCCCCCCCACTTCTCACCCCAGACTTCCTCCTCCCCACATTTCCACTCTCCTAGTCAAGTGCTTACCCTGGGCACCACTCAATTCTAGGTATCTTCTACTGAACCCTGGTGGGGTCCTATCGTGCCTTCCTGTGTTGGCTCCTCTGTCCCTCGGGCAGTCAGTCCTGTGTCCTCCGTCTCCCCAGTGTTTCTACTAACTTGCGCTGTGTACAGCCGCCAAAAGTTTTTGGGGACGACTCCTAGGTGGCAGTAGCTCATTGTAATTTTCTGCCTGAGTACAGCAGTACAGCATGTCGTGTGTCCAACGTTTAACCGTGGGCGTCGGTCCTCTCATCGAGCACAGGGCCACCACTCATTTAGCTATTAGCATGCCCATGTCAACTAGTCTACGTAAAGCCCTGGGCAATTTTTGGGAGTACCCCAAGAGTGCAAGCGCCGGGTCTAGTTCTAGCTCCACTTCCACTATCCTACTTACTTCCCTGAATATTTCCTTCTAGTATGCATGCACACTCGGGTATAGCCACGCCAGATGTGGGAAGTCCGCTGCTGGGGCATGGCACCTCTCGCATTCTGCCTCCTCCAGAAGTCCATATCTGAATAGGCGTTTCAGGGTGTAATATACCCTATTAATGTATTTAAAGTAGCCTATGTCTTCCGTGTAGTGAAATCCTCCTGGTGCTCTCGCAGCAGTAGCGCCACATCTTGTCATCAATCATTATTTGCAGATACCTTTGCCATGCAAGCCTTGCTGCAGTGTATGGATTCTCCCTATGTGACATTGCTATTTTGTAGAGATTTGTCACTACTTTACGAGGAGATTCCGCCTTTATCACATAGGTGAGTTCAGGGACCTCCGGCGGTTCCTCCAGGTCCTCCCCCAGCTGTTCTAATAGGGCCATTCACACTCTGTGAAATTGGAATCTTTGTAGTGGTGTGCCCTCACCCCCTGTCTCCCCAGCCTATTCCCAGTTCTTAGCCTTCCCGTCTCTGAATAGATCCCCTATCTCTGCCGGGGGTCAGCCAGTGGACCCAGTCAATCGGCATTTTAGGAGAGTACATCAATGACTCCCCTGTTGCTGCAGTAGGCTATGCCAAGCATGATTGGTAGCAGTGATAGTCTAAGATTCCAGTATTGTGGTCAACCGTTTTAAAGATCGTCGCCGTTGGGGGGAGTGGGTCTGCAAACAGTTTTTCCATAGAAACATGTGGGATGTTGGGGTCCCCGTGTATCCAGGTGTGCATGTGTGCACTCTGTGCGACCCTGTATTAAAGCTCGAAGTCCGGGACACCCAGGCCCCCCATACTGTATGGTAAGGTGAGTACCCGCCACCGTACACACGCTTGCTTTTCCGCCCACGCTAGCTTTAACATAATTTAGTTTAGTCACAGGGAGATTCATCAACAGGAACAGCAGCCTAGGCAGCACAACCATCTTCATAATAGAGATGCGCCCCAGAAGAGAGAGAGGGAGCCTGCACCAGGTGTCAACATCCTCCTCCAATTTGCTAATAGCCACTCCGTAGTTTTCTCTGAACACTATCTCAGAGTCTGTATGCAGCCAGACTCCCAAATATCTAACTGTGTCGGTGGTCCACTGCAGCGGAAACTCCATGTCAAATTCCCGCGTGGCCGGGGTCAGAGGGAAGGCCATGGATTTCATCCAGTTTACCCTCAGGCCAGATAGTGCACCAAAATGTACCACTTCTCGGAGCACCGCAGTAAGATTGTTTTCGGGATCTCGGACGTACAACTGAGTGTCGTCTGCGTACATGGAAACTACAATCCTGTAGGTAGGAAAGCCAATGCCCTCGTTCCCATGGTATTCACGTAGTGTGCACACCAATGGTTCCGCTACAAGGGCATACAGCAGGGGAGATAGCGGACAGCCCTGTCAGGTCCCTCTGGATATAGGGAAGGAATCAGTGACCAGGTTTCCCAGGCGGATCCTTGCGCTAGGTCTATGGTACAAGGTGCCAATCATTTGCAAAAACGCCGATCCCAGACCCATCTTAGTTAGCACTTGCTGCACGAAGGGCCATTCCACAGAGTCGAAGGCCTTCTCCATATCGAGAAACACTGCTACTGCTTTAGTGTCCTGCTTTACATGATGAATCGTTCCAAAGACAGTTCGGATATTGAATGTGAGGTTCCTATTCGTGATGAATCCCGCCTGTTCCGGGGCGACCAATGTCGTTGCAAGTAGCGCTAGGCGGGTAGCCAGCACTTTAGCATATATCTTAGTGTCCACATTTAATAATGAGAGGGGCTGGTACGAGCCACACTTGTCCAATGGCTTACCCTGCTTGGGTATAGCCAACAAATATGGCCTCCCTCATCGACTGAGTCATACTTAACATCTCACATAGGTCATCAAATAGTGTTGCCAGGTGCGGGAGCAGTAAGTCCGCAAACGCTTTATAGAAACCTACCGTGAGCCCATTTGCTCCCGGGGCGCTCCCAGACTTCATACTCGAGAGAGCCTCCACTATTTCATCCTTTTCTATGGGGGCCATTAGAAATTCTCTGTGAGTGTTTGTGAAAGTTGGGAGCTCGATAAGTTCCAGGTATTCCAAAATCTCCTCCTCTAGGTCCCCACATTTGGACGAATACAGGTCTGTATAGAATTGCCTAAATCTTTGTGCAATGTCTGCTTCATCTGTGAGGACCTCCCCCTCCTCTGATTTCACCTCGACTACCTGCAGCTCACCTCTCCTCCCCTTAAAGACGCTCGCAAGGACCAAGCTCGGCCTGTCTCCCTCTCCATATGTGCGGGCCGACTCATACTTCCCCATGTGTTTAATCTCCCGGTCGGCCTCTTCGTGGTACTCTGCAAGCAGTGTCTTAATCTCTTCCTCTAAAATCGCATCCGCCTCACTCTGCTGTCTTTCCTCTACCCGCCCCAATTGCCTCTCTGATTCAGCTAATCTTGTCCTAATAGCTTTGAGGACCCCTGAGTGTTTAGCTGTTGCTATGCCCCTAATGTAAACATTAAATGCCTCCCATACTGTTTGGAAGCTGTCCACCGAGCCTATATTTGACTCGAAGTAGACGTCAATTGCCTCCACCAGCTCCCCCCAAAAAAGTGGATCCAGGAGTAAATAGGGCGGGAAGCGCCATGTAAAGGGTTGTGTTGTTTTTTTTCGGGGTGGAAAGGACCAACAGCACTGGGGATTGGTCGGAGAGGGTGCGTGGGAGGACCTTGCAGTCCGTGAGCTGCCCCAGCAGAGAGGCTGGAGCCAGTAATCAATACGAGTGTGAATGTTGTGGTAGGCCGAATAGTGTGTGTTACCGCCCTGAACTGGGTTGCGTACCCTCCACACGTCCTCTAGGTCCATACTGTTCAGAACGCTATCCAACATTTGCGCAGCAGCAGAGGGTCTGCGGTTGGAGCCCGCAGATCTGTCCAATGCCAGGTCTCGTACTAGGTTAAAATCCCCGCCCCACAGGAGTTGTGCGTTGTGGTAACTGTGGACAGCTGCTGCCAAAGATGCATAGAACTCTGGGCAATCATAATTAGGTCTGTAAACGTTCACTATCACCAAGTCCAACCCTTGTCCCTTACATCTGGATATGACAAATCGCCCTTGCGAGTCTGCCCTTAACAGGTCTAATGTGTACTGAAACTTGGGGTTCACCCATGTTAGTACTCCTCTGGCATGTGTCGTGAATCCTGCTGATGTGATGTTACCCGCAAGCCCCCTGCTGCGAAGCATTGTGCGCATCTGTGGGAGATGGGTCTCTTGCAGGAGTGCATCGTCCACGTGCTGCCTGTGTAGGTAGACCAGGACCTTCCGCAGCTTCTGGTAATCGTTAAGTCCCCTGACGTTCCACGTAAGTGCTCTAATTTTGTCCACCTGCCTGGGGGTCTCGGCTTCAGCCGTTTCCGCCATCCCTGTTGTCGCTAAACTTCATGTGTATTTGTTTTCTGTGTGTACCTGCACTGTGCACTATGGACAAAACCCACAGCAATCCCTCCCTACAACCCACGATCTCCCCTTGACTCTCAATAATACCGTCCCCCCACCCAGAGCAGGCCTCCCCCAACCTGGTCATGCAGCACCCTTGACCCCTCCCACCTGCCCCCTCTAACTCCCTCGATAACAAACCCCTCCGAAAACGTCTGTGGTGTTTAGCACGTGTGGGCAGAGGTTGCTTCATATGAAATAATTGTAACTTTATCACCTTTGGCCTGTTACCCCTCCCGCCCTCGCCGAGCCGTATCTCTTGCATTATTCAATGCCTAGGTAACTTGTGTTAGTCCGTCATGTTTTTTCAGCAGTAGTGACTCGTGTGGGGTTAACCCCCCTCCCCCCCGGCACCACAGTCCGGTTTTTGCCCTTGTGGGCCCTCGTGCCCAGCCCCATGACACGTTCTGGGCTTCTCGCCCTGCAGTTTAGATGTAAGGCTGTGTTTTTGCCCCTTGCTATACAGTTAGCTGTGTCTCTCCTTCTCCCTCGTCCCCGCTCCCTGAGAAGGAGGCGAGCAAGTCTAATTGTCTCTAAGTCCAGGCTCACAACCCCCCACTCCTCCCATTCCTTCTAACCCCTCAGGTATGCAGAGTCTTAGGGCTTCAGTCCTGTCCGTCCTACTGGCCGCCAGACGCTTTTTCGGACATCTGTCTTTCAGGGTCTTTGCAGTGCTCTTTCGACCATCCCTTCAGTGCTTGCTGCAAGGCCCTCGGGCCCGTGAATAGGGGAGAATTTCCCTGCTGGTTAACCCTCAGCCTAGTGGGGTACAGCATGGCATAGTCTATGCCCAAATCTCTCAACTGCCTCTTTAATGGAACAAAGTGTTTGCAGGCTTCTTGTACCCTTGCTGTGAAGTCCGGGTAAATCGAGATGTTGGAACCCTCAAATTGTAGCGATCCTTTCTCCCTTGCAAGACGTAACGCAGTGTCCCTAGCTCTATAGTTAAGCAGTTTTGCGATTATGGGACGCGGTGGGGCCCCTGGCCGAGGGCGTGGGCCCAGTGACCGATGCGCCCTTTCAACAACAAACATCGGTGAGAAGACTCCCTCTTCTAGTAGGGTGACCAGCATTCTTTCTACGAACAATTCCATGTTCCCGGTGGAGGTCGTCTTCGGCAGACCCGTGATTCGCAGGTTACAGCGTTGCGAACGGGCCTCCAGATCCTCCACTTTACCCTGCAGAGATTGCATGAGTTTCCCCAGTTTTTTGTGATCTGTGTCCAACTCCGTGTGCTCTTTCTCTACTTCGGTGATCCTTCTTTCCAACATGTCCAACCTCTCCGCATGTCTGTCCATTCTATATGTCAGCGCGTCCATCTTCGTGCCCAGTGAGGCTATGCTGTTCTGTAAGCCTTTCTCCATGGCTAAAAGTAGACTTTGGTTGTCCGTGCCCGCAGAGTCGCTCTCCGTGGCCATCACTCTCTCTTTCTCTGTCTCGGCAGCATCATGGGACTTAGAGCGCTTTTGCTCAAAGGACAGTTTGGCTTGTGCTCTATCGCCTTTCCCCATGTCGTCTATTTGTCTGCCACGTGTGCCCACGCTACCAACGTTCCCTCTCTGCTCGGGCCAGACTCCGGTGTCCCCGCTTCCGCCCTGGGTCTGCTGCGGTCGACTGACCAGTATCCTCCAGGTATCACCGCCGACTCTGGTATCCGCAGCCTGTCTCTCTCCACTGTAAACAAGCCCCCTCTAATTCTCGGGTAGGCTGTAGCGTTGGGCCTCCGTTGCTCCTCTGCTAGTTCTGTATCAGTTCTGCAGCCGGACCTGCCAAGCCTCACTGAGACCACTATGTCTCTGACTCCAGAGCCTTAGTACTAGTCCCCGCAGTTTGCTCACCCAATGTAGACGCTCTCCTAGGGCCACTCCTACTCCATGGCACTGTTATCTCACTCACGTGGGGGAGACGCAATATAGCGCCGGGCAGATGCTCAGCCAAGTCTCTCTCTGGGCCACTAGCACACTTTTTGTAGGCAGTCAGAAGCTCCTCTCATGCCCCGCCGTCTCCTGCGCCAAAAGAGTTCACTAGGGCCTGTGGTCACCTCCTCTTAGGCTCTCCCCAGCCACCATCAATGCTCCAAGTTGAGATCAGGTCATCCACTGGGTCTCCACAATTTCCTGGTGCCCGCACTCTTCAGCACACTGTGGGTCGCCTAGTGCCTCCACCTCCCCTGGGCTGCCATGTTCATAGCGTGCTGTCCGACGCTACCGCGCCCACCGTGGTAGCGTCTGCTGGTGTGCTCTCATGTTCGCGTGCTGCAGCACTTCACCCCGCTATTCTTTTTCGGCTACAAATCACCACCATGCCCGGGGCGGGTGCACCTCCCTCCGCGGGCCGCACAGCAGGCCGGCAAACACTCCTACAGTCTCTCCGCCCTGCGCGCTCTCTCCCTCAGTGCGCCCCCCGGAAGGCAGAGGGGGGGGGGGTCGACTTTGCTCTCAGCGGTCGTCGGGCCTGCCGCTGGGCACAGCAGTCACCTCAGGGAGAGGGGGGGGGGGGGTGAGGCCGCCCCCGGGCAGATGCAGCAGGAGGCCCGGGCAGCGCCGCACGTCCCGTGACGCAGCTCCGCCCCACCCCTCACTCTGGTCTGCGGTCCTGCGGCCCACCAGTCACCTTTGCGGCTCCTCCAGCTTTCTCCGGGCACCCGCCACGCAGCGCAGCCGGCGTTTCTACATCTGGTGTCGCTGCCTCTCCGCACTCAGAAGCTATCTATTGGGCAGCTATATCGCCCATATAATGCAGGATACTGCAGGATATTGGTTTCGGAGAGACGGAGCTCGGGGCTCAAGTGACCATCTTGGTCGCTGGCAAGCTCCGCCCCCCACAAGAAGAAAACATATACCCGAACCTTTTCAGGGATGGCGCCCAGGATATGGAACACGCTACCCCCAGAAACCAGACTTAATCCTTATACGGCATGTTTCAAAAAATAAGTGAAATCGCTTCTCATGGCCAAATTCACTTAAGCATGGACTACGGTTATTTTTCTACATAACATATCCTCTTCACAGATCTTTATGCTGTATTTTGGCCATCCAGGTCTCCTGGATATACTGTATTTATATACTGCTTGCTATGCATTGAATGTTTTCCTATGCACATTATTCCCATGTATCTTTCTATGATAGTATGCTCTTCAACTTCAAGGACTAGCTTTGAACCCTATGATTTTTTCTTTGTATTGTTAACTATGCCACCAATCCTGTAAAGCGCTCTGATACACGCAAGGGTCTGGTTCGCGCTTTATAAAACTTTAAAAATAAAATAAATAAAATAAAATTATTTGGGGTAGGGGCCTTAAGGAATAGTCACAACCCTTGTCAGGTTGAACCCTCAGTCACGTTGAACCCTCAGTCACTTAATTAACCTGAGCATGACCCCCTGGTAGCTATGGTACAGAGCAGACATGCTCAGCTGAGGACAATGTGTAACATATTTGCGAAGTACCAAACCGATAATAAAGTTAAAATGCAACACAATAAACCGACTTAAAAAAATAGACCAAAATGTAATCAACAAAATGACAAAAATCCAATAAGGGGCACCAGAGATATGATTTTGCAAATTTTCTACAGAGAGATATGATCCTCTCTGTATGTATATATGTGTGTGTGTGTGTGTGTGTGTGAGGGAAATTGGGTTGTTGGTTGAGGGGGTGAAACCCTACTCAAGCAACAGCCACAATCCTTGCCAGGATGAACCATAAAAAGTCACTAAATTAACTTGTGCTTAACCTTTTAGTAGATTGGCACAAAAGCAGTCCGGATTAACTTAGAGGCAATGTGAAAAGTCTTTATGCAGCCTTAACACAACACAAGAAAAATCCCACACTAATTTAGAAAATTAGAATACATTTCTTAAATAATTTGACACCAAAGCGAAAAAAGTTAGAAGAACTGAAGATACACATTTTCAAAGTGTAAAATAGCGCCAAAAATATCAAAGCGCTAACCACAGAGATCTAGTCACGAAAGACTGTGACAAAGTTAGAAATTATGGCTGACCGCGATGGAGCATGATTCGGCTACAGAAAAGTGGATTGGGCTTGGTCACTGCTTACCTTCGGACTTAAAAGAATTTTGGAAGAAAATGTCTGAAAAGGTCAAGTTCAGCTAAGAAAGGCAGCCAGCAGTGTCCAAGGACAAGGTCTCATCATTAAAGAGCCACTGCACGAAGTCGCGTTGAGGATTTCTACATTCTAGCTGAGTCCAAAATCTCCTGCAGGACGGAGTTGCAGACTGTAGGCAGCAAAGGTTCCAAGAGGTCGGATACCCCTTCTGCGAGGAGCCGCTGAACAGGATTTGCTGCTGCAGAGTAGAACGTAGTGGGAGCTGCCGCGAAGTCGAGCCGACCGACGATGCACATTGAGCAGATCGGCGACAGGTAGGACCCAATCGCCTCTTGGTGCTCAGGTCTCTTTTCGGCAGAAAACTTTCCAAGTCTCAAGTTTTAGTTATGGAGGTTGAGGCACCTTTAGCCACACTACCAAGGGTCTAGGACTGGAGGGACACCACTTGGAGGGTCAGGACTCACTTAGGCTGGTCCCAGGTGAGGGTTCAAGATAGCTGTTGCCTTTTGTGTCCCAGACACTCTGATCAGAAGGTCAGCCAGCACATCTTTAGAATCACTCTGGAAGTTCTGCTTCAAGGTGAAAAGCAGGTCTCAAGCAGCAGGGCAGTCCTCACAGGGCAGGCTTCAGGCAGCAGGGCAGTCTTATGGGTGCAGCACTGCAGTCCTCTGAAGTACACAGCAGGCCACAGAAAGAAGGGAAGCCCGCTGAGAGTCCCTCTGCAGGTCCAGAAGTTAACTGAAGTGTGTCTCAAAGACCTTTTTTATGCCTGGTGCATCAGATAGAGAAGAGAGCAAGGAGACTTTACCATGAGCATATCAAAAGTGTTCTGAAAATGAAGTCCCTTTCCACACAAATAGGTGAGATGTTTTGGGGAATGGCTGGCTATTGCTGACAGTGGATTCCTAGTTTCTCCCTTGAGGTGAAGCCCTTGAAGCAGCTCACACACACTGATGTCAATGACCTCGGTTGAAATGCCAGACTATGAGAGTGAATGTGTGATGTTCTGTCATGAACGAGATGGGTGCACATTAGCTGTGTTGACACACTCACAGTAAAGCCAAACATCTTATCGCCTGCCTTTCCGCGACTCTTGACCCAGTAGTCGCAGCATTGCCAGGTTGTTTCAGAGTGCCTGCAGCTGTTAGTCTAAGTGTTCCTCAGATCAAAAGTATTGTAATGGGTCACCCACTCATTATGGTTTCCCACTCTATTGAGATTCTCATGCCTCGTAAACGTGCACAGCATCTGACAAACAGCTGCCTAACTCGCTATGAGAGAATCATTCTAGCTGCAGAAAATGTGTCACTGAGGAGATTAAATACCATCAACCTTGCTGCTATTTTGTCTACCCCAGATGAAGACAGTCAATATGAATGTGATCATAACTGCATCAGTGTAACCAACCTGATTGCCGTTGCACTCAAAATGGTATATGTAATGTTAGGTAACAATATACAACATACAACAACGATAGTAACAAATGGCAGATTATTCAAACAAAAAAACTCTCATGAAGAGTAAATCTTGGAGTCTTTAATGTAGCAAACAGCCAGCCGACACGTGTTTCATCGCACTCGCGATTCCTCAGGGCTGAAACGAACAGAAAGTTGACAATGGAGCATGTATCTCACAAAATTAATTATTACAATAAGACCTGGTTACATGGTCTTGCATGCTCAGTTTTTTACTTCTACTCCAGTGGGTGTACATAAAATACATCTTTGATTACTGAGTGCCACCCCAACACGTCCGTGTCGTAAGTGTGAAAAATATCACTATTATCACTAACCGTGCAGTCTAATAGTGATTTTGTGCACTAGTACATAGGTGCAGTCGACTAATTGTTCTTAGGAGACAGAGTCTCTGTCTATAACGTGATCTATCTGTGTGCGACTCAGGCATACTGCATGCTCCGTGAATCCGTAAGTGATGTAGAAACTCTGGACCTAAGAATGTATATGTCACATACCTAGATGGCTGTGTTCAGATCAGAAAGGTATATTTATTCAACATGGAAAAGGAACACAGAAACAGGAAAAATCTCATCACTACTTATTCTGTTCCAATTGTTCGGGCAACAACAAACACATTAGTGAGAATATAAGGAAAAGTGAAACGTAGCTCACCGCTCAGCTGGTGATAATTCCAACCCAGCCGGGCCCTTAACCGCAGAAATTCCGTATGAGTAAAAGATGAGACGTCGATTCTGTAATCAGATCAAGTAATCTGAGTTACTTCAAACAGGTTAGCATCTAAGTTCTTTACTAGATGTAGCCATTTCACAGGTCTGGTATATTACAACAAAGTCATCAGACTTGAAACTATAGATGGCGCACTTCTGTCTGTCACATAACCAACACGGTGCAAGTGTGCACGTAATCATCGCCCCCTTTGAATATTAACTACTATATTTGTTAAGTGGTTTGCGCATTCACTTGGGATATCTAAACAGTATGTAAGTGTAGTACAAACTTACATCTTCCTGATTTAATTTGAAAGCCTCCGGTTCGAAGATCACAAAGTATACTTGTATTCCAAATGTTTCCCCCGGCGAACACTGTATTGTTCTGTAAAAAATTATACAGGGCCACACTCGTCATACGTTCTAATAAAACTATGGCATTCAAGAATATCTCTTGATGCAGCAGAAACGATGTCTTACCTATTAGTTGACAATATTTATCTCCATGCCGGGTTTGGCTAGGATATGCGTGGCGCCTCCAGCTGAAACGACACCAGAGTTGAGATTGGAGTTATGCTCCTCAATTACTTGTATTGTTTCTATCAATCTGTCAAACGCATCAGTGTAACCAAATGTGCACAAACCACAACCAGACATATTGGATGTGCTCTATGCCTAATATGACCATGCATTGTTTGTTGATGGCTCTTGTTCGAGAGATAGATGTGGCATTTTAAGAGCTAATTATGCCCTCTGTACTGAGTGGGGTTGTGGAAGCATCCGACCTGTGCCATGTAAGCTCTGCACAAGTAGCTAAACTGATTGCCCTCACCAGAGCCTATTGCACCTCTGATGGATTGAGAGTCACTATTTACGGTGTGCTACACAATTTTAGGCAGCTGTGGTCACAGAGAGGGTTTCTGACTTTATCATGTTCCCCTATCCGCAATGGGTTATACATCTCAAACTTGTTAAATGCACTCCAATTGCCAACGGAGAGAACTGTTGTGAAGTGTAATGCACAAAGGAATTGCGATGATTTTTTCACAAGAGGCAACCGATATACCGATTAAATCACTCGTACTGTGCTCTTATCTTCAGCACATTTCACTTAGATGAGCCACGTAGTGCTGAGGGAGAAACATTCTCAAATATGCTATTGAACACAGTGCAGACATTTAATGAACTGACACATGAAGCCCTGAAACTGAAAAGGCTAAATGAAAAATGGTGGGTTGTATGAGAGTTGCAAGTGACATTCGGGTGTCAGGAGAATGAAAACCAGTTCTACCTGACCCATGTTGCCTGCCACGGTGAGACACATGCATGGCCGGACCCATGTTGGTCCACATGGAATAGTTTAGACCTTCAAGGGGTATTGGTACAATCCACATGTTCAAGTCATGGCAGAGAATCTGTGCCAGAGGTGCATGACATATCAAATACAGAATGTCAGTAAAATGGCTGTTGTAATAATGAGCCGTATAGGAAAGTCCAATAGTCCCTTTAACTGCCTCTAAATTGACTTTCTGGACATGCCTGCTGTAATCAACTGAGATATATATTTGTTTTGTGTGTTTGATTCTGTGTAGGGTTGACCCCACCAAGGAATGTGAAAGACTGATAGTTGCCAAAGTACTCTTGTGGGAATTAAATCTGCGTTTTCGGATGCCAGCTCATCTTAAATCAGTCCAAGGGCCTCACTTCGAAAACGAGGTGATGCAGCCTCTGTGTAGCACCTTAAAGATTAATTGGTGATTCCATTGCAGTTACCGACCGGAAGCCTCTTGTATCATAGTAAAGGTGAATGGGAAGATCAAGGCAAAATTAGCCTAGGCATGAGCTTCTAAATCTCTCTCAAATGGCCAGATGCACTTTCATTGGTACTCATAAGCATTCGACACAGGGGGACAGAACTATCCCCCATGAGGTAGTAATGGTGAGAGCGATGGGAATTCCCTCTGTTCCAGTAGCTGCACTTGTGAATATCACAGATTACCTAGTTCTCGAGTATTGGAAAAGACTGGCTAATGTTGTGTGCTCTATCTCTCACCAGGTTGACATTGCAACCTGAGGCCTGAGGACTGCCTCGTGTCACAACCTGTGCCCTGGAGATTGTGTTCATGTAAGAAAACCGGTTCACAAGTTGTGTCTGAAAGAATGTTGGAGAGGGCCATACCAAGTCATCTTGGTCACCAACACCTCTTTGAAGTGCGAGGCATGCCTTACTGGATGCACACTTTACATACAAAGAGAGCGAGACAAGAAGAGGAAGAAGGGGAGCCAAAATCCACTAATTCCTCGAGTCCACCTCGATTTGAAATCTCTAAATCGTCAGAAGAAGGCGGCCGACTTGAGAATCCTCAGCCCCATTCGGCTGAGTCTCAGTCGAATCAAGGACAGTGTGAGAGGACAGAGTCCTTGACAACAAGTTAAAGTCGAGACCACAGGTAGAACTTCAAAAAATGTAAAAATCTGGAAACACCTGGAGAGCTGAAACAGGAAAGAAGCTGGCTCCTGGGGAGTAGAGATAGGAGCCATAGAAACCTCAAGAGAAACCCCGGCATCTGATCATGAACTAGTGTTTCATGAACCAGAAATAACCAGTACCACCGAATGGAGAGTCCATCACAAAGAAAAATGGCTGAAAACAAAAGAAAAAGGGGAACTGTCTAAATCGACTAGACCAGAGACCATTAGTGAAGAGCCCAAAGATCAAGAGGACCAAAGACCAAGGGAGGTTATGGACGGCGACTTCTAACGGACAGGGAGCAAAAGTGCCAGAAGGGAGAGGAAACTAAAACAAAAATACACAGGTCTGACTGGACTTACTTTGTGAAGAACAACAATGGGTCAGATGACTGCTTGACCGAAACAAACAAACCTCAATGAATTGAGTAAAAGGTCAAAGGAGCTATTCAAATCTCACCCGACATTCTGACAAAAAGTCAAGGAGCAAAATAAAAAGTTTAAGGCAACGGTCAGAGGACCTTAGTGCCCTTAGGCATCCAGTTGAAGTAGCTAATTTTCACCCCTGATTTCGGTATAGGGGTAGAGAAGGTAGGGTAGGAACAGAGGACTAACAATTTGAAAGTTCAAATAAGAAATATTCCTTTACCTTGATCTGATGCTAACATGGAGCTTAAAAGCTGCAAATGTTGTCCTAGTAATTTTGGTGGTTGCCACAGCAGTCTCTGTAGTTGGGTGGATGTTAGATTTCTATCTCCTGGAGGGAAATGCTTAATCAAATTAGATACCTCACAAACAGAACAATAATAGTTAAGAAACTCGAAGTGTTTCTGACTATAATGTATATTTCCAGATGCTTGTTGAACATGTGAAGTTAATGAAAGTTAAGAATTGTTTTGTCTGTAGATATCTTACAGATTCAGGCCCAGAAGGTTCAACCTACTATACTCTTCTATATTTTTTGCAGTGTGTTTCTGAATCTGCTTTTTCATCAGGACTCGATTAAACTGTTTTATTCAGGTTATGAATGTCCCCTGGAAAAGGTTCCTGTGTCGACTAGTTCGAATCTGTATATAGGGGCAATTAAACATGCATATTGATTTTTGGATGCTTAAAAGCATACGGACAGACGTAAGTATTTGATGGAATGTTTCACTCTACTTACTAATGCAAACCTCGCTAACGCTGACAAGCATGAATTAACCTGTAAACCTAGTAAAATGAAAGAATTAGATAGGAGGATGAAAAGGTAAGTAAGAAGATTAAACTGGAAGTAAGAAAAGAGAAAGTGGAATGTCAAGGAAATAATCCACATAAAAAGGTGAGTTTAGACTGTGAGAAGGTGGCCTGATATGCAGTGCTCACTATTCTAGTGAACACTATGTATCAGTCCAGCAACCCTTATTGATGATTGGTTGTAAGTCAACCTTATAGACCAGCTATCCTAGTAGCGTGGATACGAGCAGTCTAAGGCTAAAGACTCGAGAGGGCGTGTTAAGCCAGCTGTTATACCACATATACCCCTTGAACACCAAGTGAAAGGACACCACACAAGTGTTATGAAAATAAACAGTTATTTATTAAAGATCACAACAGCCCTGTACTCTTTATGAGGACAGGGTACTAAGCACAAACCAAAACTCTTACAAAAATACTTAAGTTAGCACAGTATATACAAATGCCCGAGGGGCACGGAAAACCATATACTTGAAAAGTGGAATGCGAAATTACTAGCAGGTAAGTACAGTACTAATAGGCTTTGGAATCGCTAGGACTTGACTATAGAATCGTTAGATTACTTCTAGGAGACCCAGGGGACTCGGGTGCAGTGTGTGCACTCTCACGCGAGATGCGGGACAAAGTCTATGGTAGCTAGAATTTGCAAAGTTAGTGTTCTCGGGCGAACCCGACCTGGTAGGGAGAAAACGAAAGTAGATTCTGACCCTTGGGTAGTGAGGCTATGCTGGGGCACCGAAATGCCGAAGTTACCTAGCCCAGGGGCTGCAGCTGCATAGGACTCAAAAGACGTCGGGAATCCTCGTTGACGGACCAGGAGCCTGGAAGAAAGAAGTTGCTGGCAGGCGACCAGTGAAGAAAGTTCGGTGGATCCAAGCCTGGATCGATGGAAGATGACACCTGAAAGCAGAGGGGACCAAGTTCGAGACTACTAGCCAGTAGTCAGTGGGCACCAGGAGGGCACCGGATGGTAGCCACCTCGACAAGGTGAGTGGGTGACGCTGTGCTCAGAGATCACACGGACCAGGAGGCGTTGTCGGCGACCAGGAAGGAGGATCGAGCTGTCCCACGAAGATAGAAGCTGTCGGCGTCGCTGGACCCAGGATTGGGCAACAAAGCCTTGGCAAATTCAAGCCCACGCGTGGACCTAAAATGGCGTCTGGAGTGGACCAGGAGGGTCCGGGGTGCCTCTCTTCAAGAAGGAAGCAAGGGCCAGTCTGGAGCAACCAGACCAGCAGCAGTGATGTCGTCGGGCGTCGTTCAGAAGGCCACAAGCCAGCCGGCTAGTAGCCAAACAACGCGGTGCACAGCAAACAGCAGAAGGGCCCCACGCAGATCGTGGAGATGCAGGGAGGCTGATCTTGGGTGCTGGAGCTGCGCAGGGTTGGGGCTTCTCGGACCCCAAAGCACTCACCAGTGGAAGACTCGGTGGGCTTGCAGTAAAGATGTCGTGCAGTCTTGGCGATCGTCGGTCCCTCGAGGTCTCGTCGCACTCACGGTTCTCAGCTTGGCTGTAGAGGTGAGTAGAGGTCAGAGGTGCCAGGGAAGCCGGGTCTCGTCGAGCTGGGTCGTCGGATTCGTGATGAAGGACTTGCAGCAGACCGCAGTGTTCTTTAGGATGGTGCCCGCTTGATGCAGGGTGACTACTCCTTAGCCACAAGGGAGAATCTTGAGGAAGAAATCTTGAAGTCCTTTCGAAGAAAGTCGTGTCTTGATTCCAAAGATGATCTAATTTGAACAGGGGGCCCGCTCCCATCTTTATACTAAAAAAGGGGGCTGACCCGGTGACTAGGTCCTGCCTATGGGTGGGACTAGGTGGGGGGTGGTTACACCCCTCAGCCATGCCGGACTTCCCCAGGCCAGGGGCTGGTGTGCCCCTGGAACTGGTTCAGACCGGCCTATGCGTAGTGAGCACCGGGGTGCCACTCAGCAGTCACCTTCCTGAAAAGCCCTGCCTACCCAGGATACACAAAACCATGTCTGGGACGGTGCTAGCACCGCCCCTGACAGGAAACCCTTTGTCCAGGCTCCCCTCGCTGGAAGGACTACCAGCTACAGGGGGTCAGACTCGTGTCTGTGGTGGCAGCATCCATTTTGTGGAGCTGAGGCTTCAGTTAACTTTAACCGGGGTTCACAGTTACATACATGTCGTGTCCCTCTAGAAGGGTGGAATGCTAACCCCGTCGCCAGAATTGGCGAGGGGTTAGTATTCCAATTCGTATGACACCTTACTCGACATGTTTTGATAAAGCAATACCAAAGTTAGCATTTAACCGCGAGGATTATAATGCACTTAAGAGTATATGGTATGCGATATCATGGAACAGCTATTAGGACTTGGTTCCGCAATCTGCAGACAGGCTCAGCTCATGCCAGAGCACCATCTCACACGATTCCAAGCACTCTGCCTTCAGGATTGTCAAGGCCTGCCATAGGAGTGACTGATAGGAATCTGTGTGTCCATTTTAGGGTTAGGTATAGGTATACTACACCTACAGCAAAGCGTGTTTACACGACTTTGCCCCAGCTGTCATGCAGCCAGTTGTGTCAAATTTAAGAGGCCAGCCAGGGGTGGCATAATACATGCTGCAGCCCCTGGCAGCCCTGGGTACACCTATGCCCTGAGTTACAGGGTCTGATAAGGTGGCCCAGTACCAATTGGTGAATGCACCTAGGGTACATGTCGTAATTTAGAAAGAGAACAGCCAGGCTGTGGGTCTGATTGGCAGGCCCACAGCCAGAGAAAGTCGTAAACCAGTGAAACAAAAGCAAAAAATGGGGGTGATCATAGGATTGCAGACCCTACTCTCCTACATGACCCCCCCCAAACTTTGGGACAATAAGCTAACCTTGACCAGGTGAGTCTTCTTGTTCTAAGTGGAAATATCTGGAGAGCCCATCGGCATTGCCATGATCAGTACCAGGTCTATGTTCCACTGTAAAGTCCATCCCCTGTAGGGAAATGGACCACCTAAGCAGTTTGGGGTTTTCACCCTTCATCTGATTTAGCCACAAGAGGGGCTTATGGTCGGTCTGAATCTTGAAGTGAGTGCCAAACAAGTATGGCCTCAGCTTCTTCAGGGCCCAAACCACAGCAAAGGCCTCCCTCTCAATAGCTGACCAATTCTTCTCTCTGGGGGGTCAGCCTTCTGCTTATAAAAGCAATGGGCTGATCTTGACCATCAAAATTCAGTTGAGAAAGAACAGCTCCCACACCCAACTCAGAAGCATCTGTTTGGACAATGAATGGTTTGGAGTAGTCTGGACTCTTAAGGATAGGTGCTGTGCACATGGCCTGCTTTAGGTCATCGAATGCTTTTTGACAGCCTGCTGTCCACTGAACCTTTTTTGGCATTTTCTTACTTGTCAGTTCATTTAATGGTGTCACAATTGAACCATAGTTCCTGACAAACTTCCTATAGTAACCAGTCAGGCCCAAGAAAGCTCGAACCTGAGTCTGGGTGGTTGGAGGAGCCCAGTCCCTGATTGACTGTATCTTGCTCTCCAGTGGCTGAACCTGGCCTCCACCTACAAGGTGGCCCAGGTATACAACCTGTGTCTGCCCTATCTGGCACTTGGTGGCCTTGATAGTGAGGCCTGCTGCTTGCAGAGCCTCTAACACTTTCCTCAGGTGGACCAGGTGATCCTCCCAGGTGGAGCTAAAGACAGCAATATCATCTAGATATGCTGCACAGAAGTCATCCAGCCCAGTAAGGACTTGATTCACCAACCTTTGGAAGGTGGCAGGTGCATTTTTCAGACCAAAGGGCATTACCACAAATTGATAATGCCCACCAGGGGTTGAAAATGCTGTCTTGGGCTTGGCATCCTCGGCTAACCTGATTTGCCAATACCCAGCTGTTAAGTCAAATGTGCTTAAGTAGTTGGCAGAAGCCAATCTATCTATCAGCTCATCTGCCCTTGGTATTGGGTGGGCATCAGTCTTAGTGACTGCATTGAGACCCCTGTAGTCTACGCAAAACCTCATCTCTCTCTTACCACCCTGGGTGTGAGGCTTTGGCACTAGAACTACTGGACTAGCCCAAGGGCTATCCGAGGGTTCAATGACTCCCAACTCCAACATTTTCTGCACTTCAGTTTTTATGCAGTCTCTAACATGATCAGGCTGCCTGTAGATTTTACTCTTAACTGGCAGACTGTCACCAGTGTCAACCTCATGGGTACACCAATTGGTCTGACTGGGTGTCAGAGAAAACATATGTCTGAAAGACTGAAGAACCTGTTTACAGTCTTTCTGTTGATGCTCAGTGAGGCTGCCACAAAAGACAACACCATCTACTGACCCATCATCAGGATTCTGAGTGAGCAGGTCTGGGAGAGGGTCACTCTCTTCCTCCTGTCCCTCATCTATGGCCATGAGCAAGCTCATGTCCTTCCTGTCGACATATGCTTTGAGCCTGTTGACATGGAGCACCCTGTGGGGGCTCCTGGGAGTTCCAAGGTCCACCAGGTAGGTGACCTCTCCCTTTTGCTCAAGAATTGTGTGGGGCCCAGACCATTTGTCTTTGAGTGCTGCTGGGGCCACTGGCTCCAACACCCACACCTTCTGTCCAGGCTGATAAACAGTCAGGACAGCCTTTTGGTCATGCCAAGCTTTTTGGAGTTCTTGACTGGCCTTAAGGTTTTCGGATGCCTTCTCCATATACTCAGCCATCCTGGAGCGGAGACCAAGTACATAGTCCACTATGCTGGTTGCAGGCTTTTTGAGAGGTCTCTCCCATCCTTCCTTCACCAAACACAGGGGTCCTCTCACAGGATGCCCATACAAAAGTTCAAAAGGGCTGTAGCCAACCCCCTTTTGTGGGACCTCTCTGTAAGCAAACAGAAGGCAGGGAATCAGGACATCCCATCTACGCCTGAGCTTTTCAGGTAGTCCATGAATCATCCCTTTTAGGGTCCTGTTGAACCTTTCAACAAGCCCATTGCATTGTGGATGATAGGGTGTAGTGAATTTGTAATTGACACCACACTCCTTCCACATAGCAGTTAAGTAGCTTGACATGAAGTTTGCACCTCTGTCAGAGACAACCTCCTTAGGGAAGCCCACTCTGGAGAACACTCCAACTAGGGCCCTTGCCACCACAGGTGCTGTGGTGGTCCTAAGTGGAATAGCTTCAGGATACCTGGTGGCATGATCCACTACCACCAGTATAAACTTGTGCCCTGATGCTGTCTGGGGTTCCATTGGACCAACAATGTCAATCCCCACTCTTTCAAAGGGCACCCCCACCACAGGCATTGGTATAAGGGGGGCCTTTGTTGTGCCACCTGACTTACCACTGGCTTGGCAAGTGACACAGGAGCGACAAAACTCCTTGGTATCCTCATTCATGTGAGGCCAGTGAAAGTGTGAGACAAGCCTGTCCCAAGTCTTTGTCTGGCCTAAGTGACCTGCTAAGGGAATCTCATGGGCCAAGGTAAGGAGGAAACCTCTCTGAGACAAGGGTACAACCAGCCTCCTGGTCATGCCAGGCTTGGGGTCTCTTGACTCAGTGTACAGGAGTCCACCTTCCCAGTATACCTTGTGGGTACCTGTGGCGTTCCCAGCAGCCTCAGCAGCAGCCTGCTGTCTGAGGGGTTCAAGAGAAGGGCAGCCTAACTGGTCCTTCCCCAGGTCTTCTCTTGAGGGTCCCCCTGAACCCAAGAATTCAACTTGATCAAGTTCAAACTCTCTGGGCTCAGTTTCCCTCAATTCCTGTAGGTCAGCCTCCTCTGAGACTTGATCCTCAACCTGGGGCAAGGGGGAAGGCACAGCCTTAACCCTGCTGCTCTTTTTCTTGGAAGGTGTCTGGTCCATTGTTCCAGGATCCAGCACCTGTTCAGTGGGGCATTTCCTGACCTGTGACCTGGTCACAGCAAACACATGTGCTGGCAAGCCTAACATTTCCATGTGAGTCCTCTGCTCCACTTCTGACCATTGTGATGACTCCAAATCATTGCCCAACAAACAATCCACTGGGAGGTCTGAACTAACTACAACCTTCTTTTGGCCAGTTACCCCTCCCCAGGAGAAAGCTACAATTGCCATACTGTGACTGGTAGTGACATTGCTTGCATTGGTCACCAGGAAATCTGTACCTGGCATGATCTGTCCAGGGTCCACAAAGTTAGGTGTCACCATGGTGACACTGGCACAAGTGTCCCTATAGGCCTGAGCCATTTTTCCATTTATGAAAGGTGTCTGTCTGTATTTGCCCAAACTATTGGGACTTATGTCAGGGGATATATCCATATCCCCTGTACTGACAAGGACAGCCTGAGTGAGTGTACCAACTAAGTTGTCACACCCCTCAGAACCCAGGGTTAACCCTACTAAACCCTTGGGAGGTGCACTACCACTGCTGGCTGTACTAGGGGGCACAGGTGCCTTAGGGGCTGCAGTGGCAGGAGTCTGCCCTCCTCCTTTCTTGGTGCACTCACTAAACCAGTGAGTTTTACTTTTACAGTATTGGCACCACCTTTTAGATTGGCCTTCTTTCTTCTTTTGGGGAGCCTGACCCCCACCCTCTTTGGGTTGTTGGGGACCTGTCGAAGACTTCTGGTCATTTTGTTCCCCCTTAGAATCTTTACCCTTCTGGTCTGCTTTCTTCTGACCACCTTGATTCTGGCCCTGGTTCTGTTTAACTCTTGTTCTAACCCATCTGTCTGCCTTCTTTCCCAATTCTTGGGGAGAGGTCAGATCTGAGTCAACAAGATGCTGATGCAACAACTGGTTCTGACAATTGTTTAAAATTTGTTCTCTCATCATCAAATTGTACAATCCTGTATAATCAGTAACCTTACTGCCCAGCAACCAGCCCTCAAAAGCCTTAGTGGCACAATCTACAAAGTCAGACCAATCTTGAGACTGAGTTTTCTGGGTATCCCTGAACAGCATCCTGTACTGCTCAGTGGTTAGGCCAAACCCTTCAACCAGTGCATTTTTCAAGACTTGGTAATCATTAGCATCCTCTACTCTTGTAGTGAGGAGCTTGTCTCTACCTTTTCCTTCAAAGGAGAGCCACAAGATAGCTGCCCACTGACTTGGGGGAACACCTTGCACAGTGCAGGCCCTCTCCAAAGCAGTAATCCATTTGTGGATGTCATCCCCTTGTTTAAAGGGGGGCACTATCTTACCCAGGTGTTTTGTGTCAAAACTCCTTTCCCTATTGCTAGGTACAATGCTGCCACCAGTGGGGACTACCCCACTTAACTGTTGCTCTCTAGCAAAGGCAAGCCTCTCTTTGGCTAGGGCAAGTTCTTCCCTTTCAATCCTCAGATTGGCTGCCCTTTCTTTAGCTTCATACACTCTCCTCTGAGGGGATGTCATCCCTCTTTGAGAAGAGTTGTGAGAGCCATTGGTTTGAAGGGATCTGCCAGAGCCTCTTGACAGAGATCTGGCTCGTCCATTCCCAATGTTAAGCTGACCTGATAGTGGCCCCAGGGGTCCCCCAGTACCACTGTCATGTTTGCTTAAGTTGGACCTGCTTAGTCTAACGACTTCTACCTGTCCCTTATCTGCCTCATCCCCAGAGGGATCCTCAGGGGAGGCATACTTCCTTCTGGATTAGAAGAGCTAAGAAGGGTATCAGCTTTTCTGGCATCATAAGTCTCCAAGAGACCAATCAGAAAGGAAGTTGTGGGGTTAGACCCCTGCTTGATCTTCCTGGAGTGACACACCTGTCTTAACTCCTTGAAGCTCAGCACAGTATATCTTGAAGGGATGACCTGTGGAGGGTCAGCTGACACAAGGGGAGACTCAGAGTTTCCTCCTTTGTCCGACATACTGTTTCTAGTGTGGTGTAAGTGATGCACCTACCTACACTATGTGTTTACCTACTGATCCCTTGCTAAGAGTTGCAGCCAAGGTGTGCTAGGCCTTGAGGAGCTGCAACAGCTGGTTCAGTAGAACTCAGAGTATTCTAAGCTTGGTTATATGTACTAACAGTACTTATGTGATCTTTCAACAAGATATTCTTAGGATACGTGTGGTAAAACAACAGCAAGCTCAAATCCCACCGCTGCCACCAATGTGAGAAGGTGGCCTGATATGCAGTGCTCACTATTCTAGTGAACACTATGTATCAGTCCAGCAACCCTTATTGATGATTGGTTGTAAGTCAACCTTATAGACCAGCTATCCTAGTAGCGTGGATACGAGCAGTCTAAGGCTAAAGACTCGAGAGGGCGTGTTAAGCCAGCTGTTATACCACATATACCCCTTGAACACCAAGTGAAAGGACACCACACAAGTGTTATGAAAATAAACAGTTATTTATTAAAGATCACAACAGCCCTGTACTCTTTATGAGGACAGGGTACTAAGCACAAACCAAAACTCTTACAAAAATACTTAAGTTAGCACAGTATATACAAATGCCCGAGGGGCACGGAAAACCATATACTTGAAAAGTGGAATGCGAAATTACTAGCAGGTAAGTACAGTACTAATAGGCTTTGGAATCGCTAGGACTTGACTATAGAATCGTTAGATTACTTCTAGGAGACCCAGGGGACTCGGGTGCAGTGTGTGCACTCTCACGCGAGATGCGGGACAAAGTCTATGGTAGCTAGAATTTGCAAAGTTAGTGTTCTCGGGCGAACCCGACCTGGTAGGGAGAAAACGAAAGTAGATTCTGACCCTTGGGTAGTGAGGCTATGCTGGGGCACCGAAATGCCGAAGTTACCTAGCCCAGGGGCTGCAGCTGCATAGGACTCAAAAGACGTCGGGAATCCTCGTTGACGGACCAGGAGCCTGGAAGAAAGAAGTTGCTGGCAGGCGACCAGTGAAGAAAGTTCGGTGGATCCAAGCCTGGATCGATGGAAGATGACACCTGAAAGCAGAGGGGACCAAGTTCGAGACTACTAGCCAGTAGTCAGTGGGCACCAGGAGGGCACCGGATGGTAGCCACCTCGACAAGGTGAGTGGGTGACGCTGTGCTCAGAGATCACACGGACCAGGAGGCGTTGTCGGCGACCAGGAAGGAGGATCGAGCTGTCCCACGAAGATAGAAGCTGTCGGCGTCGCTGGACCCAGGATTGGGCAACAAAGCCTTGGCAAATTCAAGCCCACGCGGTGGACCTAAAATGGCGTCTGGAGTGGACCAGGAGGGTCCGGGGTGCCTCTCTTCAAGAAGGAAGCAAGGGCCAGTCTGGAGCAACCAGACCAGCAGCAGTGATGTCGTCAGGCGTCGTTCAGAAGGCCACAAGCCAGCCGGCTAGTAGCCAAACAACGCGGTGCACAGCAAACAGCAGAAGGGCCCCACGCAGATCGTGGAGATGCAGGGAGGCTGATCTTGGGTGCTGGAGCTGCGCAGGGTTGGGGCTTCTCGGACCACAAAGCACTCACCAGTGGAAGACTCGGTGGGCTTGCAGTAAAGATGTCGTGCAGTCTTGGCGATCGTCGGTCCCTCGAGGTCTCGTCGCACTCACGGTTCTCAGCTTGGCTGTAGAGGTGAGTAGAGGTCAGAGGTGCCAGGGAAGCCGGGTCTCGTCGAGCTGGGTCGTCGGATTCGTGATGAAGGACTTGCAGCAGACCGCAGTGTTCTTTAGGATGGTGCCCGCTTGATGCAGGGTGACTACTCCTTAGCCACAAGGGAGAATCTTGAGGAAGAAATCTTGAAGTCCTTTCGAAGAAAGTCGTGTCTTGATTCCAAAGATGATCTAATTTGAACAGGGGGCCCGCTCCCATCTTTATACTAACAAGCATTTACAATGCAATGGTTTTGCCTTTGTTAAAGTTAGAGCTATTGGCATTGCTCTTGACATTATTTTTATTTATGTTTTTTTTAACATAAATAAATGGCATTGTCATTTACAATGCCACTAGCTTTATCTCTCGCAAATGACACCCACACAGAGCCCCCCACACACACAGCCACACAGAGCCCCCCACACACACAGCCACACAAAGCTTCCCACACACACAGAGCCCTCCACACACACCCACACAGCACAAGCAGGCAACAGGGGCACACTGAGGCACAAGCAGGCAACAGGGGCACACGGAGGCACAAGCAGGCAACAGGGGCACACAGAGGCACAAGCAGGCAACAGGGGCACACAGAGGCACAAGAAGGCAACAGGGGCACACAGAGGCACAAGAAGGCAACAGGGGCACACAGAGGCACAAGCAGGCAACAGGGGCACACAGAGGCACAAGCAGGCAACAGGGGCACACAGAGGCACAAGCAGGCAACAGGGTCACACAGAGGCACACGCAGGCAACAGGGGCACACAGAGGCACAAGCAGGCAACAGGGGCACACAGAGGCACAAGCAGGCAACAGGGGCACACAGAGGCACAAGCAGGCAACAGGGGCACACAGAGGCACAAGCAGGCAACAGGGGCACACAGAGGCACAAGCAGGCAACAGGGGCACACAGAGGCACAAGCAGGCAACAGGGGCACACGGAGGCACAAGCAGGCAACAGGGGCACACGGAGGCACAAGCAGGCAACAGGGGCACACGGAGGCACAAACAGGCAACAGGGGCACACGGAGGTACAAACAGGCAACAGGGGCACACGGAGGCACAAGCAGGCAACAGGGGCACAAGCAGGCAACAGGGGAACGAAAACAGGCACAAGCAGGCAACAGGGGCACGCGGAGGCACAAGCAGGCAACAGGGGCACACGGAGGCACAAGCAGGCAACAGGGGCACACGGAGGCACAAGCAGGCAACAGGGGCACACGGAGGCACAAGCAGGCAACAGGGTCATGAAAACAAGCACAAGCAGGCAAAAGGGTCACAAGCATGAATTGTAATTTAGACGGGGCTGAAGTGGAGAACGGTCAGTAGGGAAGTAGTGCGGCTGGTGCAGTGGTACCAGGCCGAAAGGTGAGGGGGGCTGTCTGCAACCCAGTTTGGACAGTTTCCACTACCTAACAGGGATTGGTGGGAGGGGGGCGTAGTTCTTGCTTGCTTTAGGGCTGTTACTTCAGGGACGCACTGCACGCTGCTGCCTGGACACGACAACAGGCAGGGAGAGGACAGGCTAGGAGAGGGCAGGGAGGGGACAGGCTGGGAGAGGGCAGGGAGGGGACAGGCTGGGAGAGGGCAGGTTGGGAGAGGGCAGGTTGGGAGAGGGCAGGCTGGGAGAGGGCAGGCTGGAAGTGGAAAGGCTGGGAGAGGACAGGCTGGGAAAGGGCAGGCTGGGAGAGGGCAGGCTGGGAGAGGGCAGGCTGGGAGAGGGCAGGCTAGGCACCCGGGCAGAGTATACTAGCTGAAGGCCTTGGGTACAGCACACTCAAATGCAGGTATTCAAACCCGTAAATATACTGAGTATATCATCTCAACTCATATGCATGCACCCACGATATGCACCTGCTGAGAATAACATGCAATGTCTGCTAGCGTCACGCACACTGAAGCACTTCCAATCCAGGTGTACACACCCCGATGCAAAGTAATGAAATTGATACTCAGTAATGTGCTCTCACACCAAAGGGCAAAAGGCCGCGCTATATAAAAACTTTAGATAGAAGAGCACTGCTCCCGCCCCGCAGCATGATGGAAGCATTAACCCTGGCTCTACTATGCAAGTTTCTGACATCTAGAGCAACGTTCGCGCCAGCTTGGTGCGATTGTGTAACAGGCACACGCCCCTCATTTCTAGAGACTGCCTGTAGTCTGTACACTTGAAAGTTTCTCCTCCTGTGTCATTACCGTTCGTTCGTGATGTGAACCGCCCTGCCGCCTACATGAGAGTGCGGGGGCAGAAAGCGCACTGGAGTTGCTACAAGTCGTCCCACACTGTACCAATCGCCTCCTACAGCACTGAAATTATCGCATACTGCATAGGTGCAAAGGTGCTCCTAGGCCACAACTAAAAACGAAGTGAAGTCTGAATATGTGCAACATACAGATGATGACGTTTGAAGAAAGCGTAGCCCTGGAGGTGGGGAGGTTAAACAGGACTCTGCTTAAATAATTCAGTTGTTGAGAAAAGGTACATCCATTTAAGTTTCTAAACCATCCGTCAATAATTTGCATTTATTATGGTCGGCACATGCCCTCCTGTAGCATTGAAATGTGGCAGGAGCCATCTTCATTAATTATCAGTCCAAACTACGTACTGGCTCTCCAGGCTGCCAAAGGGCCCCGTGCCAAGTATGAGCTCTTCAGACAGTCCTGGATTTTTGACCGACAGCACTTTGAATGCGGTTACATACAGTCAGTCGCACACTACATGAAACTGTTTGACTGTTATATGGAGATTTTTTTTAATCATCGACAAAAAAAACTCAGAAGTAATTTGAGATGACCTTTTCCATTCCCAACTTCTTGAAGCGGTGTCACATAAATCCACATACAACTGGTACTGGGAAACTTCAGCTTGAGGTAGGTAGACACAACATTATGTAGAGGTCACAACTTGAAAATATACTAGGTTGGTCTTCAAGCAAACAGTGAATGGTGTTCGATTCAGCGAATTATGCTACTGCAACAAATATATGGTTATTCACTAATATAATCCTACTGTAGATAGGAAAGATCTGCCACGTCCACATAGCAGGACTAAAAGACAGCACTTCACTGTAAGACAATAAAACATAGCTAAAAGGAGACAACCCAGTTTGACCCTGTAATCCCAGAAGCCATGTTAGGAACCATCTGTGGCAGCCGGGAATTTGCTGAATCCAAATTCATACAAAGATATTTGCATGTATATAACAAAGACCAGGGTATTAACAAGCCACTAGTTCATATGTCAATGCATAGATCATGCAGCCAAGAGGGCTAATGGGTAGTTATTATAGCTAAATTATGTAATAAAGAAATTGCCTCTTCTCGCTATGGTCTTCTGAAAAGAATTGACCTCTCCAGCCCAAGTGGAGCACGGACAGACATGTTGAAGAGCAGGTTTTTGTGTACACTCACTGCTTAGTCGGTCTCGTTTAATGGCCAGCCCCAATTCCGGGACTCGACCTGCCCTAATTCCGTGGCCCAGCCCGGGACAGTTAGGCAATCAGGCCGCCTCGTTCTCTGCATAAGATAAGAAGCAACGAACTCACTCTACAGATCTATGCTACCAAATGTTATTATGGTTATACCTTTAGTTCTTCGAAGCACAACACACCAGATTCCCGAGTTTCCCGATAGTTGAGTGCTCCTGCGTGCACTGCACACTTAGAAAACCTCAGTGTTGCGAAACCGGTTAATGTTTGCTTTCATTGTTGACGTAATCTCACCAGCACAAAGTCCCCAGGGGTGCAAGGCAACAAGCAACGCGGCCGGCAGCTCTCGTTTCAGGAAAGTGGGTGCGGGCCCTGGCGCGGATAGCTGTAAATGGATGCGTGAGGCGGGCCAGGAGGAAAAGTGTGAAGAAGCTATTGAGGGTAGTATGGGTCTTTTGAAAGGGAGGTAACGGGTTCGGTGACACGGAGAGCGGGCTCGTTTAATGGCCAGCCCCAATTCCGGGACTCGACCTGCCCTAATTCCGTGGCCCAGCCCGGGACAGTTAGGCAATCAGGCTGCCTCGTTCTCTGCATAAGATAAGAAGCAACGAACTCACTCTACAGATCTATGCTACCAAATGTTATTATGGTTATACCTTTAGTTCTTCGAAGCACAACACACCAGATTCCCGAGTTTCCCGATAGTTGAGTGCTCCTGCGTGCACTGCACACTTAGAAAACCTCAGTGTTGCGAAACCGGTTAATGTTTGCTTTCATTGTTGACGTAATCTCACCAGCACAAAGTCCCCAGGGGTGCAAGGCAACAAGCAACGCTGCCGGCAGCTCTCGTTTCAGGAAAGTGGGTGCGGCCCCTGGCGCGGATAGCTGTAAATGGATGAGTGAGGCGGGCCACGAGGAAAAGTGTGAAGAAGCTATTGAGGGTAGTATGGGTCTTTTGAAAGGGAGGTAACGGGTTCGGTGACACGGAGAGCGGGCTCGTTTAATGGCCAGCCCCAATTCCGGGACTCGACCTGCCCTAATTCCGTGGCCCAGCCCGGGACAGTTAGGCAATCAGGCTGCCTCGTTCTCTGCATAAGATAAGAAGCAACGAACTCACTCTACAGATCTATGCTACCAAATGTTATTATGGTTATACCTTTAGTTCTTCGAAGCACAACACACCAGATTCCCGAGTTTCCCGATAGTTGAGTGCTCCTGCGTGCACTGCACACTTAGAAAACCTCAGTGTTGCGAAACCGGTTAATGTTTGCTTTCATTGTTGACGTAATCTCACCAGCACAAAGTCCCCAGGGGTGCAAGGCAACAAGCAACGCTGCCGGCAGCTCTCGTTTCAGGAAAGTGGGTGCGGCCCCTGGCGCGGATAGCTGTAAATGGATGCGTGAGGCGGGCCACGAGGAAAAGTGTGAAGAAGCTATTGAGGGTAGTATGGGTCTTTTGAAAGGGAGGTAACGGGTTCGGTGACACGGAGAGCGGAAGAGGGGGTGGGAAAGGGCAAAAAAAAATGCACAAAAAAAAAGCAAGCAGACCGGCAACATCCTCCGCATCTCCCGGGGTTCCCTCCAGGCCACGGGAGCCCCGCGGGCGCCGCCATACTTCTTGCCGTCTTCCTTCTTCTGCGGGGGGCGGGCACTTCCGGCCGGCCGCGCTAGGATTGGCCGGCCGGCCAGTCACGGGGCGGGAAACGGGGGAGAAGAGACGCAGAAGTGCCGGCAATGCCGGACCAGACTCGGGGGCGTTCCCGGCGTCGCGTGACGTCGGCAAAAGCCAAAGAATGTCGGGAACGCCCCCGTGTCTGGTCCGGCATTGACGGACAGGCCCCTCATCCAATGGCTAGGCTCCATTTACGGAGCCAGCCAATGAATGACGAGGGCCGACCCAAAGCACACTACAGTTCTCATCAGGTTTTCGCCTGCGCCGAAAAAGATGCGCAGAGCGCATCTTTTTGGCGAGGCAAAACCTAAAAAAGGGGGCTGACCCGGTGACTAGGTCCTGCCTATGGGTGGGACTAGGTGGGGGGTGGTTACACCCCTCAGCCATGCCGGACTTCCCCAGGCCAGGGGCTGGTGTGCCCCTGGAACTGGTTCAGACCGGCCTATGCGTAGTGAGCACCGGGGTGCCACTCAGCAGTCACCTTCCTGAAAAGCCCTGCCTACCCAGGATACACAAAACCATGTCTGGGACGGTGCTAGCACCGCCCCTGACAGGAAACCCTTTGTCCAGGCTCCCCTCGCTGGAAGGACTCCCAGCTACAGGGGGTCAGACTCGTGTCTGTGGTGGCAGCATCCATTTTGTGGAGCTGAGGCTTCAGTTAACTTTAACCGGGGTTCACAGTTACATACATGTCGTGTCCCTCTAGAAGGGTGGAATGCTAACCCCGTCGCCAGAATTGGCGAGGGGTTAGTATTCCAATTCGTATGACACCTTACTCGACATGTTTTGATAAAGCAATACCAAAGTTAGCATTTAACCGCGAGGATTATAATGCGCTTAAGAGTATATGGTATGCGATATCATGGAACAGCTATTAGGACTTGGTTCCGCAAGCTGCAGACAGGCTCAGCTCATGCCAGAGCACCATCTCACACGATTCCAAGCACTCTGCCTTCAGGATTGTCAAGGCCTGCCATAGGAGTGACTGATAGGAATCTGTGTGTCCATTTTAGGGTTAGGTATAGGTATACTACACCTACAGCAAAGCGTGTTTACACGACTTTGCCCCAGCTGTCATGCAGCCAGTTGTGTCAAATTTAAGAGGCCAGCCAGGGGTGGCATAATACATGCTGCAGCCCCTGGCAGCCCTGGGTACACCTATGCCCTGAGTTACAGGGTCTGATAAGGTGGCCCAGTACCAATTGGTGAATGCACCTAGGGTACATGTCGTAATTTAGAAAGAGAACAGCCAGGCTGTGGGTCTGATTGGCAGGCCCACAGCCAGAGAAAGTCGTAAACCAGTGAAACAAAAGCAAAAAATCGGGGTGATCATAGGATTGCAGACCCTACTCTCCCACATAGACTTTGCCAAGAAGGTAATTTTATGTATTGTGCGAAGGCAAGAAGGAAACGAGACCATCGAAGAAGTGGGTTGGAGTGAGTGTCATCACAGTTATCTAGTGAAACATGGAGCATTAGCTGAGCTCAAAGTTAGTTTCAGATCCATATATTGTGTGTGTGGCAAATCAGCTTACTTTCAGTTGCTGAAACAGATCAACGATTATATCGCCAACATCAATAACATCACGCATGAACTAACTAAATTAAAAGACACAGGTGCTGCGAAGAAATAGGATCAAGATCAGGAAGCTTAGATGGAGGAATACTAAAATTGATTTTGACGCCTCTGTGGGTCATAGTAATTGATGCAGCATGTGTGCTTCTTTTCCTAAAATGCTGTGGAAAAAAAATCAACAAGTGGAGGGTTGAATCGTGGAAAGAAGGTGTCAGCAACGAGGCTAATAAAGAGAAAAAAAGGAAATGCAGAATAACTTTTATGACGAAAGGAAGGACTTGGAAGGATCCAAGCAAAATAATCCAAAGCTAACGATGACTGTCCTGTGATAACCAAGACAAGAATTGTGACGATCTGGTGAATCATCAAAGGATGGGTTGTGAACACCATTTGTAGAACTGTATTGCCGGCAACCTCACAAATCATGCTTTAAGTGAATCAGACTAGCTTAGTGTTAGGCCTGATGCTCTTGAGGTAGTGTTTCCCTAAATGTTTTGCTTTTTCCTCTTGGGTTTTGCTGGTTCTCTTTTAGTGGCCTTAGAACTCTGGGTACTTTCCCACTGTAAATGCCGTGTGAAAGTGTGCACGCCCTTCCTACACATGTTAGGAAGTGATGCTTACCTGATGTTTTCAAAACATGTCACAAGCCAGCCATTGCAGGCCTGTGTGCGCTCACTTGCATGTATGATGTTTTTAAACATGTTTCAATCCTGCCATTACAGGCCTGTGTAAGCGCAATTGCACTTGTGCTCAGGTTGTCCTTTCTAAATCACTAACTAATCCAGAGGGGACCTTCCACTACCACTAGAGCACCCCATTGCGTTTGGCTTGAGGGGTGAAGCAAGTGGTAGGTGAAAGGCAGGGCAGGCATGCATGCGTGTTCTCTGCACAGGTAGAGAAAATTACCCATGTGTGTTTTCACTACCTAGGAGGTTTGCTCTTCCCATAGGTTAACATGGGGGAATCGTTGAAATTACTTTAGGCTGTAATGGTGACTTGCAGTGGAGCAGCCTCATAATGTTTCCTATCATTTAATTCACAATGACAAATTCTCTCCTATGGTAAAGGTGGATTTGTCATTAATAGCTGAGAAATGCCACTTCTAGAAAGTGGGCATTCCTCTGCTCTAAAACTCTGTATGTGCCTTTTTGGTTTGACTCCATCAGACGCTGGAGGCTGGGGGAGCACATCTGTGCATTCCCCAGTGACAGCTATAAACACTGGGCGTGCAACTGAATTGACAGACCTCTGGCTTGGCTGCATAGATTGAAGGGAGAAGTTTTGACAGTTGGCCTCTGTGAGCCAGATCATGGCCCCACTAACGATTAAGATCTGCACTCCACGGCTTCATGGCAGACAGGACTGAAATTTAGGAGAGACATCTGTGGTTCAAAGGGAAACCCTCTGAACCACCCCAACTTCAAAGTCACGCTACAGTACGACTACTGGTGCCATACTTCAGTAGCGTAGAGATACACTTGTGGGGACATGGGACCGGAGATCCTGGAGCTGTGTGGTGCTCACTAACAGAGGAATCTGTTGTGCCCAAGGATGATTACTGCCATTGGAAGGGACTGTGCACCCCTCCTGAATAGTGGCTGGCCTGGGCTGACTTCCTGCTGCAGTGTGTCACCCTGAATTAAGCTCTTGGAGTACGTTTTGACTTGTCCCCTGTTCTCTTGTGGAGGTCTCAGGGACATCAAAGACCTCCCGTAAGGAACCCACACCATCTACACTTTTAGAGTGGTGCCCACACCTTCTGCTGGATACCAACTGGTAATGTAGAATGAGGGCGAAACTAAGAATTGTGCCTTGAGACTGGATTTCCTTGTACGGAGCCCCAAAAGTATTGCCTGCATGTATGGACTGGGGCCCCTGCATCGTGGCGACCTCCACATGTATAACGTCTTGCTGGTGGTGAGCAGATTCACTAGTCCTGGTGTAGGGCAGAAAAGTCCTGAACCACCGGCAGGTCAGTCCCTCCTCCTGCTAGCCCAGTGCCCACACAAATCAACACCCCTCAACGGAGTTATCACAGAAAATCAGTCCAACTTTTTTGGGTAGCCAATTCCGAATTCTGCCTTGCAGGAGTGAGTGGGTGTCTGATCCCACACACTGGATGCTGGTGTGCAGTGGAGGCGAAAAGAGGCCGAACTCTTGCCTCTCGATGTTTTAAAGGCTCCAGTCCCAGACGTCACCAAGACCCTCTTGGTGGTGGAGCAGAGAAAGGACTCCCACCCTGTCTCCTGCTTGTGGAGCAACTAATGGCACCCCTCCGCTATTTGCAGGAGGCACCTGGTCAGCTGTTTCATTCCCTCCTAGAATAAAGAATTTCTAGACTCTCCAGAGCAAGATGAAGATTTTACTGAATGTTCTGAACGAAATGTAATTTACTCAAGACTAAGTTTTTCCGCCCCAGGCTGAAAAACATACTATGTAACTAACAGTTGTTAGCCCCATGTATCTGCTGTGGTGGGCACGGAAACCAATGTATTATAATAATGAGCAAACCTTTGAATGTTGTCTGCTGCAAATGCTTTTCTTTGCTTGATTCCCTTGGTTATGAGCCTGAGAACCTTGTACTAATGTAGTAAATGTATAAACTTTTTGTTTAAAATCCTATAAATGTGTAACTTTTTATGATATTAAGAGGAGCCATTTACCTCATACTTAGAAGGCAAATCTCTGTCCCTTTTATTTGAACTTTCCTGAGTTCATAATTTTCTGTACTGGGGCTTAGCACATAGACTGAACTACTAATTCATTAAATGCGATTGTGCCTTTGTACTTTGAATATTTTCGAAGCAAATCTTAAAACTTAAGACCTTTTTTGTGTATTGTTCTTAAAGAATTAGATTACATGTTTGAGACTAGACACTATCCTTACAGAAGAGAGGTGTCTATCGGGGAGCCCCAAAGTCCATAGAGGGACTACACCCTCCCAATCCCAGATCAGCACAACCAGGTAATAATAACAAGCATTTACAATGCAATGGTCTCGGCATCATTAAAGGTAGAGCTATTGGCATTGCTCATGATTTTTTTTTAAATCATCAATAAATGGCATTGTCATTTACATTTCCAATAGCTTAATCGTTAAATAAATGGCATTGTCATTTACAATGCCAATAGCTACACCCTACACAGAGCCACCCTCATACAGACAGAGCCACCCACACCTAGAGCCAGCTACAAATAAAAAATGGCATTGTCATTTATATTGCCAATAGCACAATCAGGGGGGCAGAGGCAAGAAAAACTAGTGCAATCAGGGGGCAGAAGGCAAGAAAAACTAGTGCAATCAGGGGACAGAAGGCAAAAAATACGAGTGCAATCAGGGGGCAGAAGGCAAGAAAAATGGCACAATTAGGGGAGTAGAGGCAAGAAAAACTAGTGCAATCAGGGGGAAGAAGGCAAGAAAAACGAGTAATCAGGTGGCAGAAAGCAAGGAAAAACGGCATAAACAGGGTGGCAGAGGCATGAAAAACGGCACAAACAGGGTGGCAGAGGCAAGAAAAATGGCACAAACAGGGTGGCAGAGGCAAGAAAAACGGCACAAACAGGGTGGCAGAGGCAAGAAAATGGCAATAATAAAGTATTTATCCTACCTGACACAAGCGCCATTCACTTTAGCAAAGATCGCCTGGGGCTTTTCGAGGTGCTGCTCGCGGCGGGAACGAGGACAGCGAGAGCGGCCAACGTCATCAGCGGGAGGGGGCGGGAACAAAGACACGGACAGTGGGAGGGGGCGGGAAAAAGACCCTCGCTGACCTTAGTTCAAATCGAGCAGTGGCTTCTCTAAAGTGGCATCTCTAAACCGATCCACCTGTATACAAGATCTGCCACTTATATTTTTATCAATAAAACTTTATTAAATAAAAAAAAAAAGAAAACCTTGTGGAACTACCTGCCAGGGGTGGCGGGGGGGAAGACTGCTGTTGGCTCTTCGCTCATTCCATTGCTAGGGTGATGGGGGTGCACTGGAAGGGCAGGCAGGGCAAGTGTGCTGGGATACGGCCCACTGCCAGCGAAGAACTGCTGGAGACGCATGTCACAGTTGCGGTGTCACGTGATTAACCTAACGAAGCACACAATGCTGCTTTTAGAGCTTGTCAGGCTTTATAACTAATCTAGGCTGTGATATGAAAAACTCGGAGGTTGGCGCTTTGTTTACTTCCGGCGGATTAGCGGGTCCTGTGTTGAGCAGCCCAGTCTGGTGCGTGAGTGGTGTACAGGAATGAGAAACAGATTGCGAAATGCAGACACCCGATAGTTACCTTATATTGTCATTTCCCATTAACTTTACATACCTAAACGCTCAAATTGAGCTTCTTAAAAATATCTTCACATTTCCGCAGCCCCGGCCGCGGGTTCCACCTCTAACCCCGGCCGAAGAGCCGGTTCACGGAGCCACTGCACAAGTAGCGCCTTGACCCGCACGGGTCACGGGCTGTGTTATAGGGTCTCTCGTGCCTGGAGAGGCGCAGAGCTGCAGGACTGGTCTGGGTGGGCATTGTATTGTAACTGTATTACCGCTCCAACTACCCGGGACAGGCAGCCGCCCCTCAGCCCAAGTCTAGGTGTTAATCCAGGGGTGATTGTTAGCGCTAGGGTACTTCTTGGGCACTGAAGGGGCCCAGACCCTGCATCGGCTCCTCTTTCTTTGCAGCAAAAGTTCGGGGTGAGTGGTGTACAGGAATGAGAAACAGATTGCGAAATGCAGACACCCACGCACACGGAGCCAGCCCTGCGTTACCCCCAGTGCGTCCACGCGCCGTGTTTGTGGGGTGAGGGGCCTGCTGCTGTTTTAAGCGGGAGGAAGGGATGTGGGTCCGGCGGAGGAAAGAGCGCAGGGAGAGGAGGAGGCTGAAAGAGGAAAGGCGGTAGGAAGGATACCGAGGCAGGATGAAAGACTAATGGTTGGAAAATAGAGCATCGGGACAACGGAGGGTCTGTCTTGTCTGGCGGTCGGGCAGAAATGGCAGCCTCAAGCTTCCAGAATTTTTCGAATTCGGGGGCGTGTTTTGCTGTCCTGAGTGACGGACAACGTCACGAGCTAAAGAACAGCAAAACTTACGCCCCCGAATCCGAAAAAGACGGGGCTTGTTTGGAGTGACTCACTTCTCTTCTAATGGCTGGCCTCTGTTTAGGAAGCCAGCCAATGGAAGCGAACGGAGCTTAGAGGCGGGTCTAAACTGCCTACTACACATCATAAGATCTCCTGACCGGAAGCTGCTTCGCATCTTAACGGTCCCTCGACCTAAAAAGGGTTCTGTGTAGGTTTGCGCGATGACGCTCCCAGAAACATAATACTAGATGATTAACATTTAACACATGCTGAATGGAAACAAGCTGATTAAATGTTTTGAAATCTAATTGCTGATACCCCAAAACCTCCTCGCACGACTGTCTACTCAGAGGCATGCTGCCTGTGTGTGGGCCAGGCCAGGGGTCAGCTGTACACTAACCACCAGCTGAGGCGGGTCCCTTATATATTCTGCGCCTTCTCGTCCTGTCGTGTCTGAGCTTCGCCTCCTAAATACATTTCCGTGGGTGCCTTATGCTCTCGTTAAATTTAGAACGCAGTCTGTCCCTAGCTCCCTTTCAATGACAAACTATTGGTGTCACGCCCTCGGATGTAAATTAATCTGACCTTCGACATGTGAAAGAAGCACGACACATTTTTTCAAAGTAGACCACGCTAAGTTTGCAGCAACTACCTCACGCACAATGCTTTATGGGGGGCTTTTAGTAGGGCTTGTTTTAATTGGTATTAAATACGGAATTTCTGACGGCAATTTCCGGTCTTTAGTAGTCATCCTATGTTGTTGACAAGTGTCTTGGATGCCGCAGGTAATGTTTCAAAACATAACTACAGAAACCCAAGTCTGTCTTCCTCTGTGCCTCTCATTTCGTTCCGGTCAGAGATACACTCTTGCTAAAGCGGCCCCTCCTCCTTCTGTCATTGGCTCTTTAGAACAGGATGTTGGAAACTGATCTGTTTTCTCGGAAGTTCAGGAGCTAGAATTTTTCTCTGTCTATTTATTAGGCAGTAAAGCAGAGTATGGCAAGGGGACAGGGCACCTTTGTCTCAGCTCTTGGAGCAATGAACAATTGAAGGCACCAAATTAAAACAGCTCATTGGAAAACAGAACATATACATGTTTCTGCCTTAAAGAGAATACTAATTTAGACAGCCGAAACACAAATAAAGATTATTCACAGAAACAAAACAAGTGGGTATTCCTCATTGCAAAACACTCTTTCACGCAATCACTTGCACAGAAAACAAGCATTTGCAATTCAATCAGTCTCGCCTTTGGCACCTCATATGTATTTAGCTATGCAGCACATTAGCCTGGGTGCTGAATCATCAACTGTTCTTTAACATGGAGGGAAAGTAAGCACCAAACTACTTGACACGCCAGGTATGGGAACACATGGAGAGAAATATTGCGTTTCAGCGGGAAATTGTATAGTCCAAAGATCTGTTTTTAATATAAAACCAGGGCCTTTGGTGGTCATATCACTGAAAATACAAGATTTGATTTTTTTTTTATTGTCTACGGGTGCTTGTGGAAGACAATTTCTATGGACTGGAATCTAGAGAATGCTCAAGCGATTCTGGTATTTTACTGAAGTTGGCTGGTAGTTTTCTATCAAGAAAGTTAAATAGAGGCAGTTGCCAGAGAAATAAAAAAAGGAGAATGTCCATCAGCAGAAAGCAATCCTGGCATTTTACTGACCTCTGCTGGTCGTTTTCTGTCAAGACAGGTAAATAGAGGCAGTTGAACAGAAAAAAAGGCCCTCAGCGGAAGCAGACAAGTCCTAGGGCTGATCTCCAGAGCTCACAAAGTACATACCCATATAAGTATATAATAAGTATATACTAAAGTATATACAAGAGGTCTCGAATGCTCGGCCTAAAAAATCAAGGTTACTTCCCCTTTGATGTAATAAATACTATTACAAATGATAGAAACAATTATTCATAATACTTCTCAGATTAGCATTAACACTACACATGGGACAATAGTGACTATATATGTTTTATGTTTTTGATTATGCGTTTTTTTATGTAGTGACATTGTGCTTGTATGTGCTCCTATTGCTTTTTTTCAGGTCATAAGCTTTGCATTTGGTGGCTGAGTAATAGTTTTCAAGGCTCTGCACCCAACCCGTGCTCTGTGGCTACCTGGAGCAGGTGTTCGCCTGCGGCAGTTGGACTTTCTGCCCAACCTTTAGCCACGCCCAGTGGGAGTTGTCTACCTGGCTTGGCCACCACCACTGCCAACAGTCGAAGCTTGGGTGCATGGCCTGGCCAACGCAGCAAATTAAATTCTGCCATGCACAGAGAGACCGGGGCAACACCCCACTCTTCATTTTTTTAAAATGTTAGCTTATTTTAGTTTGTAGGAGAGTTTGTGAGCCCCAGTGGTAGATTGCAAACCTTTGGAAGCTCTGATTTGTTTGAATACTCCATGGTTTTCAGGCACAATTATTGTTTTTTGAACCCAATAGAGGGCCCTTGCTGTGGGACACCGTTCGCATACCTCAGTGCCTTGCAGTAGACAATGGGGTTCTACCCAGGGTTTTAAGTGGGCCGGGTCTCACAGGGTCTGAGCACCGGCAGGTTTTTTACGAGGGCCTCGAAACAGGTCTCTATCGGGCTCTGTTTTGTGCCCTGGCAGAATCTGTCTGTTGTTTTCCGGACTGCAGTGACAGCAGGCACATCGATGTGCGCTGCTCACACTGCTCACTTCTCACTAGTGGAGAAGTTAGGGCATGACGTCATGCCAAGTTAGCGTTGCAGGGGAAGGGAAATCCTTGCTTCTTACATCTCCCATGTACCTACTTTTTAAAACATTAGGCCCCACCGCTTTTGCGAGTTAGGGGGCCCTATTGAACAGCGCACACTGCAAATTGTCACTTCTCTTTTTGAAACTCAGGAGCAGCCACATTGTTGTGGTGTCACCAGGACTTTAAGTGAAAGCTTTTACAATATTATGTACAAGGCATCGTTGCTGCTTATTTATCTTAGCTAGCTAACTAACAACCATTGACAAAGCCAATAGTCCTGACTTCTTGTAGGTATGAAGTTACTTGTTGTATTATATATCTGTATGCAATGACAGAAACAGCAAAATACAAGTCGGGTGGCACACTACGCTAAGCGCAGATTTTTTGCTTATCCGTTTTAAGCCACACCTTAATTACATTGGCCACACCCCTTTGAGAGACCCCCCCAGTTTTTTCATTCCACTTAAAGCCCTGGTTCTACCAGTCATTGTGTCAATCAGCCTGTGTAGCCTGTGTACTGCACAAAGCAAAGACTCGGGTAAATTGGAAAGCTCACTTCTCTGGCATTCTGCACAGGCTCACATATGCACAGTCTGTCTTGGATGTAACCACGGGCCCTGAATTTGTCACAAAAATGAGATAGAAAGCTGAGAGGAGAAAGCAAACCCGCCCAGTCAGGATCCATATTTGGAAGAATCTTTAGAAATGTAAGAACATAAATATGTTATTCAGCATAAAATCTCCAGTTATTGGCGTGTGGGCGACAGTGCAAGATGGTGGACGTAGTCTGCTAATGCTCTGTGCCCAGTACCTAAGATCATGCATTATACCACCTACATGGACACAGCACTCATGGTTCAAGCACAGCGATCTGCTTTGTCTAACGGTGGGTGAACCGATTTTTGGTGTGGATTCTAGTGAGTAGCCCGCACACCAGAGGGAAGCTGCGGAATTTCCCAGGCCCACAACGGAGATCGGTTCCAAGATGGCTGTGAGACCGGGGTACTTCAAGGTCTGATTGGACATTAACCGCCACTGAGCTAGGCGAGCGACGATCTCCCACAATCAAGGGCTGACAAGGTGGGAAAACCCTTCTGCATCACTCTAAACTGAGTTCTCGCATCCTCAGAACTTGGGACCAAGCGCAGTGCCTATTGAGTGGAGCAGATGTGGAGAAAGGAGAGATAGAGCCGGTGCCACAGGGAGAGAGAGTACCCTTCACAGAGATGAACTATGCCCTGGAACCCTGCGACCCTGCAGGAGCCACAGAGTACAGACACTGCTGACCCTGAGGATGGGCCCATGGGCGTCCGCAGAAATGTTTCCAGGGAATTTTAACTTCATCACCATCCTCCGACATGATTGAGCACAAGTATTAAATAAATTTAAAAAAATCTAATAAGACAAAGAGCTTAAATAAACAAAGAAACCCATAGAGGGAAGGAATAAATCTTGTGAGACACCCCAGCAGATGACCTGGCAACTACAATGAAACAGAGGGAAAAACTAAAAATGGCTGTAAATAAACAAAAAAAAATTCTAAATCAGGTTGATGTGGTTCTAGAGAGATCCACATCAGCAAAACTTTCAATGATGATACAGTGGGCGATTGTGTCAAATTCAAGAGCTAGTAGGATCAGACTCGCTAAGCCACATCGTATCAAACAATATTAATGAAGCAACTCATTAAGTACCAAAGCCATGACTGATTCCATCTATCTACTTGGACAGAAACTCACAGAGGAGTGTCCAGAGCACTGAATTCTTCAAGGTGATCGGTAAGTTGTTCAGACATTATTTGCTTTGTCTTTTTTTACAAAGTGGGTAACAGCACCATGAGATCAGAGTCATAAACACTTGGAACATCCAAACCATTTTTTGAAGGCAGAGGGCTAACAACACTGGATTTCCAAACTTTGGGACAAGTCCAGCTGTGAACAATGAATTGATAATATTGGCAATTTCCTAGACACTGACAGTAGATGTTCCTTGTAATATTCTCACACAGCACAAGTCATTGGGAAAGCCAGGGTTCAACATGGACAGAAGAATGCCTACCTCCTCTTTAGAGTCAGTGGAAAAGCAAGAGAGGGAGATCTCAGTGCAGAAGTAAAAGCCAGTTGCAGGAAAACTGAAACAAGGAAAGCAGGGAACTGATAAATAGGTAGGTTGTAGGTGTACTCTGCAAGTCATTGAACATGAAAGTGGCAGGGCTACATGTCCTCCAATGCACACCTCTTTAGAACAGAGGCAGAGACCGAAAGGCAAACTATAAGGATGAACAGAATGGAGTTCATGGGTTTGGTGAGATGGAGATCTGAGAGACTTGAGAGTTGCATTCAGATAGGAGTAGGAGGCAAAGAAAATGGAGGACGAATTTGAGGCCGTATTTTACGTTGTTCAGGGGCCTTGCCCATTCTAGGGAAGAATCCGTGTTTTGAGGTCACTTAATAAAAAGGTGATGTGGTGAGAGTAAAAAGTACTGTAGATGGAGTGGGGGGGGGGGTTATGAGGTAGCCCCAGCTCTTTCTGGTGTTGCTAAAGCAAGGACACAGATGCTGGGGATTGATGAGGGAAGACCAAAAGGTGGAGATGGACGAATAAAGTTGCTTCTAGTTTTAACAAAAAGGGGGTGGGGTAGCCAGTCAAGTGAACATTCTACCTCTTAATTTGTCTAGAGGGTCCGGGTTAGACATAATACCCGTAATCACTGAGGTATGGCAGTGCTGGCCTGGTACCGATAAGTTTGAGAAAGAACTAAAAGATCAGTGTGAAGAAGGTGTCTGGTAGGCCTAAGAGGAGACCGATATGCCAATTCAAAGTGGACAGGGTCTAGACCCAAAGAACTAAGTAAAGTGGTTTGGTGAGAGAGATAGCTGAGAGTCACATACAGGCTAGGTTATTGCATAGTAGATGGTAATGGTATGATGTAGTAGTTTTTCGTTGACCATTCTATTAATTTAAAAACTAATGGGGTGGGGAATTATTTTTAGTTTTTTCTTGTCTCAATAATAACACAAACTTTATTCAACTTTAAAGTTTGTCTGTACTGATTTCAGTGCTCCTTTTCGTCCTTCAATGAAAAGCCAATTAGTTTGATCCCAAAGAGATACTTCTCCAGGTGCTAGCGCAAGAGAAGTGGCTTCAAATATGCACACCTCATGTTGACACCATTGCATATACACACATATATAGTCTCCACACCCATTCCTGCCTATAGAGCTGCACTTCACACTGACAATGCCCCTATGGAGCTGCAGGTTACATTTAGTTCAAAATAGTGACACCTCACACAGATCCCAACAGAAGCATAGCACTTTGCAGACACTTCTTCAAAAGAACTGCATCTCTCAAATACACCAAGGAAGAGTTCTTCCTTTTTTGAGACACAGCCCGTTGGTGCTAGATGTGTAAGGTGACCAGATGCCTGCAAATTACGGGGAGAATGAGTTTTCCAGACGTAGGCTTTGGTTTTACATTATTAGCTACTGTGTTCGACCAATTGTTTGAACTAAAATTAACCTATACTACAGCTCCCAGAATGCACTGGTATGGCAAATCAAAACTGGAAAAGCTGTGCCCTGGTGAGAGTCATCTGGTCAGCCTATACATATGACTGACACTGCCCCGAAAAATGTATATTTGCAGACAGTGCCCAACCACCACAACGTCACCAAAGCTCTGCAGTTCACCCAAACAAAGACCCACATAAATTGTGAGCCTCACACCAATACTTATTTCTTCCAAACAACAATAATATCGACCCCCGCCAAAAAGGGAAAATAACAATGGAGTACTTAATACCAGCACAGTACTCCCAGAGACGTAGCCAACACAAATGGCTTTAGCTGCAACTCCCCGAAGAGGAGCTCCTTGGAAATAACCCCCAAAGCACACACAGAATAGAGCGAAACGTTAGGGTATGTGGTGGATGTGCTGTGCAGCTAATATTATGAGTGTAGTGTAGGCAGGGTAAAATATAGATGTAGGGTTCAGCCCCAAAAGTTAAAGAAGGGCTGAGACACTCAACCACTTGCAGTCAAATGGCCCGCAAAACAGGCAATATTGCAACAGATTATAGCCGGACCTAACGATTGGGGCCGTTCAGAAACTATTAGAAGGCGAGTATGAAAGCTGAAGCGGGCCCCACTTGAACAAACAGGATTTTTTAAAATAACTTTTATATTTGTCTGCATGTGTAGTATGGTGTTTGATAAAAAAACAACTGGTTAAAAAAGACCGGTACTGCTCAAGCACTTTTAACTTCTGACAGGCAGCTGAAAGTTTGACCACCATATCTCAGACCTTACGGGTCTTAGTTGGCTCCATTAGAATATCAACATTAAATTAAATTAAATTCCAAAGTTCAGCACACAGCCTCACACTCGCAACTCATTGCTAATTGGTTCTGGAAGTTTCCATGTTCGCACCACGCCCTTAACAATCTAAGCAGAGACAAGCTGAGAAATTGGCGGCCCGGCCTACTCACTATAAAGTTGTGACACGTACATGGATCAATGCTGCTAAAGGATGAATTAAAATGCATATTGGTATTCTAGCAGCAGGGAGCTTTCGACGTTGATAGAAAGTACTATGTATGTTGTATGCTTTATGTGTGTGTATTATAAATGTTTCACTAACGTTATGTTTAGTAGTGTTTTTATGTAGGCTAAAATAAGTCTTTAATTTAAAATAAAGATAAAGTTGAATTGAAAGTGAGGTGGAGCGCTGGTGACTCAGAGGGTACGATGACCCTTGGGAGACGAGGGTGATGGAGCTCAGGGTGGTGTTCGTCCCAGGTGGAGGGAGGTGGGTGGCTGCCTTCCTGCTGAGAGCACATGGGTGTCCGCTATAGCAACATGCGCTGCCTGAGTGATAATACCACATTGTCACTGGGCCTGCATCGGCGATCCAGGGGGGGCAAGCACCCCCTCTTGCCCCCCCTCCCCCTGCGGACGCCCATGGAGGGGCCCTGCTGGCCCTGAAGCACAGCTGAATAATACCAGCTGGAGGAGCCGTTCAGTGCGGCCTTCAGACCCGCTGCCTCCTCGCTGCCATTAAAACGGTGCTGCTCAGGCAACCACCCACCCCGTTGCCTGAGACCAGGGCCGGACGGGAACCACAACTGGCCCTGGCAAAGAGCTCTTTGCCGGGGCTGGTTTTCGGCCGATTTTGGTACAGGGCCGATTTTGCAGCTATGCTGCAAAAATGGCCCTGTAACAAAAACGGCCCCCAGGGGCCCAAATCCAGCCCCCACGCGTGCGACGCACCGGTGGATTGCCCGGTGCCCGCTATGGCCAGTCCGGGCCTGCCTGAGACAGCACCCCCGAGGATGCACACAGCAACCAGAGCTGAGGATTTGGTGCACACAGGGTTTTAAGTGGGCCGGGTCCTGCAGGTGCAGAGACGGTCCCTATCGGGCTCTTCATTGTTACCTTAGGGTGGCTGGAAAAAAAAGCTTAAATCTGCAATAGTACCATCCGTCACTACTTTTGATGTTGTTTCAAAGAGATTTTTAAGTTTGTTTAGGGTGCAAACTTAAGCATCAGTTACATTACACAAATACATATTTATGTTTTGAATCACAGGATGTTGAGCCGAGGTGAGACTCAAACTAGCTTTCTTAGCTTGAAAGTCAGCAGATCTAGCCTCATGCTCGCCCACAAGAATGGAAGCATTTTCAATATTATATACAATGAAGTGAAAGTTGTTGCTTACTTATGCAATTTACAGCTACTGACAAAGCCAGTAGCCCTGGGTTGTTGTAGGTGTAATGCTACTTGTTGTATTATATACCTGGATGAATGGACAGAAGCAGCAAAATACGAATGGGACAGCACACAATGCTAAGTACAGATTTTTAGCTTAAGTGTTTTAAGCCCATAATGACTTCGGCCATGCCCGATGGGAGACCCCCCGGTTTTTTCATCCCACTTTAAGCCCTGGGTGTACATCATAAGAGGGCAGTGGACATACTAAAGCTCAAGCAGGCTCTGGAAAATGGGGGAAGCTAAATCATCTGCATGTGGTGACCCAGAATGATCCTTTTGTGAAATACTTTTGCCCTGCCCCTTTATCACTCAGTATTGGCCGAAAATACACAACACCTTGGGCCTCATTCCTGATAAACCCACAACACTAAACCCAAGAGAGGCATTGTTGGGAATAATGGGGGAATGGATGGACTCACATGGGCAGAGAACACTGGCGGGCATTGCCTTCCTGGTGCTGAATAAGACTTTGCTCTGTACTGGAGGGACGCGCAGCCTCCCCCTCCAATTGGTGGTTTGGTCCAGAAGTATGGACTACATTTTTATAATATCTGCTTAGTACAATTTTCTGTCTAATCTCCTTCATGAACATGCTGCCTACCAATTACAATGTATTGAGGCCCCTTGGATTAGTGGACAAACTATTTAGTACATTGCCTCGGTTGTAAAGCAGTCTTGAACTCTAGACATGTACAAATTATTGAAAAGCGTAGGTCATGCATGGGCCAATAATGATAAGAAACCCTATTATTATTTTGGAAGGACAGCTTGTCACCCCATCTTTACCAACTTCTCCAATATCAATGTAGAACAACCATCTCTCTCACCAGTAAGGACCAGTCCCTCATTTGCTTCAGCATGTACCAGCGCAAACAACCCAGAACCACCTACACCCAGAAAGCTTGATACCACTGGAACAAAATTCTCAAGAACATATGGCTCTCCAAGTTCAGGTTTTGACACCCTGCATCACACAAACCCAACATGCGCAATTGCATACCTCAACATGTGGATCACGTCCTACGTGGACCCCCTGCCTTCTTTGAGAACCATACCACATCTTGTTCCAATTCCCAGGTCAACTGGTACACTGAGGACCTTCCGCTCACGAAGCGTCACTGCAAGTAGCTAAAATGAGCATGGCACCACTTCCACACAACACTGACAAAGACTCCTACAATCAGCCCTCTGGCTCTGCCATCATATCACCAAATACCTTGTGCTCATCAAATAGATACATAACAGCTGCAACTCCACCAAAGAAATCTTCATCAATGTGAAAGAATTCACATTCCTTTGTCAGTAGAATGTCCCTTACCCCCACCCAGGAACGTTGCAATCAACCATCAAATTGCTTCTCAGAAAAAATCTAAACCATCTAAATCAACTTCACCACCCCAACTGGGCCCGTCCTCTCTATATGTCTTGCACTCCAAGGACAGCAATATCCTTTGGCAAATCCTCACCATGGAAGCTGCTTATACCATGCGCTCCATCCTCTCAAGAGGTCCTCGTACCCATGCCAAACTACATCTTCATCAAAGGTCTTGATTCTATCTGCCAAGCCCTTAAACACCAATACTAAACTTATCACTCTCTATTGCTACCTACCCGGACTCCTGGAAACAAGGCACCGTCCTGCCACTCCTCAAGAAGCCATCTGTGGACTCCCTGACTCTGGCCAGCTACAGGCCCATCTCCCTCCTCCTTTACCCAACCAAAGTCCTAGAGAAGCTAATTAATGGCCACCACGTCCACCTGGCCAACTACCTCAACGAACACCACTTTCTAGACCCTTGCCAATCCGGCTTCAGCCCCAACCACAGCAAACAGATGCTCATCATAGAATCTACTGATGACATTCGCCACAGCATGGACAAAAGTGACACATTCTACTAGACCTTTCTTCAGCATTTGATACCATCTCCCACCCCATCTTCATCCAACTACTCCACAAGGCCAGAATCCGTAGTCCAGCACCATGATGGATCAGCTCCTTCCTCTTGGGATGCACCCAGTCTGTCACTGTTAACCCTCACCCGTCCACTGCCATCAATCTGATTTTCAGCATCCCCAAAGGTTACTCCTTGAGCCTCACCATGTTCAATGTCTATATGGCTCCCATCACCAGCATTGTTTGCTCCTATGGATTCAGCTTCAACTCCTATACATAAGACACCCATCTCTCTTCTAGAAGATACTCCCACCACCAAGCACACTTCGTCAGATGAATGTCCTTGGTAGCAGACTAGATGAGTAGGAACTGCCTTAAACTTAACGACAAAGCTGAAGTGGTTCAAGTCAAGTCAAGTCATACTTTATTCGATTAATTAAAATCATAAAAGCAGTTCCATCACATATTTAAAAAAGCAATTCATATATTAAAAACAATTTTTACATTAAAAACAAATCATTTTCATATATTTACATAAAAATAGAACATTCCAGCATAAAGATGACTACAATTAAAATCACGTATTAGAAACATTTAGCGTCGATTTTTTGGACTTAATACGCGTAGCAGCAACCAAAAAACCTGCGACCCCAAATATTACCCTGGTACTACTCAGGAGCTGTAGGTAGCGGAGTGCAGGCCGGAGTTGTGTAAAGCCTGCTTCTCTCAAAATAGGGACCAGGAACTGTTTCCTACAATCCTCATAATGGCCACAGAACATAATAAAGTGCATTAGTGTCTGTTCTGAGAAATTATCACAGCTACAAGGGATAGATGGATCTGGTTTCCCCCATACCGGGTAGTTCCCCAGGGAATACTGAATGATATTAAGTCTGAATCTTACAAGGAGATTGCGATGGAACGGTCGGGTAACGATTTTCAGGTAGCGTTCTATTAAGGGAGTAGTCAGAAGTATGTCATTAGCTCTGACACCCGGTTTTTGGACCTCCACTGCCTCCCGTTCCTGCTCTGCTCGAACCAGAAAGTTTTCCTTGATCCATAAAACATCACCCTTCTGAATCAAATTGGGGACAGAGTATAGGTCAGGCCTCCCCAGTTTGCAACAAGCATTTACAATGCAATGGTTTCGCCTTTGGAAAAGTTTGAGCTATTGGCATTGTAAATGACAAAATTTGTATTTATGTGTTGGTTTTGAAACAGATAAATAAATGGCATTGTCATTTACATTGCCATTAGCTTAATCTCTCGCAAATGTGAGACCTATTGTACCCTACGGACGAGCTCAGCAGACAGCAATTACTACCACACAAACACACCCAGAGCCAGCCACACACACACACACACACACCCAGAGCCAGCCACACACACACACACCCAGAGCCCCACACACACACACCCAGAGCCACACACACACACACACCCAGAGCCACACACACACACCCAGAGCCACACACACACACACACACCCAGAGCCACACACACACACAGAGCCACACACACACCCAGAGCCACACACACACACACACCCAGAGCCACACACACACACCCAGAGCCACACACACCCCCAGAGCCACATACAACACCCAGAGCCACACACACCCCGAGCCACACACACGCCCAGAGCCACACACACACCCAGAGCCACACACACACACCCAGAGCCACACACACACACACCCAGAGCCACCCAGAGCCACACACACACTCCGGGGGCAGGGAAAAAAGCACAGCGAGGGGGCAGGGAAGCAAGCACAGCGAGGGGTTTTAGGCTATGTAAGATACACTATAGGGTAGCTTTTCCTCAACACAGTATCTAGAAACATGACTTGCCCCTGTGTCACTGTGATGAAGTTTCCACACAAAGCACAAGTCACTTTATACTGTTTTACCCCTTATAGACTGATTAGAGGCAAGATTATTTAATTTCTGTTTCAAAGAATTCTAATTCAAGAATGCATAAAGGACTTGACCTTCTTAAAGAAACTTTCTACCCATGAGATATAATAAATTTGATACGAAACGTCCCTGAACTAAGGAAATATATGAAATTCTGGGATTATGAGTAACATTGGTAATTAAGAATTTTTAACCTTGGTATAGTGCTGGTGATGTAATCGGTTTGAGTTTGAGTTTTAGAAAATAACAAAATATTGTCGAATTGGTGCATTATGAGACCCAGCCCATTTTTTTGTAAAATGTGAACGAATTTAAATGCTTAATAAACAAGCAGCAGGCAACAGAGGCAGACGCAAAACCGGAGCACAAGCAGCAGGCAACAGAGGCAGACGCAAAACCGGAGCACAAGCAGCAGGCAACAGAGGCAGACGCAAAACCGGACCACAAGCAGCAGCCAACAGAGGCAGACGCAAAACCGGAGCACAAGCAGCAGGCAACAGAGGCACACGGAAAACGGGATGTAGTTTCCGTGATGACCTGGAGTGAGGTGGTCACCCTATATAGGACTGTGGGGGTGACCAGTAAGATCACAAGGCCTAACGGAAGGTTGCAGCTGCATGCGAGAGAGAAACTGAGGAGAAACAGTGAAAGACAGAAGAGAGCTATGTAAAAAAAATGCAGACTAAGCTACACAAAGAGAAGAAATAAGAAAGACGAGATGGGTAGAGAGAGGAGAGATAAGGAGACAGTGAGAGAGAAAAAGAGACAGTTTAGTATAGTGTGAGAGAGAGGATCTATGGAAAGAGAGAAGGATAGGGGAGATAGATCGAGAGAGAGATGGACTCTAGCACAAATATGCCCCCACGAGTTCCGTGGCTCTGAAGACGAATGCCTCCTGTCGTTGGAGCCCCTCGTGGGGGACTCGAAAGAAATGCCCCTGCTTTGGAAGAGCCTCGTGGGCTCTGAAAACAAAATGCCCCTGAAGCTGCTAAGACGCCCGCACTCACCGGGAGCTTCGTGCGGACACATCGCTCTTCTGTCTGTATGCTCCGTGGCTCTTCCTTGCTCCAGGCGGGACGGGCTCACGGAGAGCGGGAGGGGGCACGGGCACATGGACAGCGGGAGGGGGGACGGGCACACGGACAGCCTATGCTGGTTTAGACGCAGAGCCGCTGCGCCACACTGCACAGAGTGCACAGTATTAATGTGCTGTGTTGCGATAGACATGCAGTGCCAAAGTTGATGAAAAATGCTGCATTGTGTGTACATTGCTCGAGTCATGTCCGGCGAAACAGCCAGTACTTCTTCCTGAAATCCGTGCCACAGGTGGGTCACTGGCAAGAACTCGGGGCAGTCCAAGGACACCTCCAGAAATCCACCTCGGATTAACTGTTTCAAGTAGAGAGAGTTACACAATTGAAAAAAATCTTCGTTAGTAGCAAGTCGATCTACTGACTAACTTAAAAATATAAAATATGTATCCAGACTTTTTAGCACAGTGTTTTAAATACTATTAGCTATTGCGTCGATTTTCGGAGCTCCAGGCATATTATATATTGCTGTTTGTGTGCTTCCTTTCTTCTAGCAGCGAGGGCATTGTTTGCCCATCTCTTGGAATACAGCACTCTTTCGTAGCAGTGCTACAGGGCATATCTAATTCTACCACCATCTTTGCATTTAACTTTGAAATAAAGTTGACTTTATGCAAATGACCATCATATGATCACATATCTAGACGTTGGGTTAGGTTATAGGCATTTGTATAGCGTAGTGTGTCTGGTGTGAAGTATTCTTATGTACTTTGGCAAGGTTTGAGCTGTGTAAACCGGCCAAAAATGAAATGGGGATTCTGCCTGTCACCCAAAATGAAATGTGGATTCTGCCTGTGTCCCACGCTCTAATCTCATCCTTAAAGAATTAAAGGCAAAGCATTAATCTTTCATGTGAGATAGATATCCCTATATAGAGGCTGAATCCAGGCTACATGACAACTGACTTGCTTCTGAGCTCACTGATAACATTGCCATCAGGTTGGGGGCTGGAATATTGATTAATGTTTACAAACTCTGACTTTTAATAAATGCTTTTAGACGCACAGACATAATTTGGTGTACTAAGGCGAAACTCTTCTCATGGTTAAACAAATACACGTTTTGAATTCTAAAGACATCTTATCATATTCTAACATGAAGTTTGTGGAATGATTTGCGTGCCACCTATTTTCAAACCTCGGCTCGTTCCAGGGCTCTTCGAGACAGAGCCGAGCCTTGGCTCGACTCTCCCTAATAATTTGTTGCCCCGTAGACCCCAATCTGTACGAATATATAAAAGATGAGCATGTTCCACATTGACTCCAAGTCGCGTTGTTGGAATCGACGACCCCCTATAGAGATTCTGTAATGTCACGCTGTCCCTTTACCCCAGTCTCTGTCCTATGCGCACGCCTTTGTGCTCCCCGCAGCGCCTCTCCCTGCCCTTGACTCTGCCCGGCTCTTACCTGCCTCGGGCCGGGCGCAGCAGCACTGCCCGGCGGCGGCGCCCCGGAGCTGTATCCTGCCCATCGGCTCTCCCGCAGCAGGACTGGAGCTGGTGCCGGCTTCCATCCTGGAGTGAGGGCGGGATCAGGGGCTCAGACCGTGCCCCCTCCCTCCCCCCTCCGGCCATCCCAACTCCTCAGCGCTGCCTGGGAATCAGCATTGCAGTGGACCCGCCGACGGGAGCGCCCTGGAGAGGGGGGTCTGGAGAGGGGCAGAGACTGGAGCGGGGGTGGCAGAGAAAGGGGGGAGTGGGTCGAAGAGGAGAAGCACAGGCTCTTGAACCATTGGGGCACAGTGATCGCACCGTGCGAGCAGGAGGGTATAAAGAGAGGAGGCGCGGCATGCAGAGGTAAAGGGGCGCCATAGAGGGGTGACAGCAGCGCCACTTGAGGTGAAAGCAGAGGTCAACGTGGGGGGCTATTATAGAAAAGCAGGAAGGGGGAGGACGGGGTGTTGGGTATGGAGCAGGAAAAGGCAGGTAGGGTAGGAGAAAGGTAAGCGGAGGAGGGAACTGCTCGAGGTAGTGGCAAGGTCAAAGTTCATGGAGAGTTGGGAGAAAAGGAGGGAAGGCAGAAAGTGTGGAAGGGAATGGGGAGATTGGGGGTATTTTTATTTAGGGAAAGGACATGATGAGGAAAGTAAAACGAGATTGTAATTCAAGGTGTGTCACAGAAAAGCAGCATTTCGAGAGGTGGAGGTGAGCAGGGAGGTACGGGGGGGCGTGAAAGACACCTTGAAAGAGGAGAGGTACAGTACAGAAAGGAGGTGAAGAAACGGGGAGCGTAAATCAGCGGGAAGAAATCGCGGCAGAAGAGTAGAGAATGTAACGGAAAATACTGGAGAGTAGAGGCAAGGGGGGAGGTGGAGGGGACACAGTACGCAGCAGAAATTGAGAGAAACAGAGCGGAGAAGGAGGCAGGAGCAGGACAAGGCAGAGGAGAGAAACCCCGAAGGAGGGCACGAACAGAGAGCGAGAGCCCTTGGGGTGAAATACATGGATGGAATAAAATAGGACAATACGAGAGGGCATTGTAGGGACATTGGCACACTCACGAAAGATAAAAGATAACGCAAAGGTAGTAGGCCAAAGGCGGTGTGTTTTATGCCTTTCTATGGAAACGAGAACCGCGGAGTGACTGTGACCCACTGGAGGGCGCTGGCACGCGAGCTCCTTCGCGCCGGCCGCTCTTGCCCCCCCTTGTCTCTTGGCATCATCCTGTGGCATCGCTGCAGCTTTGCTTCACTGGTACAGTCTGTTCCCAGCGCCGCTGCAGAGCCCGCAGGCGCCCCGCACAGTAACTCGAGTGGTGGCTGCAGTTCTGGGGTCGCTCCTCAAGGTGACTGACTGCCAGTGATGGAGAGGGGGGTTCTTACCAACTCTTCACCGCTTTCCTTAGCGGGAGGGGGGGGCGGATGAACGGGCTCACGGACAGCGTGAGGGGGGCGGATGAACAGGCTCACGGACAGCGGGAGGGGGGCGGACAGCGGGAGGGTTAACCGTGCTCACGGACAGCGGGAGGAGGGGCGGGCCGGCACACGGACAGCGGGAGGGGGGACGGAGGTTTTGCCTTTAGAATTTGGCCGTTCGGGCTATTGCAGGGTCTTAAAACTCAAACAGATGGTCGGTCACGGACAGCGGGAGGGGGGGGCGGCGGGAACGGCCAGCACTCACCTGGACTTCCTCCAGCGGCGGTCGGCCGCGGAATGGGAAAAACAAAAAAATTACAAAAGAAACGAAACTCCGCCCACCGCCGCGATGACGGCATCGCAGAGGCGGAGAGGGAAAAAATTGCGGGAACGCCCACGAATCTGGTCCGGCCATGACGGACAGATCTCTGTTCCAATGGCTAGCCTCCATTTATGGAGCTAGCCAATGGAACAGAGGGTGTAATCCCAAGCCCACTCTGTTCTAGCATAAGATTTCGCCTGCGCCGAAAAGCTGCGCAGTGCGCAGCCTTCGGCCAGGCGAAACCTAAAAAGTGTCCTTGGTATATACCAACCAGGGGATTTTATTAACTTTGTCCAGTACCATGCAGTCTTTAAGAATAGAGTGATCTAAAGTAATTTCAGAGTTCAGCAAGGTCTTAGCCCAGCAAATCAGTGGCGCCAGCTGTAACTGATCGCTAATAAAACCAAGGCCCAGCTCAGTTTGCACTGAGAGTACTGGGATCGATTGAGGGACCACTAACAAGGATCTAAGGAATTTATTTTCTACTACCTGGAGTTTACCTTATGGTAAAATTCCCTACAGGGAAGCGCCGTACATTGCTATTGAGAGGCATTTTGACTTGTAAACTGTCAACAGAGCTTCTATTGGGTGCGATCCCAGACGTTTTGCAAAGCTCAGTAAAGCTGAAGTCGATCTGGTGACAGCAATGCCTTTCTCGTTTAATTGGGGACTCCAAGTGCCCCTTTCGTAAAAAATGACGCCCAGGTAGGTGAAGACCGGGACCCTAGAGATCTCCTCTCCATTGCACAAAAACTTTTTTATCCTAGCAGTTTTTGGGAGTTTCCCTGCCACCATCACGTGCGATTTTTTATTGTTTATCTGTACATCCAAAGAGGACATAAATTCCCCAAAATCGTCCAGGAGTCTCTGCAGCCCTACCCCCGTACGGGCCAATAGCACCGCGTCGTCCGCGTAGAGGAGTACTGGCACTGCATAATCCCCTACGCGTGGGACGTCTGGTGTGGACCCCTTCAAGAATGTTTCAAGGGAATTTATATATAAGGTGAATAGGAGGGGCGCCAAGATGCACCCCTGCCTAACACCTCATTTAGATCTAAAAAAGCTGGTACTTCCACCCTCTTTGTTAGTTCTAATCGAGGCTCGTAAGTCTTGATGCAAGGCCGCTAGAAAGTTCACCAGGGAAGGGTCTATCCCTATACTAGTCAAAATAGCCCAGAGCTTAGCACGGTTGACCAGATCGAAGGCCGATGATAGGTCCATAAAGGCCATGTATAGCAAACCCTCCTTGGCCAGAGTGTATTTGCTGATTAACATATGGAGGTTAAGGCATTGGTCGAGGGTACCCCTTTTAGCCCTGAACCCATATTGTAGCTCAGAGAGGACCCCCCTCTCCTTCAAATGTTCTCCGAGTCTCTGCAGAATGACTCTGCCCAAGATTTTAACGGTAGAGTCAATCAGCGAGATCGGCCTGTAGCAGGCGGGGTCACTTCTCGAGCCTTTTTTAAACACAGGTATTATTGAAGAGTTGGCCCATGACGAAGGGAACCCGGATGTAATTGTAGAATTAAAAACATTAGTGAGAGTCTTAGTCCAAAAATCCAAAGGGGTCCTATAAAGGTCTGCGGGCACACCATCTGGGCCCGGTGCCTTATTTTTCGTCATCTCCACAATAGCCCTTTTGACCTCAACCACAGTAAAGAACAAACAGGGGACTGAGTGAATGAATGCTGGACCCATCTCTGGTGTGTATTCCTCCTCACTGTTGTATATTTTACTGAAATGCGCAACACATTTCTCATCAGGGATCACAGAATCCATGATCGAATTATTCATGCTTGAGAAATAAGGATGGTTAATCACAGCCCAGAATTTTGAACTATCTCTAAGAACATCTATTGACATAAGGTTTTCCCAGGCCTCATTTTTAATGCACTTTTTGCGGTTGGCCATGGCAAGTTTGTAATTTTTCCTTAATAAAGCCACCAGCTCCCGGTTTCTGGGTTTTTGTTTTAGTGCATGCATTAGTTCTTTATGGGCTTTTGAACAAGACTCATCAAACCACCTTGGTTGGTCTACACCATCCCACTTCTTATTACACTTCAGGTCATGTCTGACTTGTACGCAGATGTTAACGAAGGAATTAATGATCTCTTTACCGTCTGCCAGACTATCTAGACATATAGCCATGTCCGCTTGTACTTTGCTCTCAAGATCCTGCATAAAGGTGTCTGGGACCACCTTGGCCCAGTTTAGTATCCTGCCCTGATCCTTAGGTATAAGTTTATCATTACTGCGTTCCAATCCCTCCTTCTGCTTGACTATATCCCCCTCAATAAGTAGAGACAAAACCAAGGGATTATGGTCGCTAAAAGCTGAGACTACAACTTTAAAGGAGGAGAACACATGTACTATACCGGGTGAGACAAAGATTAAGTCAATTATTGTATTAGCCTCTCTACCTGTAAATGTCAGGGCCCTGTCCTACCCCCAGCCTCCCTCGATTTCATACAAATTAATATTAGCAAGTAGGTCTTCCAACATTTCCCCTTGAGGGGAATGTTCAAAGTGGGTGGAAGTTGAGCCGGGGGGACCTGTTTGATATTTTACCAGACAATCCCATCCACATGAGTGTATATTGAAATCTCCCATTAAAATAACTTTGAATAAAGCATTATGTGTTGACTTGTATTCTTCTAAAAAGGAAGTCAGGGAACACAAATGTATGTTCCATGTGTCCTTCTCCGGGGCATTATAAAAGTTCAATATTAAAATTGTTGGATGCTTAGGACAAGACCATTCTATACCCTGAAGATTAGCTGAAATTATCTCCAGTTTACTAAATGATCCTGGCAGTTTAAGGGAGGTAAGGATACACAAGCCACCTTTAGGTCTCCCTCCAAGACCAGTGATGGCCTTTACAGGGAAACTGCAATACCCATCTAGACAAAAACTTTCACTTGTGTCCCATGTCTCCTGTAGGGCAATTATATCATGTTGTGACACAAAATGCAACCATCTATCAACATTTGCTTTCTTTCTCAACCCTGCCACATTCCAGCTGATTATCTTATAGGTGGAATAAGATATGGCCTGCCTATTCTGCTCAATGTCAGCCGTGTCAGTAGATAGTTGTCAATCATTAGTGTCCAAACTGGACAGGGGGGAAAATCTATTAGTCAGAGTTACTTCTGAGTGATGTCCTAAAACAGTCTGGGCGGCTGTAGCCATTTTTGCTGCCCTCAAGGAAGCCTGCTGTGTTTGATATGAGTTACATTTTGTGTCATAAACTTTCACAGGGGAACATTGAATCTGTGGGACTTTAAGCAAACACGGTTTAAACTGTGAGTAGGAGGGTGGGGGGTAAAAGTAACCCAGAGGTAGTGGCCTAATACCTAGACCATCAAGCTCCGAGACATCCCATAACAGAGTGTTCACAATGTTTGCTCTTTTAAAATTAACAAGCACACAGTCTCCTGGAATAGTTTTTTTTCTCTTCCCCACCAACTCGACCCGTCTAGCCGTAATAATGTTCGAGGCGACATCAACGCTCCCACTGCTAAACTGTGAACACCACCTTCTTGTTCTGTTCAAAAGATCACTCTCGTCTTCCACAGCACCATTTGTTAGGCGTGGGATCCCAGTTAAGATTGCCACTAAAGGTGCCGCTTGTGGGGGAAGATGTACTGTGGGTAATTTTGAGGTACAGGGACCAAGGGTGGGGCAATCCTGGCCCGGAGTCCTTATTTGTACAACCTCGGGGGGTATGACTTGTTGAACCCCCAGGCTTGTCATTGCCCTCTTGCCTTGGTATGTATGTCTCGCAGGCTCGGTCTGCATATTAACACCAGAGGGGGAATCCATATCTGTCTTTTGTCTACTCATCTCAATTTGACTCTCATGTGCAGCCCTACTGTGTTTACAATCGTTATGTTGCACCCTAAATTCCTTCAGAAATTTGTCAATATTTTCGCATTTCTTAATAATGTTTGCGACACATAGGTTCAAAGAGTCCACTATGTCCTTGGCAATATTCACAAGTACAGGCTCCAAGCGGGATTCAATTAGATCTTCCATCAAATCCATCACGTTAGCAGGGAGACTGGGATTGGGTGTTGTACCCACTCTCCCTTTGGGCTGATTATGGGGTTTCTTCACTTTATTGCATTTACTACTTGATTTTACATTTTCATGCACCTTCGACTGCCCTGTGGGGTATCTGCAGGTCCCTGATCAGCCGGATGGACCTGCAGAGGGTTGGCTACTATAATGTCTGGTTCAAAAGGAAAGGGAGGGGCTGAATTCAGATGAGTTACAGCATCCGAGGTAGGAACTGCATCCGGGAGCAAGTTGAGTCCCAATTCCTTCTCTACATTGGCAATTTGGTCATTGAGTGCCCCCACAGCAGATGTTAAGTAGGAAATAATGGTCTCCGATTTGCGGGGCACTTTGGACTTCTTACCTTCCCCTTCTTTGGATGTCATTTTGCGCTTCCCCATCCTGCGGCCAAGGGGGGTGGCCCGACCCGACCTCTGCTGGCCCCTGATGGCCATAGATGGCCCGCCCTCTGCCCGGGCTCAGCCCGCGCGCGTCCCGCGATGCGGGAGGCGTTCCGCGGTCTTAAGCGTCTCCAGGTGCAGCGGTAGCGTCACGAGCGCACCAGGACCCGGGACTGCTGGGCAATGTAGTCCCCAGGCACGGGGAACCAGGAGAGCACCTGATGGGCAAATGCGCTTCCCTCACGGCTGTTGGTCGATGGATGACAGCGGGAGTCGCTGTGCGAGCCCTCCTCTCGGCCCTTTGCTGCCAGGTAAGGTTGAAAATGCTGAAGTGGTTCTATTCAGATACTTCTCTGTGGCCTCAAGACAGGTGACCCCCAAACTGAGACTAACTCCCCACACTTCCAGCGCTGCTAGAAACTTGGCCTTTGTGATGGGCAGCCGAATCTTGATGTCCAACCAGGTCAACGAAGTCGCATCTGCCTGTTTCTACACCCCCAAAATGCAAAAGAAAATCTTCAAATGGGTCACTCAGAACACCAGCAGACCTGACTTCGAATTCCTCAAGAAACTGAGAACATTGATCTTCCAATAATCCACTCCAGACAGGCCAGATCGTCTCCTCCTCAGGGACGAGGATACCCTCACAGGTGATATGCGTGCCCTACAAATGTGTACAACATAACATAACAAGAATGTACATTAGCACGAGGAAGTCCCCTCAAAGATATTCTCGCCAAGGAGAAGGCTCTAACAAATACGCGCTCACCTCAGTGTTCATCTAAGCTTTCAACAGCTCTAGTATTATAATATAGAGTTTTAAATGTAGTGCTACAAAAATATTGTAGCCATAATATCAACAATCAAGTATACATTGGTATGTATAAATTTACTCTGCTTAAGTCACATTTGTACCTTGACGATATATATTTTCATGGAACGTAGATGTGGAGTTAACAATAGTAAAAAATTATAGTAACCTGTATATATTTTAACCACAAAAATTTGTTTGCCGATGCTCTGGATATGGTATTTTTTAGCATGCTATTTGTTATAATAGATATTCTGACAACATCTCTTATCCCTTAAATGTTTTTAATTTTTAAAAGAATGTTTTTATTGTTTTATTTAAGTCTTTTACAGTATAGCAGTAGTACATGACAGTATACAACAATGGTGGCATTCAGTCGCATCTAGACATCGAGGTATATTGACATAGCATGCACATAACAGACTGGGTGGCGGATCTCGGTGGTCTGCCAGCAAGATATGGACCTGATACATATCAAAAAAATGCCATTTCGACAATTAAATGTGGAACAATCCCTCTCACACCTCACCATATACTACAAAGTCGAAGAAGAAAACTAGTCGCGGAATATCAGAGTCTACTCAGCTTCGTTTCCCTCCGCCTCACCAGTTTCCTCACCCACCAAATACTGTAGATACAGTCCCCAGACATTTTTAGGGCGGCTCGGAGGGGGTAGCAACTCATTGTAAACTTCGGATTGTGTATTACAATATAGCATATCCCTGGCACAATCTTTTATTTTCAGAGCTGGCCATTTGCCCAACATATAGCAATCCTCCGGTTGGCGAGCAGCAGGCCAAATGTTTTTCTTTTTGTTGGGCTGCTTCCTTTGATCAATATTTTTTGGCATTTGCCTAGTGCTGCTGCTTAAGTGAAAATATGTTAAAACTATTATTGATAGGGAGATTTCAGAGGGCAAGACGACAACAGTAGGCAGGCTGGGCGCGTTCAGCACGTGTGACGAGGAATATCCCTTTAATTGTTGAACACTCACAGACCCGCACCCACACCGCAGATTAAGTGTCTCACTACTGTGTACTATGCACGAATACTTAGATTTAGGAACAGAGGAACGCGCCGCTGATCTGCAGCTGGAGTCGAGGAAACTTCTATTTTCTGTTTTACCGAGAACGTGATTTTATTTAGGGCTGGTCTGAGGCCAGAAGGCGTTGGGCTGAGCTTCCTGCCACAAGGAAATTACTAATCATAGGTTTGCCTCTAGCGTATTTATGATGGCAGCAAATTGAAAGCCGGGTATCGTATAAAAAGATCACGATGTTTAAGATTATATGGTGCAGCGAGATTGCCCAAGCAGGCTTCTGGATGTCCTTGCTTACTGGCAGAAGTGCCTTTACCGCAAGAAACGCAGCTTCTAAAAAAATACAAAAAAATGCAAGCTTGATCGACAAACCAAAGGCATTTGTAGTTCCTGCCAGCCTTTGAAATGTTTGCCCATTTTTTTTTTAAATATTTCAGTCAGCACTGCTATCAAATCATATCTTAAAAAAACACAAAAACCGACATAGAAAATAAACCAAAACACTGGAATGTGCCTCGTCTTTTTGTGGAAAGTGTTTGCATTTTGATTAGAAATACACATTTAGATTCGTTCAACTTCAGCAAATATGGTCGTTTCTGAAATTACAGAACTTGGTAATACATACTGTGGCCACTTTGCTTTTGACCTCTGCTTGAAGCCAGCAGCATAAACCTTACTCAGTCAGAGAACATCGAAATGTAACCAATCTCTTAGTGTATTCATGGTTAAAGCTCTGATAAAGCTAGGAAAAAGTCACTTGCCATTTTGTCATTTGTAGCCACTGTACTTGGTGACACGTTCAGATCATGGGCATATGGATCAAAACTGGTTCAACTCTTAGGATCAATAATGAGACTGCTGGGAACTAGCCATCTGGAGTAAACGTTCTGTGCTTTAATACAAGCATAATTATGGACAGAATGCTGAATAATTCAAACATTCACCCCCAGTCAAGTGATCTGGGTTAAATCCACCGTACTTTAGCTCACCTCGCCACCCCAGTATGGACCCACCCAGCCATATGCGAACCAGGCTTGACCCTGCGCCTCATGGGAGCAGTCCAGCCTGAACTGCCAAGCCAGGTGCTCCCTGGACTGGAAACAAGCATCCATGGACCTGTTTCAGGGCATCACCCCATTACAGACAGGCTAGTTTGAATCCACTGGCACTGCGAGCAAGGGATCCACATCTGGGCATACCCATCCCACTCAGGGCGAAAAATGCTGGAGCAGAAAATGATGGACAGAATGCTCAATAAATTAGACATCCTTGGCCAGGCCCCTGTTCGTCACTATTATTGTGTCATGGACGCTCAATGTCTCGCTGAATATGATTTACCTATTTCAAGGGCAAGAAAATTTTCCCAGGTTCTATTGTTCCATAGCTTTGTTCCTTTTGAACAATCGTTTATTATCAAGAGGACCTCCATTCCAAGTTGGAGTAAAAACCATCAATGTACTCCATTCTGCTTGCTATGGTTCAATAGAACCCCATGGCTCTACACTCTTTCGTTGTTTTTTTTCAAGAAACACAAATACTAGCTTGAGAGGCCTACTGACTTACGTAGTTGTAGAACAATGTGAGAAGACACCTCCTCGAGCTATGACAGAACGAGACCTACTCTACAAGCAGTACTTTGATCACATTAGCCCACGAAAAGGAGAGCCGGGTAGTTTCCAGGACACTTGGAATTCAGTGATAACTGCGCAATCCTAACAACCTGTTCTCATTGGAGCCCCAATAACCAGACAATACTGGAAGTTAACTGCCTCACAAGAACCTCATTTTTGGACATTGATTTTTAGGTGATAGCGAGTTAAGAAGTCAATGGTTTAATTGGAAGGGTTATGATCTCAAAATGTTGCCAGAAGATCCTTTGATGATGTTGGTTCTTTTGGTGACTGCATAGTTGTCCATGCTGTAAAAGTTGCATAATACTGCCTTTTAGTTTACAAGAGGCCAAGTTGGCCTATATAAAGTTTTTTGACAAGTGCCACTCACCTAACCAGAATATCAGATCAGTGATAGGGTATTGCTATCTATTGGCTTTTTCTTTGGGGATTTCCTTAAAAATGTGCCCCTCATTTTTAGGTCCTTTTTCTGTGGTGCGTAAGATTGGGCAGTCTGCAATACACCTCACCCTACCGGAAAAGAAGTAAAAGGCATCAAATAGTCCATGTTTCACAAGCTAAGCCAGCTTGTCCTTCAGTGATTAGCTCTCCTACGTTGATGCTTGCTGAAGGTCCCCTGGAGTTTGAGGCCATTGTTGCTTCCTGTGTGGGTGGGGTCAACTGCAGTACCTGGGGGCTCAGAACTGTAAGACAAGTTGTGGGAGCCTGCATCTTTGTTTCATGACCACTGTTTATTGACTTCTTTCCATTCTTTCTTCCTTTCACAAGTCAGGTTGTAGTGCTTTCTGACAGGACTTTGAGTTTTCTTTAGAGGAAGTTGGTCGTGCCAGAAATGTGAGCCTAATGCCAAAAGGAGTTCAGAATGTGCCTGGTTCTTATCAAGATCTGAGGCCATTTGCATTGGGATGAGTGGTTTTGTATGGTGAGGCACCGGATCTGAGGAGATTCTCTTTAATGGGTCTGGGATTGGGGAGGCAGGCGCTTGAGAGGTGGGTGCTTCAGATCCCAGATGTCACTTCCATGCAATGGGCATGGTCCTTCTAGTGTGAGTAAGGTGGAGTAGTATTTTAGGACATGGCACACAAACAACTCTGTTAATGCTTAATTACTTTTATGCTTTTGGGGGCCTTTGCTCCTAGTTCGTAAACTAGCATTTCGCTCAACACCTTTGCTGTTTTCTTCCCTTCGCCTCAGTCATGTGTACAACAGATTGTTGACCGGTTATTTTTGCCACTACTCTCTCTCTTTCCAGTCCATCGTCTTTTCTCTTCTGCCTCTAATGCGCATCCTAGGTCCTGGACTCCGGCTGCTTTCTAGTCTCACTGTCCTCACTTACCTACATGCAGCTAAGAACCACCTATTTTGGTATACTGATTATCTGCTTTGTAGGATTCCCTGCTGCACTGGTGTTTCAACTAATGTTGCTGTTTTTTATTTACCTCCCCTGTTTCCTTTGGACGGAAACCCTACGCCACTTCCTGCTTTGCGGTCCAGTTCCAGGGAAGTGAGTGGATTGCATCGTGGGTCTCTTTTCCATCTCAGTTTGACACAGCGTACTTGGAATTAATTTTATTTTTGAGATTTAAAAAAAAGTAACTTTGCCTTATGGATCCGTCATGTTTGACAGAGTCATACATCCAAGTTACAATGCATTCACATGAACTGCTTTTGATGGTGGTTCCTGTGAATATTAGAAATGTTCATCAACACAATGGACATTTTTAATTTTGTCATTCAGGACCTTCGCGAGGGCGACAGAGTATTTTACTCTATCACTCTGGCTGAGGACTGCCCAACTGTCAAAATTAAAATCGAGCCCTAAGAGCTTGATTTATATATTGCCGGTAAGCATACTCTGTCACTACTGCCAATATAAAGGTCTGCCCATCAAATTTAAATCAGGGCAGACCTTTTGACGTAACCACGGCTGAGACCACTCTGTCTCCGCCAAGGCTACACCTCTCAGAAGGCTCGACTGGTCTGTATGTTCACCCACCTTATTTTGATTTTGGCAATCAGGAAACATGATTTTCTTTTGAAAAATAAAAATAAATGTCCCACTCGCCATGGAAGTTATCTACTAGCGAGGGGAGGCATTAGACAGTTTTCACTGTCCCTTGCCGACAGGGTTTTCCTGATGGTGACGGGCAGTAAAAACTGACCTCTATGTTCACCCGTCTAAATTAGGTGGGTAGACATACAGGTCAACATCCGATAGCCCTTACTCCGTCAGGCCATTGAGTGTAACCATGGCACAGATGGATAGTCTCTGTCATGGTTACACCAACCTGGTAGCCCTGTAGCAATGTTTGTGAAGGCTCATTTCCAAGATTTGTTGATTTGTTGTCTGTCTTAAAGACTTAGGGCCTGATTTATGTATTGGCAGTAAGCATACTTCGTCGCAACGGTCTTTGGTACCCATCCAGGATCTAGAAAGATAGTGAGGTACTCGAGAAACTGTATGGCGAGATGCTAAAGCATACAAACTTATATATTACAGATGAATCTACACTCATGCAACAATGAGTAAGTATATTTAGAGGGCTTATGGTTATAATCATCAGGCTTAAAAAAAAAAGTTAACAAGGTTTGAGACTAGGCATAGTGAGAGAAAAACAAGTCATCCAGTTTAGATGGAGACAAATGTTCCATGGATGTATTCACGCCTAACTACAGGGTGTCGAACCCCACGGATGTTGGACACTGATGTCGTTCATTGTTACACTGGCCAATTATTGACTTCTGGATTTCAATGCTCGAAATATATTGACTTATGTTACTTCTCAATCATTTGGTTTTTCTTTTTTTCTCTTTATATTTCTTTGTCCTTTCCATCATTATTGTGATGTCTCACCTATTTGGGGGCTTCTTGTTTTATGATTTAACCCATTTATGATTTGATGTATTATTATTTGGTTTAATCTCTAACTATAACTTTATTTTGATACGCAAGCCTTGAAAAAGTCCCAGGCCTGGCCACCGCTAAGGGGAGAAACACATGTTGGCTGGCTCTCTGTCACAAGCCTCCCTGACATTGATAAAAGGATATGAAACACCATATCAATAAAATATTATAAAAAAGCAAAAAGTTGCTCATCTACTCGGACCGAAACATTTGAATACCACCTCAGAGAAAATTATAGTATTTTAATTTAACTAACCTATATAATTGTCAGTTAAAATGCAGAGTTAACTCCTTTGACTTCAAAGAGCAATTCATGGTGATATTAACACCCAGCTTGAAAGTGCAGCAGCAGTCACTCAATCCATGCATTGACCATCTTTTCTTTGAAGAAAGATTGTCTTATTTTATTCACAATCCTCCCAAGCTCGTTAGGAATATCATAAGAAAGAACTTTTATGGGGAGAGGGGGATCCACATTCCAAGACCAAATAATCCCAGGACAATATCCTTTGTGGTAAATCCTGATATGACCTATGGCATTCCTTCCATTAGGAGTCAGTTGCAAATAAAAACAACAGAAAACCACCCTTGTTCACACAATGGTGTATAATTATATATAATCGAGATTAATTAGATTTACTGGCTTGTAAAGAGAAAGTTACCTAACTGGATCAGTCAGTACAATTCACGCCCATGTACAAGATAATTAAAGACTCCCTAGTTTATTTCTCAACATCACCACATGTTTACCAACTTCTGCTAATCCCAAAGGGAGGATGCACCATATTATGACATGATGTGCCTGTGATGGGCTGGCGCTGACAGAGACAAAGGAAGGCAGTTACAGGACGATTTCAATTAAATAGTGCGCTGGAAAGTAGCAAAAGCAGTTCTTAAGAGTTCAGTTCCTATCTTCCACATTTCCTTTCTTTTCATTTTTGTGTTTTCACATGTTGATTGTAACGTTTTGTAAAAGTTGTTTACCACCCATGCTGGCCGGCCTCCCATTAAATTGTTCTTGCCATTATCAAAATTTCTGCCTGGCAAATTTCCCTCTCTGTAGGCTGTAATAAGACAAATGCAAGGTGGTTATAAATTTGTCTTCAAATAAGATGACAATAAATACCGGGGAAATAGGTGCCACCCAAACCCTACCAGTGCTTGAAGGAAAACTGTTGTTAATAAATATATATATATATATATATATATATATATATATATATATACATACATACATACATACATACATACATATATATATATATATATATTTTATGGGGGATAAATCTATTTATTGAGTTTTAACATTTGATAAAACAGACATGTATAACAATAAGGTAAGGCGGCAGCCATTGTGAGGAAAATTAACATAATTTTATTTGTTTACAGAAGCACATTTGCGTTTGTCATAACATACGTTTCACATACGTTTCACATGATAGGACTGATTTCACTGCACTTAAAATTCATTAGAAATTTGTCATTAGAAATTGATTATCAGTGTTTTAATGTGAGAAAATTGAAAGTCATGAATGAGGGACAAGAAAATATAAACTGAGAAGATAAAAACAATGAAAAGGAAAGGTGACATAAAGGGGCGCAGCACATTTCTTGTTTAAATTCGGAGATCCAAAGATCTTCAAAAAGGTGAAACTGGAAGTGCTGCAAGCAATGGCCAGGATGTGGTCTAGTATTAGATGAACAATTAAAAGCGGAATATTACAGTAACTTGCCACCCATATGGGATTCCCCGGTCCCTCCGGATTGTCTTAATTGACAAATTGACTTTACCAGTTAGGGTGGAGGGAATATAACTCTGGGGTAACCTCTATCAAGATGGCAGGCTACTCCCCTGGAATGCGCTTAACAAGGACTTGGGGGGGAAGCTCTACACGCAGCAAATAAATGATGGACGGAATGCTGACAATGCAAAAATACTCCCCCAGTGTTAGATTTGGGGTCTCTAGTTGGCAGAGGTCGGTACCTTTGACCAAATAGGGATCCTTGCGTCTAGTCAGGGTAAGGGGGTACACTCCTAAAATAGCCCCTTCTCATACCCTTGGCAGCTTGGCACGAGCAGGCAGGCTTATTGCAGTGTGTAAAGCATTTGTGAACACATACAGTAACCCAGTGACAACACTACAGATGGACACCAAACAAGTTGTAGTATTAAAATAAGTATTTTTATATAGGCTTAACACAAGACCACAAACGACAAAAATCCACAATACTGTACTTTAAAATGGTAGAATTAGCTCAGTTCTCTTAAGATGTAAAATGTGACACTTTAATTTCAATGTAACTTTGGATGCGTAACGCTATACAACGAAAGTGTTGCAGGGAAGGTGAGGCGTCGGTTCCTTACACGCAAGAACGGTGATGCGCCGGGTCCCTACTGATGTGTAGGGGATGCGTCGGTTCTTCTCGGCGTGGCGTGGGGAGGTGAGGCGTTGGTTTCTTACTGCGCTTCCGTGGCGATGCGATCAGCAGCGCCGTGATGCGATAAAGATCCGGTGCAATGAAACAAAGATGACATCTTCTTCTGGATGCAACACGATACGTGCACGCCCGACGGCCGTGCGGCGACTCAACGATTCTTCTGAGCCGCAACAGGCCCTTAGACACGCTTCCCGGTGATGCGGCGGCATCTGATGCGACTTCGATCCTCTTCACCGGTGGTGCGAGGCGCTTCGGTGATGTGATGCGACAGCTGCAGCGACACGCTTCTCCGTTGGATGTTGCTTTTGTGCTCCACGATTCAAGTTTTTATCGTGGAGCACAAAAGCAACATCAGATTAAAAACATCAAAATCCACAGTGGCCACTCATTTCAACATGTTGAATCACAATCCAAGCCAGTTACGATTTTGCATTTTGGAAATGGTACCGGTTTTACCTGGACGTGATAATTCCCAATACCTTCTAAGCCGAGAATTATTTTGGATACACCGTTTATCATCGTTACAGCCGAAAGGACTAAATGAATGTTTGGACTTAAGTTGTTATCTTTAATTTTTGCACTACATTCCAGGATTGTTTCTCTTGATTATACAGTTATTTCTTTTGTTCACCATGTGCGTAAACTTGCATTAGGATTTCTTTAGTTACAGTCATGCACCACTTATAACCATTTTTTCACCTCAACTGTCGTTTGTGTTTTATCATTATTATTTTTTTATTATTATTTTTTAAACTATTTGGTGAACACCACCCTTGGTATTCACCATTCACCTTGTGCATGTTAATACACATCCTGGGTAGATTGGATAAAGTTTTACACACACAGTATGTTTTCGCGTTTCACTTTCTAGTGCCTAATCACAGGACACACTATTCACCTATCCGCGTTTGAGTTACACACACAGAGTCACATGACACATTCTCCCTATCGGAACACCATGTGCTTAAATAACCGGTGTTTGAAAGATGGCGCCTCACCCTCAGCTATCGTGATCATCGAAGACAGAGAACTCCAGAACCATTTCTCGGGTAAGCGCAAGCGTCACCGTTAGCTTTGATGAACTTGGAGCTAAGCAGTTACCACTGCTTAACTAACGTTGCCATTTTATGTACTCTTGCAGGCAGATGCCTGGTACCGTAATCACGGATAGTAGACTTTTACTTTCCGGATACAGGTCAGGCTCGGAATCACCGTGTTGACGCGCACAAACATTATTTATGCATGCTCGTACAATCAGCGGATCACTGCTTACTTCCTTTGGGCACTTTAATATACTGCGGCACGATACCACTCGTTATTATTATTATTATTATTATTATTATTATTGGACATTTATTAAGTGCCTGGTTACGCCACTGGCGTGTCCCCGCGCTATGACAAGTGAAGTGGCTGTCCCCCCTCCTCCCACAAAAGCTATCTGCTGAAAAGATGCGTTTTAAGTTTTTTTCTGAACTGGACTTCGGAAGGTTCGAGCCGAAGTTCCAGCGGAAGATTATTCCAGCGCTTGGGAGCAAGGTATCTAAAGGATCTACCTCCCATACGAGCTTTGAATACTCTTGGGACTTTTAACAGCCCAGTCTGAGAAGACCGAAGACTGCGTGCGGGCTCATAATGGGATACTAGGCTCTGGAGCGGAAGAGGTGCTTTGCCGCTCAGGATACGGTGACATGTGGCAAGGGCCTTAAACTCCACTCTCCTCTCAATGGGGAGCCAATGGAGGGCCCGTAGAGCTGGTTTGGCGGAAGACCTCCTAGGGAGTCTGAGAACCAGCCGCGCTGCCGCATTTTGAAGAACCTGCAGGCGGCCCATAACCCTGCCTGTGGCCCCCAGATAGAGCAGGTTCCCATAATCAAGTCGGGAGGTGACCAGGGCATGCACCAGCGTCTTTCGAGCAGAAATGGGAAGCAGATCTAACACTTTCCTAAGGGCTCTCAGAACACTGAAGCATATCCCCGCTACCCGACCGACCTGTGGACTGAAGGAGAGGTCCTTATCCAGCCACACGCCAAGGTTCCTGGCCTCGCGTCAGGGAGCAGGAACTTCACCCAGACAGGGTTGCCACCACGCCGACGACCACGCAGACGGTGCACCCCCCCACCACGAGCACCTCGGTCTTGCTACCGTTCAACTTTAAACAGTTTGCGGACATCCAGGCAGCGAGATCTTGCATGCAATTCCTGAAGATGTCCGCTGCAAGGCCGGGCGCACGCGATAGGGAAATGACCAACTTCATATATCAGTCATGCTTTTTCTTGTGTGCATGTACTTATCTTCTTTGTTTATCTCAGCCACAGACCTTTTTATTCGGGCACACACACACGGTTCACGCCCACTATAGTAAAGTTCTAGTATCACTATTCTAGACCCACTGCCACTAGAACGCTCTTTTTTGTGCCAATAGCATGTTCACCTGACACCATTTTGATTCGCATATGAATGCCATTTAAATTTATGTGACTGTTTCGTAAATATGTCTTATGAAAATGTGCTAAACTTGGTTTCTTTCAGAGACTAACAGCTAGATTCATGAAGCCAAATTGCGATCGCAATAGCTGCGAAAAAGCAATTGCGATCGCAATTTGATGAAAAGGAATTCATGACAGTGTAATCCCAAAAATTGCGATTTCGCAAATGAAAAATTGCGATATCGTAAATAAATTTGCAGAATCCTGGAAGAAGCCCATTAGCGAATCTGAATTTGTGAGAAACCATTGAATCTGCGAATTAATCAGCGAAATCGCAAAAAAATCACAATCACTATTCATGAAAAATCGCAAAATGCGAAAATCCCGAAAATCGCTATTTGCGACGCGCAATTTAAGGAGAACCCAAACCAGGTGGTAACCAGTAAGGAAAAAAACTTTTTGGAAAAAACGTTTACTAAGTACCAACAGGTGCAGGCCTGACCAAACACACTAAAGGACATGCAGCTGGAGCATTAGGACTCTCACAATGCTAGGACTCTACATTATGGTTAGGCGGCGAAGGCTACAGCGAGCAGCATGAAACAGACGTAGGATCCAGGAGCGGATATTCCGCCTGCGGGTCACCCTTCTGGGCCAAACCAGGGAGCAAATATACGCTAAGTACCGCCTGAATGAGCCAATGATAATCAAGCTAATCCAGGACCTAGACCCCCTGATGCAGCACCCAACAAGAGGACCAATGCCGTGCCCACACATGTCCAGGTATTGTGCAGCCTGCACCTTCTGGCCTCCGGAAGCTTCCAGGGGATAGTCGCTGTTGCAGGGGGATATCCCAGCCCACCATGTCCCGCTGCCTAAGGAGTTTCCTGGAGGCCATGCTGACCCGGCTACACCACTACATCGCATTCCCCACCAGCCAACAGGACTTGAATGACACCAAGCTACAATTTTACAACGTAGCACAATTTCCACATATAATAGGATGCATTGACTGTACCCACATCCACATCTGCCCACCAGCACAAACGGAATACATGTATCGCAACAGCAAGTCCTACCACTCTCTCAATATCCAGATGGTGTGCAATGCAAAGACAATCATCACAGACATAGTGGCACAGTACCGGGGAGCACACATGACTCCTTCATATTCCGGCACAGCGGCATTCACACACGACTGGCCAGGGGAGACTTTGGTGAAGGACACCTACTAGGTACGTACACATGCCCCATAATGTTACACTGTGATAAAGTAGCTGCGCAGCACAGGCACTCACCCTCTGCTCCTCTCATTCAGGTGACAGCGGCTACGCTCTCCGTGAGTACCTCCTCACCCCATACCTCAACCCTGCAACACCACAGCAACAGCGTTACAATGCAGCACACATACGCACAAGAAATTGCATTGACAGGACATTTGGCCTTTTGAAGAGCAGATTCCGCATACTGCACAAGACTGGTGGGGCCATCAAATACGAGCCAGAGGTCTGCTGCCGCATCGTGGCCGTGTGTGCAATCCTCCACAACATTGCTACCAAGCGCAGGATACCTGTAGACATCTCTGGCAGTGAGTCGGAAGGGGACAACCGACCACCTGCACATGTGCGTCACGCACGCGGGGAGAATCCTGCAGAAGGACACAGGCGCCGTAACCAAATCTGCATGAACTATTTCTAGTGCACCCACTCCCCACACCCATTTCTTCAGTCATGCATGACAACATTAATAATGACATGAGTCAGATTAAGTTAGACTGAATAGTTGTTATTGTTACAGCACAATAAAGTGGGGATTCCCCAAACTGGTCTGGTACATGAATGACATATTGCATCATATGTCTGTTCTTCAGGAGGGCATGCTTGTAGAAGCAGCATGGCCCCTCATGTAAATGTTCAAATGTTCAATGCTGCCTCCGGGCAGATGCTCCCAACCTCCTTTCAACTTCCTCCTCCTGATTCGGCCGTGAGGCAGCAGAGGGCCTGCTGCTGCGGCAGGGTGCTACCACCGGTGGCACGGACTGGCTACTATGGCTGGAAGTAGCCTCACTAGTGTCATCACCCCCCTGCCTGGCCATGGCCGGTAGCCTGCATGCCCCCCTGTACAGCTGTTGACACCTGCTCCAGAGCTCTCGTGAAGTCCTGACAGCACTGGACCATTTGGACCTGCATGGCCAAGGAGCGTCGCGTGAACTGGGAGGTCGCGTTGCCAATAATGTAGTTGGACCGCGTGTATGCTGACAGGCGGATCAGCAGCTGTTCATGGCCTGTGTGTTGGCCTCCATGGCAGCTGTCATCCTCTCCATGCGGTCTAACATTTGTGCTACATTTCGGGCGGTCTTGTTAAGTTGGAGGTGGATAGCCGCAAGATGACGGGCCTGTGTTTGATGCACATGTAGCATATGGCGCTCAATGGAGAGCCCACCTGGCCGCAGGTTTGGTCCCCTGCCAGCGCGGGAATTGTTATTGCGCTGCTCCCTCACCAGTCCGCTTGTCTGGCTCCTCACAGCCGCAGGGCGGCGGGTTGGTCGGCGAACTGCTGCTGGTGTTGCACGCCCCACTGGTGGTTGAGTGCCGCGCTGTTAGCGCAGGGGTGTCACTGTCCACAGGGGCAGGTGGTGGAATGACCGCTGATGCGGCTGCTTGCCCTGATGGTCCGGGCTGTGGGGATAGATGTGTGTCTCCCTCTGTGTCCTCTGTGATGTCCTCAATTAGCAGGGCATCACTGTCTGTGCTGGGGACTTCAGCGCCACCTGTGATGTAAAGTGGACGTTGATTAGTGACATGTTTCTTCCACATTTAGGCTTCCTACATGCATGCAGACTACCATTCCCTGACTCGCTGCAGGATTGACTCTCACTAAACATGTCTGGCTTTATGGGGCTAGATGGTAATTGTGGTTAGACTACATGTCCCACAATGCAATTGCGCTTTAGTGGTGTGCTTTGGCTGCATGACTGGGGTTTTAAATGGAATGCTCTGGAGTCATGGACATTGTTAGGGGACAGGGGGTCGCAGTCGCATGGCACTTACCCTGTGTGTCTTGGGTGGGTCGGGAGGAGTCCAGCTGGATCACACCCACGCATGCCTGCGGATTTATGGTGTCCTCCACTCGGTCCTCGAGTGGTGTGTTTGGTGGGACAGTGGGCTCCCCTCCACCTGTCGCAACACGCTCCCCCAGCCTCTCGGCGATCTTCTCCTTTGCCCGCCCTCTCAGGTCATACCACCGTTTTTTGAGCTCGTCCACGGAGCGCTGGGTCACCCCCACAGAGTTAACTTTTGCGCGGATGCACAACCATATCCGCCTTTTATCGGCCTCAGGCACCCTTCTGGAGTCTTTACCGAAGAGCCGATTGTGGTCCTTGCAGACTCCTTCAATCAAAAATTCGAGCTCTTGCTCAGAAAATTTTCTTTTTCTTTTTCTTCCACTGGAAGTTCCACCTGCAGCATCCTGTGACATGCTGCCCACTGGGGTGTCTCCTGGTTTTCTCCTGTTGGCACACTGGAGGCGAGCTCTGGCACTGCTGCATCCACTTTAGGCTCTTACTGCTGAATGAGGGTGGAACCTGCCTACTTCCTGGTTGTGATGTCATCACTGTGCTCAGGATGCGACTTCCCGTTTTTGCGATCTCGCTTTTAGCGAGATCGCAATTTGCGATTTCGGTAATTGCGAGATCGCAATTTCAACACGGGTATCGGCCGATTCTGCGAATATTTACCGATTTTTGGGTTCTCGCAATCAGCGATTGCGGCCGATTGCGATTCGCTTTTTTTCTCGCAAATATTCATGAATGCCATTCTGCGATTTCTTAATTGCGATTCGCTTTTTCTCGCAATTTAGAAATCGCAGAATTTGACATTGATGAATCTGGCTGTAAGTCCCCTGATTAAGGGCTGGCGCCCGAAATGCATTGGGCAGATCTAAAGACAATGTTCAACATATTATGAAGACAATAATAGGAATTATGGAAATCACATATATGAAATAAAGACAAGAATTTCCAATGAAAAATATTGACTTTTATTGAAAAACTAGTAAAGTTCCTAACAGAGTGCATCGAGGAGACGTTATTCCTAAGGGAAACAGCGCAATTGTTAATTCATACAACCTCAGCCCAGGAGGGTTTACCTTGATGGCACCACCGACCTTATAATCAATTTTTATCTTACCATTATCAAAAACTTGAGTGTGATTTCCACACTCCGTTTATTGGACCTCAAACATTTTCCTTATTACATTGAGGACATAGGCTTTGTTGTAGAAACTCCCTTGTTGCTGTGTTGGAGTTGGAAGTGTGTCAGTTTGGAAAGCATGGCACTTAAGAAGAAGCGTTATGCAACTGTGATATACCACCTACCATGACTACTGAGGTTTGTTATTTTCTGCTAGAATATGCAGGTGAGGATCTACACAAGTGTAGAGAGTGCATGGCTTCTGTGAGTGCCATGTTCCATTAGGGAATGTAGCTCAGGGAATACTTCAAGTGAAACCATGTTGGTAAATATGTACCTGATATGTATGTCTTTCTCAAATGGTTGAAAATAATTGTATATATGAGCAATCCCTCTTTCACCTGTTCTTATTTTCAGAAGACTATCTCTGCATCTTACTTACCCACAGTGGCTGCTCACTACATATTGTTAACAATGTATGTATGTATATGGTGTTTCTATAGCGCAGAGCTCACATGGTTAAATGCAAGCTTAAAGTCAATGCGTAATAGGATAGGAAACTGAGTTGTGGATGGCTAAAGCATTGTGATGTAGTGTTCTTTAAAGAGGTGAGTCTTTGTTGCAGGAATTCTGCTCAGGAACAGAACTATGCCTGGGACGATAGAGCGTCAATATGTAGGAACTGAGTCACCACACCACATCAGCATCTACGTGCCCGAAACTGACTAGCTTATAGTGCCTCACTTGCCCTCCTAACCTTTCCAGAGAGACAAATGATTTGGCACCCCATAACACAATACCCTCAACCCTCTTAAGGATCATTGCAGCAGGTCACCCCCTTTTATTCTCTCAATTGTACTAGTTCACAATAAATAGAAAAGAGACACTAAAGAAGCTTACAATATTTATTTAAACTATGGTGCTCTGGAAAATAAATACAGGTCAGTAATGTCATTAGCATGATTAGCAGACCATATACAGAGAAAAGCCCTGTCATATTAGCTGACAGAGGTGCCTTAACCCACCCTTACTACAGAAGTTTAGTGATTATAGAGTCTATAGACTACAAATATCTAGGTTTAGTGGCAGACTCCATACCTTGGCATACATAGTTGCTCTTCATCCCAGCTGATGCAGCCCTCTTGTCTCAGGACCTTTGCTCTGTCTGCAGATCTCAGCTCTGCATTGTTTAGACCAACGCATCCTGGGTTATATAACAAAACGTGTGTTCAAAAACAGCAGCTGGGCTTCTCTATTATGTCTAGGTGCTAGTGTCTAACCATAGAGACTAACAGGGAACCATGGTGTCTGACCTTGCCAAGGCTGTTCCAACTAAATCCCAGGAAAAGAAAAAAATACAAAAACATGTGCCATGTGTGAATATACAAAGTGGCACTAAAAGAAGCGTGATATTTAGTAACATGTGCAAAGCAAAAACGGCCCACAACATGCACAATTAGGCGAATATAGGGAAAACGACAATGGGCAATATAGGAAACATACAACATCTTCAACTCAGCAAAGCAGCGTTGGGGTGGTCCTGGTGTATTCGGGATGTTGTTCTAGATCCTGGGTGAATAGATAGAAAAGGCCTGTTGTTTTGTTTTTCTTTTTCACAATTCTTAGTCTGCAGTCTGATGTTGTCCTGGCTGCAAATGTGTGCAGGGAAGCCCCAGAGATGGTGAGCTTGTCTGCAAGATAAGCGGGGGTTCTGGTTGTTATGGCTTTGTAAATAATACTGCTAGGCTTAAAGATGGTGCGAGCCACCAAAACAAAATAATGGAGTCTCGTCAAGATAGGGTGAAGTAATCATATTTCGTCAGGCCCTGGATCAAATGTGCTACATTAGTATGAATGGTGGAAAGGTCATGGAGTACGGCATTAATACCAATTAGACGCTAGATTAACAGGGCTTGACCAGCAGTTCTGAAGTTACTTTCATGAAGAAAGGGTTTGACTTTCCTTAGAAGAGAGAGCTGGTACAAGGCTGTGTTTGTTTTTTGACAATGCATTCTTTGAGTGAGAACTTGGTGTCCAGGGTGAATACAAGTGGTTTTGCATTCAGTGCGATTTGGGGGTTGAAGCCGTCAAGGATCATCGAGCAAGTTTGTACTATATCTTGTTTGTTTTTATTTTGGCAAATTGAATTCTGTCTTTGTTGGGTTGAGCTTCAGGTAGTTGCTGGATATTCAGGACAGGATGATTTTCAAGCAGTGTTTGTGGCACTAGATTTCTGAAGCAATGGAGACTTTCAAGTAGAGTTGTGTATTATTAGCATATTCATACATCTCAATGCTGTTATCTGTGATTAGAGCACCAAGTGACTGCATGTAAAGGTTGAAGATGATAGTATGGAACCCTGGGTACCCCACATGTGATAGAGATCTTTTGTGATCTGGATGTGCCTGTCTAATAATCTGGTTTTGGTTGGTAAGGTATGAGGAGAACCAGTGAAGGCTATTGCCTATTCACAACTCAAGGGTGCATATGAGGGTGGGATGGCGACTGTGTCGAAGGCAGCTGAGAAGTCTAGCATCATCAGGAGGCGGGGTTCATCTTCATCTGTGGTCTTTAAGGCATCGTCTACGATGTGTAAGGCTGCAGTGTGATCTGGAGCCAGATGGGTAGATGTGCAGGATATGGTTAGCACTGATGTGTTATTGGATTTGAAAATGAACTGATTTTTCAATGATCTTACCGATTAACCCCTTCTCTGCTGGGCGTTTTCACCTGCGGTGCGGGGGGCAGGGGGGCCGCGCACGGCGCCGCTGTGCTTGTGACGAGCTCGGCTCGTCATGAGGCACAGTGGAGCTGCACTCATGACGAGCGGAGCTCGTCACGACCACACCCGTTTTGAAACGTTCAGCACAGCGGGGAGATTATCCCCACGTGTTAACGTTCCAACGGTCATGACGAGCTCAGCTCGTCATGAGTGCAGCTCAACCGTGCCTCATGACGAGCTAGCTCGTCATGAGCACGCAACGGGTTAATGATAGTTGAGTGATGGGTCAGTCATTGGTGAGGTGATCAGGGTCTGGTGTACGTTCCTTTAGGAGTGGGAGGATCTTTAGAGATTCTGGGAAGATGCCTTGAGTGAAAGAGGTATTGACAATGGTAAGAGAAGTGTGGCTCACTGGTTAGAGGCGTCAGACCCGTAAGCAGAGGACGGCCCGGGACCAGGGTTCGATTCCCGACGCGGCAGGGTCGTGGACCAGGGTCAGTGGACTCGATAACTCTCGCCTCGGTGCCTACTCTAGTCAGAGACCACACTCGGCAACTCTGGGCATTAGCTTGCCTCATCTTCACAACGCCCCCCCCCCAGACCGCCGGGGATGCTTGGTCGCACCTTAGAGATACCCATCAGGGACCATCTCTCAGGGTGAGCCAGGACGGGTTCCCCAGCGGTCAAAGCACGGAGATACTCCTTCGGGAGTCGATTCTAGCGCTATATAAAACCCGCAATTAAATTAAATTAAAATTAAGTAAGGATAGAGAACATCCCCAGAGAGTGCTCTGAGGAAGGACAATGGTAAGATATCATGGCTTTAAGAGAATTGAGTGTATCAGCCAGATCTGGGAGAGATAGAACTTTGAAAGTTGACCATTACCGGATTTTATGGGAATGGTTGGGTGTAAGAGATGAAGCAGGCTTGGTATTCTTGATGTGCTGCTGGATCTGCAGTCGGATATTCTTTATTTTTTCACTGAAGGAGAAATTTATGGCATTATGCTTTTCTGTGGAGAGAGGATCAGGTAGGTCCAAAAGAGGGCTAATGCGGTACTTCACTGTCTTGGAGAGTGGTCTGCTTCTGTTGATGGTGATAATACAGTGCTTTGGCAGATGTGGTGAGCTGTGGGTGCATGCTGCGCAGAGTGACTTCAGTATCAATAGATACTTAGGAGTTGTGTTTTTCTTCCATTTTCTTTCCTGGATTATTTATTGTCAGAGAGGTTTTAAGAATACCAGGGTGATAAAGGCTTTGGTTCGCACTTGCACATTGTAATTGTGGGGTTGATGATCAAACAGATTTCCCAAAAATTGTTGAAGTTGGTTAGAAGGGTGTTCCCATAAGACGTGAATTTGATATGGTGAGAGAAGAGTTCAAGCATTAGGTTGTCTATGGAGAAGTCTTTGAAGGATCTGAAGGTTTGGTCTTCTCTTTTGTGTTGACCTCTGTGTTTTGGTAATACCCTGGTTAGAAGATAGGGATGCCATAGTGGTCAGTCCAGTCCAAAGGTATGGGTGGTTTGAATTGGATTGTTGGTGATGTTAAGAAGACAGGGTTGAGGTGGTGGCCTTTGGAGTGTGTTTGTTGTATGACATGCTGTACCTTGTTGAGTATATTGATGAGATGGAAAATGTTGTCTTTTGTGTTTTTTGAGCTTGCGTTGTCTGGAAGGTTGGAGTCACCCAAGTGGGTGGTGTGGGCATGTGGGATAGACAAGGTGGTGAGGAGATTTAGGAATTAATTAATGAAGTGTTTGTTTCTGCCTGAAATGCCTGTAGGTGAGGTAAAACGTGGCTTTCTGAGTTGCAGAGATAGGAAATTACATCTCAGCAGTTCCATGGAGTTGAGCATTTCTTGCTTACCTAGTGTGAATGACAAGGACGATTTATGGTTAAAGAAAGACCTCTTCCCTTATTTTTGCATGATCAACACAATGCATGTTATAGCCTGTGGAAAAAAGGGCATCTAAGTTATGCGAAGAGGTGGGGGTGAACCCTGTTTCTGTGATGAAGAGGGTATCTGTTTGTGAATGATGGCAAATATATGTCATGTGGTCATGATTACACTCGATAACTTACATTAATCGAGAACACAGGCTACCTAATGTCATGTTGGAGGGTTCTCATAAGTATCTCCCTTGAAAGTAGGCCAAAGAAAGGTCATGAAAGAGAAGTCTTGATTTATGATAGATGGAGAACATTAAATTAGTAATATCAGTAGATTTCATTATATAATTGATACCTTTTGACGGAGCATGCTGATCATAATGCCTAATTTGCCAAAATGTTGTCCCCGGTGTACAAAGAAGCATGGTTGAAGAGCTGCATTTAATGACTCAATCAATACCTGCAGGGAGATCTCCTTGAGTGCACTACAAACACTTTTTTCCGCGTTTGTGCCCACAGCTGTGCTCTTTGTGAAAACTCATAACTGGATCACAGCTTCTTGAGTTGTCTGGTTTTAACCAATTACCAGTAGCATACACGCCATTTTGCATTTCATTGTGACATGCAGAAGTTGTTTTCCACATCTGTTTACACTTCATTACAATGCTCTCAATGAAACAGATCTGAGCTGTCCCATCTCTTGACATAAATGACTCTGTAGTTAGTTTTAATCAGCAAACTATATGGGCAACTTAAAATTATACATTCTAGGTTGAAATAAGCCCCCTAGTTATGGTATTGGTGGTACTTGTCATTCCAGTTGGCGTAGACATCAGATTGACACAGCTGACTAGTGTTGGGGTGTAGATACATTAATGGTGCTAATTATGCTGGGTATGAATATATCACAGAGCCCCTATTCTGTGTCCTACAGTGCTTGCAGATAATGTGACCTTCTAATGTGTGCCCTTTGCCTGCTGCTGAATGTGTGGATATCCATAGAGAGGAATAGTACAGGCCAGCTCAGAAATGCCCACATATGAGGCAGATACACTGCAGAATCGACTTCCATACCGGTGAAGCGTAGTAGAGTTTGAGCAGAAGGTGCATAACCTTTGGAAGTGGCATCCGATTAGTCTTCTTCGACCTGTCCATGATGGCTGAAGAGGGAAATCCATGTAGTGTGAACATCAGCTCGATTTAGTGCAGGATGGAAATTGCTAAAGGTGATCATTTATTATTACTTGAATGGCAAACTGCGCCTGCGCATTAGCTCATGGTCCTGGTAAGCGTCTTCCTGTTTGAGTGGCTGCAAATCGACAAAGCAGCTGGATTCTAACGACATTACCTCCCTAAATGGCATTTAAATCCCTAGTTCTCATTGGTCTCACTGTATTTCAAAGATTTGTTTTCAATATGTTGGCACTTATCTATAAGAGATCCTTATTTCATGCTAAATTTATGGTAATTCGTTTCCAGTTCTATAATTCTGCAGGAAGTTAACCAGCCGAGGTAATGCAACACATCAGAAAAGGAATACATGTAGAGGCCCAAAGTTTATCTTAGGCACCTGCTGCAGGTACTGCTCAATTCTAGGGCTGTCGAAAGCCAAGGCTGACCACTTTTGCATCCACCTCATGCCTCTTTCTTTCATCGCCCTGCTCTTCCTTTATCGCTACCTCACTTTTGACAGTACTTTTTCATCACAGCTTTCTCCCATTATCACTGTTTTCCTATTTTTCTCCACCCCCTTTCTCCATTTTTTATGCCTTTCTCCCTCTTGATGAGGAAAAATAAGTCCCTGTCTCTAAAGAAGAGTGCTGGTGCACACCACCAGCAACCCCTAGCACAAATTAATCAGTGCTTGCATGCTAGTTGCTAACATCTACTCGTACCTCTTCCACCATCATTGCAAAATATGTTGGCTGATGAGGAAGTCCCATTAGCACCTTACATTATGTTAAACTTAGGGAAATGTTGCATATGCCCTACATGGATCAATGCATTTGATTGCAGCATGTTTCCTGAGGCTGAAGTTGTTTGAGGCGCGGTGATGATGTTAAGCTCATTGACAGCTCTTATGGTGAAACACACAGTGGGATGTCTGCCCAAGTGCTCTTTATGTTGTGCATAAGCAAGGTGATTTTTAGCTGTGAGACGCTAGAAAAGAGACATTCTGTAAGACACTTAATAGAGCATTATTTGGTTTCACATCGCTTTCATTGCATTAGCGCTGTCAACAGGCTCAACCTGTTGGCAGTGTGAGTAATTGCAATGTAAAGAGCATAGGTAAAGGCCCAATGATGAAGGAAAAATCATGCGTCATACAGGGCCTGTATATGATTAATATCTAGAGGCAGAGATAGATTTTGCTGCTCCCTTCTGTGGCATTAGGGCTACATTTACTATTCTAGAAGCAATGTGGCACCGCTTTGCTTGTGGCACTGTAGATGGTTGCCTAGCGCTGCCTTGCTGGACCGCCAGCACACTTTATTTGTGATATAACATTGCATCTTAGGTACAAGATAGAACTCTAAAGATTATTACAGCCTCTCTGATCTTGTCTCCTCCCAAAGATTGCGCAGTACAGAAATTGGGTTATTGGTTAGGTGTTGGCTTGCTTGACCGGCCTCTCCGCCTTTTTTTTTTATTCCACCTCCCACGCGCTGAATGACAGGCTGCAGTTTTAAAATACAGTTCCTCTAAATTGCTGTTGAGTCACTGGGATCTTTTCATGCTTCATGAGCTTCACAGGATTAATTTGAAAGTACTCCTCTTTCTTTAATTCTGTTTCTTCATCAACTAATACAAGTTCATTTGCAAAGCAGAAAAAAATGAATTAAAAAAAGCTGGTCACATATGCAGGCTGGGTTTTAGGTGATACCAACAGCATATGAGGCCTGCAAGTAACATCTGAATATCCCTCCTGAAAGGTGCGTCTGTGACTTGAGACCGCGGTGTTAGGGTGGCTTAGGGGCACCATTGGAAAATATTTTTTTCATGAAGAAGGTAGTGAATCCACTGAAAAACGCCCTTGCAGAGGTAGTGGATACAGAAACAATACATGAATTCTATTACCTAGTAAGGGTGAAGATAATATCAGGTGGGTGACCTTGTCTGGAACAGCCAAACTGTGCATTTCCAGGTCAATATCTACCTTCAAATATTCTGTGTTGCTGGATGAGGTTGATAAACCTTCAACAAAGTCTATTTTTACATGGGAGAAGCATGGAACCAACAACTGTTCTGTTGGCTATTTGGGAAACAATTATGCAACAACTTATAGCAAAAAAGTACCACATTTCCCCGCCCGTCTCTTTGGATGAGTATATCCAAAGATTTTGTAATTTAAAGAATGGGGTTACATGCCTTCAGTGTGCACTTCTGGGTGTTTGTGTATGTCAATGAGATTTGACCTCTCATGCCTGCAGCACCTCTCGTCGTGATGCATTACAATCTAGATACTGTAATAAGACAACGCAATGGGTGTAATAAACTTATCTCTAGTAGAATGATACACATTTGACAAACGCCCGACGTTGTAAACTGAAATCTAGTATATAGTCAGCGGGAGGTATTGATCAAAAAATTGCTCATAGTATTTTTCAGTTTGCAGAATGCATTGGCTAGTGACCGCGAGCCATTGTCCGCTCAGAATTTGAGGTGAGGAGTAAGGTGGAAGACTTCTGGCTGAATCCACTCTAGATGCATTGAGGACAATATAATTTTGGTTCATCCAGGATTTGGTACCAGAAAGACAGGCTGAGTGGACAGGCTATTGAGGTGGGGGTTTTCTAGCTTCCGATAGAGATGAGCGTCATTGCCATGCACTGGTTGGAAAAGCTGTGTCCCCGGATGACATCTGGGCTTAGAGTGTTCCTTAAGTGACCCATCTTGAAATGATGGAGATACTGGATTTGAAAAGATCTATTTTGATGTTTTGTCATAGGTCCACCAGAAATGATTGAATCCAAGAAACAGCAATAGCTTCAATGCTGCTGCTTTTTTGAAGATTTTAAATATATGCTGGTTTATCATCTCAAACATAGTGCAACTAAGGGCAAGAATTAGACTCTATATCTCTCCTGGCACATAATACACACATTTGGTTCAATTCACAAAAAAAGTAGTAAATCTGCACTTGGTGTAGTACTACTTGGAACTACTTTTTGTTCTTCTTAAACATTGCCAGCAGCACACCTAGAAAGCTGGGACAGTCTCAGTTTTCCGGTTGCACAGCAATGTCAAGTGACATTTGTAGACATAGCTATTTCCCCAGTGTGGCATTATACAGATAGTACAGTTCCACATTGGGGAAAGGCAGCCCTGCGGCGCAGTTGCACATTTATTTATTTTTGTTCTCCACGGGGCCGGTGCTACTTGGTCAGTCACCCCCTCCAACAGAGAAGGACAATGTGTAAGAGCTCGGGCTTGTGGGTCAGTGCCAGTGTCGCCCCGATCACCATTGAGCTCTTCTCTAAATTCTCCTGTAGAAGCCTAAATAATAAAATAATTTGCAGACTCCATCAGGCTCACATGTAGAGGATTTTACTATACGATAAGCGGGGACGGCTAGTATGGCAACCTAGTGTCCAATTTGCTGAAGTTCAGCACGGTCTTTTAATTCAGCAAGCCACAATAATATGTTTCAGTACATGTCCAATAACATCACAAGTACATTAGAATGTATTCGGAATTCTGAACCAATATATCATGTGTTCATCATTAGTCAGTACAGGTTACACATTTGTTCTATACAGAACCAATAAGAATATACTAGTGCGTGCCATCTGCACGGTGCCGGGTGGTAGTGCTCATGTGTACTGTGATTGGGACAGTGGGGTTTTTCCAAGCATAAGAAATGCTGTAACCAATCAGAGGTGTCTGTTGCTGGGCTAGCAAGCTAATGTATTTTGCAAGTAGTGTCCTTGAGCAAGTCTTGCATTGAAAGTTGTCTAGTTTGGCAGGATACATTAGTTTCTACAAGATCATTCTATTTCTGCACATATTATGCATGCTTTGTCATCATTGAATATCAGAAAAACGTGATCAAGACACAATGGATTTCACATCAAATAAAACACCGTTCCACACTCCCACCTCAGGCAGGCCCAGCCCTGCCAGCCAGCTAGCCATTCATTGTAATTGGGCAGCATAATAATAGAAGTAAAAGTCCAGATCTCCCAATCCACCTTTATTGGTCGGTCTCTGGAGTGTGTGCAACAAGACTCTTCCTCTGCCCATCCCAGATGAGTTCTTAGGGTATAGTATAAAGGATTCTTAACCAGCCTTTTGGGATCCAGACTGGCAAATTTACAAAGAAGTAGCAGACAACATGACCATTTTTGTTAGGGCTATCCTTGCCAGTATCGGTAGCTGGAGCTTCCCACAGAAGGCTATGCTACTCCTCAGTCCACGAACCGCACCACCCAGGTTTTGCTCAATCATGTCCAAGTCCGTATGGTACACCTTCATCTCTAGGCATCTAAAGGTGCTGGGCGTCCATTGAATTCTCAGCTGCTGCATTGTGTCTGGGGGGGTCTAAGCCGTCCAGCGAAACTGGAAATGCCAAGTTTTCTGCCAGTTGATGCACAACCTGGAAACGAGACATCTTTTAAATCTAGAAGCCTTTTGCCCTACTTACCCATGAAGTATTGAGTTCCACTCACCTTCCCAAACTGGAAGGGAATTTTCTCAGTTCTTTGCTAAAGCAAATCCTCAACTATTTGCAAGGTGGGAAAGGGTCCATGAGGAGATTGTGACTACTTGCAAACTCAAGAGTCTGTCGAGGCAAACCACGTCTTGATCTGTTCTCTGCATGAATGTTCGCAGTCGTGGTGTGCTATTACAAAGAGGAAATTGTACTTATACTTTCTAGGTACCCTTTTGTGCATACCAAGTATCTGTAAATCCAGCAAGTTCAACTGGAAGAACTTCTTTATGAAATAAAAAAAAGCTATGTGTATCAGGCCCACTGCTTCTAGCCAGAGTAGGATACAATATGCCTGGATCATTATGCAGATTCCTTAGTGGCTCGACTGAATTGTAGGTGATGAAGCAAGGTAAAGAGCAAAATTTTGTTCGAACTTGTGAAGTTGATTTCCTATAACAAATAATAAGATTAATAAGCGTGTGGTGAAATTACTAATCAATTTAGTTTAAAGAATACATTCATTACACGTGGGGTTAACAAATGTGCTTTATGTTGCAAACGCAAAGAAAAATAATAAACTAACTTTGTCTATTGTCTTTTTCAGTATTAAATGCGGCAGTTAAATTAATGACGTGCTTATTTTATGTGCTTATGTTATGTTTTCTGTGATGAAAAGCTCATGGAGTTCGAGAAAGAAAAGTAAATATAAATGCTGCCTATTTGTGCTTATGCTAGGTAACATAATTAACAGGATTAATTAGTAAAGGGGGTGGGTAACAGAATGGGGCTCAATTCTTTAATTAATTGATGTCTTGTGTTTGTTTAATAATAGTTTCCGAAGTGAGGCCTAAAGTTGGCTCAGAGAAAATATGGCTGACAGAGCTGCAGACGAAAAACTTGTCCAGAGCGATTTCTTGCACATGCGCAGCAGTGAAGATTCTTACTGCTTAGATATTATAAACTGAAAAAGCAATTCTTTTGTCGTGCTTGAACGAGCTCACGGGACGTGTCCAAGGACAAGGATCTGATTTGTCTGCCAAGGTTAGGAAGTTGATGTTCAAAACTCGAAGAAAAAGTATATTCTCGAGGAAGCAGAAAGTTGTGGAATCAAAAGACAATGGGGCTTATATTGAAGCTCAGACATGGTCAAAATTTGATATGACCTAATGTGGACTGACACCAGACAGCCAATAAAATATAGAAAGTTTAGCTAGTGAGAAAGGTATAAAACCTGACACATTGAGCAGGAAAAAACTCTTGCTTTCCTGATTCCTGAAAGGCGTGACATGCTGTTGGACTTTTGGCGCACGTAAGGACAGCAGACTTTAAATGATTTTTTCCTTTCCAGGTGAAGAGAGTAATAGTCAGGGAAATAGATTTAGGGAATGGAAACTGTTATTTTGCTAATAATTCATGTTTCTGAGCTGCTCTAATAATGTCATTTTCTTAATTCATTTTCTTAATAAAAATGCTGCTTTCTTATTTGCTAATAAAATAAAGATTTCTAAAACTTAGATGCTTTCCCTTATGAAAATATAGTTAATAAAAATTTGATTTGAAGTGACAAGCTGGTCTTGTTTATTCATGGTCTATTTTCCATCAGTTGAAACATTTGCCGTAGTGGAATGATTAATAAATGATAAATGTTTAAAATCATGGTAAGGAAAGATAGACTGCAGTTGTGTATATAATATTGTAAATAATATGTGAATAGTTTTAATCACTCCACCTGATTCAGTTGCTCAAAATTGTCTTATTGGTAGTTATGGGCCTTTATATGTATTTCATGATTAATGGTGAGTATTGAGGTGATAGGTAGCGTTTATGAGACAGTTTTTCAATAGGAGCGCTGGATCAATTACTTGGTAGCAGAGTTACGGTTTCTATGGTAACTAGCATGTTACATGGTAACACATAGGATTCATGTCTAAAACATGTTAAGTTGTTATATGTAGTCGAAAGGTTTTATCCAGCAGTGTGAAAATTCCTAGTTTGTGCCTGCATGAGAAGTGTGACAGGTGAAGTTACACAGTGCATTTGTTCTGTTTCAAAATAGTGGTATCGCCGTATATCACAAGTGTTGTGGTTGTACAGCACAAGTTTAGGGATCTTAGGTGTGTAAGGTAGATTGCATAGTGAGGATTGTCTATGAAATCGTAGCTTTCGAGTATAGGGACCTGGCTCCTGTTTTAAAACTTACTGTGAAAAGTGTAGTAGAACTTATCCAAGCTTGAGTGAAGGGTATGGAAGCGTCGTCTATCTTACTGGCGAATGAGGTTTTTCTATTGGTGGGTTAAAGTCCTACTAAAGGATTACATATGCATGGTTAGGGATTTTTCTGTATGAATGTGCGTAAATGAATTTGTAATGTACGATCGAGTGAAACTCTAAATTGTCTCTAAGGAGGGGTAAAACATCTCTGTATGTGCATTTTGAGAGAAACAAGTTTGTTATTACTTGCTAGAAGGGTAAGGTATGGCGACTTACTTTATCGACAAATTTAAATATTCTGTGAAAATAGCGTTGTCTATTTCACGCGAAAAGAATACTTGAATGTTTGGAAAAGCTATCACTTTATTTTAGCGAAACAGACAAATGGTTTGTTATTTGTGAAGTTATTAACCAAATTTATTTGAAAGATTTGTAAATATGGTGCTGTGAACATTTTTTGTAAAGGAGGGGTCAGTTTAAGGAGCGGAGTGTAGGACAGGACAGAGCAGCTGCAGCATACGTCATAAGAGTCGCGCTGTGATTGGCTAACGTACTTCACATTATTTGCTGTGATTGGTTCACGTGACTAAGACAGTCTCGCAGCTGATTGGCTCATCCTGAAAAACAGTAATTCTATTGGTTGAGCACAATAGTGATGAAACATAACCTGATTGGTTGGTTGGTGACTTTCGCGCACGGATTGGTTAGTGCAGCGGAAGAACAAGGAAGTTGTTACGAACTTTTCCGAAGTAAGGGAAATTGTTTAAAAACATGGAGAAAAAGAAACTTTCATGGTTTTCAGAAATTGAAAAATAAAATTAAACCTGACAAGAAAATTGCAACTCGAGGTGGAAGATTACTTCATAAGTACAAAACACCTGCAGCTTATATGTTAGGTGAATATGGTTATCATACTTGTCTTTGGATTGAGAATTGGATGAAGTATACTGAACATGGTGGTGTATTAGAATGGCCAGAAGATGGATCATTTAACATAGCGGTTTTGAAAAATCTAAGAGAAAGAATGATGAATCTTGTACCAAAGCCTAGACCTACTCAATTTGAAGCTTTAGTTGAATGGGAAGATTAAATGTTTCAATTAGATCGAGAGAGGAGAGGAATACCAAGAGGACCAGAAATAGAAACACATGAAGATAGAATGCGTCGATGGAGAAGGGAAGATATTTATGATGGCTTGTACCCAGTGAGATTAATTGAAGAGGTAACTGGACAAAAGAGAACTCAAAAGAAAAATAGAAATAGTGAAGAAAGCGATTCAGAAGATGCGGTGTTAGAAGAAATTTATACTAAAAAACCGCCACCTTATCAACCAATTTGTACATGGTCTTCTCCAAGTGCCCCTCAAAGAGAAATTATTGATGAGACATCCCCTAAAACAAATCCGAATTATAGAGAAACACCTGAAAGAGTAGATACAGGATGTGGTTCAAGTATATCAGGAGAAAATAGAAATGATATTAAAACTCCAGTTCAGAGAAATGAAACCCCAAGAAATGGAAACAGAGCAGAAAGGTATGAGGAATTACCGAATACCTCAGAATATATTTGTTCTTCGAATGAATTAATACAGCAGTTAACTAAAACCATGGAAGCAGTAACAGTACCTGTAAGGATTGGACCTGTTCTTCCAGTATTTGGTCAAAAAGAAATTAGACATTCAGCTTTAACTGTTCCATTAAATTCAGAAATACAGAAAGTGACTGAAAAATGTTATTCAGATTTGTCTGAAATACATTGAGATAAAATAATGATGCCTGATTTAACTTTGAATCAAAGTTTGTCATGTAAAAGTCCATCTGGTGCAGAGTCTGATTCTGGAACTCTAGAGAAGAGTCAGAGCAAAATAGACTTAACACAAATCCCACCATGTAAAATACTTGATATTGCAAAATTGAAAGCAGATTTGGAGGAATTAATAATTGGAACAATTGGAACTGACAGATTGAAGGCATATTAGGATGATGAATTATTATTTATTTTCAAAAGCATTACATGGAAAACGAAAAACAAATATGATCAATTAGAAGATATGGCTCTTGAATTAGAAGTAGATTTTAGTAAGCAAAAGAATTTGCAGAAAACGTATAGGGTGGATTTCTCTGAAAAAGACATTGAAAATATGAATACCACAGGAAGAATTACTCATATAAAAGAATTAATTGTGATTTTGAGAAAATGGGGTGAATTAAGTAAATGGAGAGCAAAATGGACCAAGAAAAGAGATGAAGACAGAACAAGTTTAGCTTTTCCCATCAGAGAAAAGGAAAAAGTAGCAAATGAGTTTCCAATGAGAGAAATAGCAGGAGGAGGATATGTACATGTCCCATGGACAAGACAGGACATTTTAATGTTTACAAATGATTTTCCTCGATTAAGAGAAAAACATGTAGAATGGTATCGACAGGTGGACAGATTTGTGAAAGTTTCAAAAGTCTTGTGGGTTGATCTTGATGGTTTTTTTTTATATAGTTGTCCCATCAGATCTTTGGACAGAATGTAAAACTACTATAGATTGGCCTAGAGAAGAATTAGCTCGGGATAAAGTAACAGGTGCTCCTTCTCCAGATCTAATGAGAAAGTACGAACAGGTAATTGTGTTTTTGAAAAACAAGATTCCCCCAAAAGAGATAGATTGGGTTAAAATTGATAGAACAATCCAAGAACCAAAAGAATCAGTACATTCATTTTATGAAAGATTACTGCAGGTATTTAAACAATACAGTGGTTATGAACATCTAAGTGAAAAGGACATGAGACATTTTATATACAGATTTGTATATGACTTGAAACCTGAAGTTAGTGAAATGGTAAGAACTGGAATAGTTGGTTGGCAATCAAACACAGTAGATGACATTTTGAGAAAAGCAAAATACTGTAGTGATGAAATAGAAGCTAAACAAAAGAAATTAAAAGAAAAAGCTATGTGGACACAAGTAAAAGTGGCTGAACAACAAATAGCAAGTCTTGGAAATAAAAATGTTGATCAGAATCAAGGGAAATTTAAAGGTAATTATAATAAACCAAAATTGATGGGAAATATAGAAGAGTTAAAACAGAAACTCCCATGTTTTAATTGTGGCAAAATTGGACACTGGAAACGCGAGTGTAAGAATCCGCCC